>NC_057863.1:483620865-483940115 GCF_019393635.1 Dromiciops gliroides | reverse complement strand
TTCTAAAAGTATTCAAGTAGTATTTTGAATTTTTCCTTTTAACTAGCTTGGAGCTCATGTATCATGAAATCAACATAAAAGATAGGGATAGATCAACTTTCATAAACATGAATGCTTTATTCAAATCCTTTTACCTTTTTTCTCAAGCTAAAAAATTGGACAATTTCTTTTTATATATAAGTCCAGACCACAAATTCACCTGAATATTTCCCTCCCTCTTAGATATGCTTTGATTAAAATAGACTTGAGAAAGGAAGACTTTAGACCATAAAACGGTAGGCTTCTTTTTCCCCTTTCATTTCATCTTACATGTACTGGGTTCCCAAAATGTAGAGATTTACCCTGTATTTTACTCTCATAATTTTCAGAACTGTGGCTTACTTCTTCTTTCAACTCATTAGCTATATTCAGTCTTAAGTAACATGTTTTCTAATACTGGCACCTAGAAAGAAAGCCCTGTGGATAAATTCCTCTTAACTCCGTGTAATGATATCTATGTCTATTCTCTGCTACATCACCTCTCATCTCAAGTTAAACCAATGAGAAATGAGATTTTGTTTTCCTGAGTAATTCCAGTGAAAGAAATACACAGACATGGATCACAATTCCATAGAAATTACACAAATCAGGCCATCTGTGTGTAGTAACTTAGGAAGTCTCTTCATCTGGCAAATGAAGGATTTGTTCTAGATCTCTAGGTTTCTTTCAACTCTAAGTTGCTATGTTTTGATTTAATGAAAAAAGTTCAGAGATTAGTGTAATACAATCTTCCTTAAAAGATATAGGACCGGGGCAGCTAGATGGTGCAGTGGATAAAGCACCGGCCCTGGATTCAGGAGGACCTGAGTTCAAATCCGGCCTCAGACACTTGATGTTTACTAGCTGTGTGACCCTGGGCAAGTCACTTAACCCCAATTGCCTCACCAAAAAAAAAAAAAAAAGAAGAAGAAAAAAAAGAAAGAAAGACAGACTAACTGAACCACTTTGGGGGTGGCTAGGTGGCGCAGTGGATAAAGCACCAGCCTTGGATTCAGGAGTACCTGAGTTCAAATCCAGCCTCAGACACTTGACACTTACTAGCTGTGTGACCCTGGGCAAGTCACTTAACCCCCATTGCCCCGCAAAAAAAAAAAAAAAGATATAGGACCAGGGGCAGCTAGTGGTGCAGTAGATAAAGCACTGGCCCTGGATTCAGGAGGACCTGAGTTAAAATCTGGCCTCAGACACTTGACACTCACTAGCTGTGTGACCTTGGGCAAGTCACTTAACCCTCACTCCCCTCCAAAAAAAAAAAAAAAGATATAGGACCATCTAACCCTTGTTTCTGACCTCTGCACTTTCACTCAGTTCCTTCAGAAATATAAGCCTCAATTTCTCTGGCTTGGCAATTTAATTTCCTTTGTTTGGTGGTTCCTTTTGGTCCGATGGAAGCCATATATGATTTCTAACAGTACTTCTGGAAACAAATCCACATTTGTTGCAACTTGGTTTGTTACCTGGGGTTTGGTGCCATATATAAAATTACAGATTGCAGGAAAAAAGTGAGCTCAGAATAGGAATTTGACAGTTATGCAAGCTTACTTACATCTACTCACCAAAACAACAAATAAAATTTTTTGGCTTCCTATTTTAAGTTTCTCTCCCCACTCTTTTCTCCTCCCTGATATCCTAGTTGAGAAGGCCTCTAATCATCTCTATACCTCTCGCATCTTGAAGTATTTTATTTTAATCTGAATGCTTCAGGAAGCCTATCCTTCATGCTGCCCGGGTGCCCTTTTATTTCCAAAATGCTCCTTATCTGGCAGTTGGTTCAATCTATTTATGTGGTTTGGCCAGGATTTCCACTTCATAAAAGATGAATTCATTGAATCTAAAAACACATGTATTTCTACATATAATCATTCTCCTCCCCCAAACACCCATCTCTTGTCATTTTTTCCTCTCTCCTTATTTTTCCTCTTCTCACTACATGCACAGCTTTAGTGCTTCCTAATACTCAAAGATGGAAAACTGATTCTCAAGAATCTGCTCAGTTAAAAAAAGGTGTCATCACTGTGACATGTCTAGCACTATGATTATGATATCAAACTACATTTGGGTTTGTCATGTGCACATCCATCTGAGTTCCTATTCAGAACTAATCCCCCTATTTAGTGTTTAACAGTAGGGTGAGAGTCAATTCTCACTCATAATTTCATCAAGATTTACTTGGTTTGGGATGAGACCTGCAATTTCATTGGTATTGTCAAATACCAGTGAGGAAATACCTTCTACTAATGAACTTGGTACATACTCTGCAACTTAAAGTCTTAGAAACTTGCCAGGCAATGAGAAGGCCAATATTGTCAGAAGCTGGAATTGAACCCAGGTCTTCCTGATTGAAAGGCTAGATATCTATACACAGCAAATGATAGCCAGCTGTCTTTTTTTGTATGTAGTGAGCTCAGAATAGTTTTTACATTTTAAAATAAAGTTTTATTGTACTTAAAATGTAAAAAAACATTTTTAGGTAGACAAATTTAAAGCCAAATTGATGTAAAATTGTCCAGTAATATATATATATATATGCATGTACAGCACAGGATTCATGGGAGATATGACAATGAAGACAGCTAACTTGCATGTAGTACTTGCAAAGTTCCCTACCTCTGTTATTTCATTTGGGCTCCACAAAGACAGTGCATGTATCAATCCTGATTTATAGAAGAAGAAACCAAAACTTAAGATATTATGACTTGCCCACTGTCACCATCAGCTCCACTGCTTTGGGACTTCTTTGGGACTCTCCATCACACTTTCCTTCCCCAGGAAATTTATCAATGGGAAATCTTGTGATGCTGCAAGATTGCATCTGTCTGGCACTCTCATCTCATTAGCACCCTCTGGCCCTCTGATGGTACTCTGACTTGAAGGCAGGACCATAAATAAGCTCCATTACCTGTGAGGTTGGGCTGGATGACCACTAAGGTTCCCTCTAATGCTAAGATTTGAAGATTCTATGTCTTTGGAGAAGCATAGAAAGCTGCATTAAAGGCAGGAAGATATGAATTCAAATCCCATCTTTGACCCTTACTAGCTGTGTACCCATAGGCAAGTCATCTAACCTCCATGAGTCTTAGTTTCTTCTTCTGCAAAACAAGTATGGTAAAATCTGTAGTATCTTCTTCACACAGTTATTATGAGGCTAAATGAGAAAATGTTTGTAAAGTATGTTGCAAAATTTAAAGTATCCTATGAGTCAGGTGTTATTATTGCCATTATTCTGAGCTCTTGTCCTTGGCTGGGACTGGTGTCCAGAATCAAATGTTCTTAGTTGGATATATGCTATTCACATGTAAAGAAGGAAAAAAAGAAATCAAGGTATAAAGACTGATAAATGACAGGAGATCTTGTGGTAGAAAAAGTAGCTGACTATGTTATACAACATAGAGTAAAGCTACAACCTGTAAGCTTGGAAGAAACAATATACTTACAGAAGATAGGGAAATGCAAAAAAAAATTCAATAATGGCTATTGGTATACAAAATAAAAAGACTTTTAAGAGAATTGGATATGGAGAAGGAAGACAGTGAAAAATAAACTCACATGCACTTATACAAATATCCACATACACAGTTACACCAATATACATACATAAGTGTAGGTATGTCTACATGTGAATATCCATAAATGTACCCCCCCCAATATAATTTCCCCAATATTGTTTGAAGCTAAGTTGAAAGAACTTTTGGAAACTAACATTGCATTCTCAACTGGTGGACAGCTCTCAGGTGTCATGCTTATTTTAAAAGAATTCATTCCTGTCAAATGCCATAAGTTTTGGTCCATGGTAGGAAAACCATAGAATGTTTCTAATGGGCCCAGTGAAATCAGAAAAGGAATACTGAAATGTGGTTGACAGGTAAGAAAGTGCCACTGCTGGAGATCCTATGAGAAAGCTTGTGTACATTTGCTGACCCCTGTGCGTTGGTGTGGTAAGAGCCATTCTTCTCATAAATGTTTCCTCAGAGAGAACATAAGGCAACTTACAAAGGAAAAGGCTGGGGCTGGTTACACAGACTCCAGCCTCAGACATGCTGTGCTCTGCCCTACAGAAGACCTAATTAAATGACAATTTTGTTTTTGTTTTGTTTTTGTTTGTTCCTGGAGTGGCACAGCACTGAAGAAGGGCAAAGGGAACAAGTTCAAAGGGAACATTTCCAATGAATTATGGGGAATTCAGCTCTAACATTCTTTTTTCTTCCTTCCCCACATTATTAGCATTTATTAAATCAAATGCTCCCTTCTTCCCTTCCTGCATTTAATTTGACTTAATGCTGGCCAAACACACTTAAAAAATAATAGAGGGCTGAAAAATATCAGCTCAAAATTACCATATATACCAGGGTCTCAGAGGAACCAAACAACAGATTCATGTAAATAGCTAAGTGAACTCTAGGAAAAACAAATTAACATGTCCTAACACATTTTGCTTATTAGAGGGAAACATTTCACATTCTCATTCTAGCAATGAATGGAGGGATGGCATTGAGCTAGAATTTTAGAGCTAGAAGGGAACTTAGGTTGGCACATGTAACATGCCACATTTTACATCTGGCGAAACTGAGGGCCAGAAAGGTCATGTACCCTAGCGCAGGGTCACAACAGTAGTTAATGGTAGAGCTGGAAGAAGAACCAAGGTACCTGACTTTGTTGGCACACTATTCTATGCTACTTTCCAAAGAAGAATGAGGTTCTTAGACTAAGGAGTCAAAAGTGAGATGCAGCATATGCACCCCAAGCTCCTTTCTTTTGGTATGGTAGATCTGTACATACTCATGGGAGTCAAGGTTGGATATTGGATGGATTTATACTTATGTTCCACTACTGATGTGACTTACTTCAGGCCTGCTACACTTAGACTTTGCAGTGATGACAAATTGGAACCTAAGAGATCTCATTCATACCCCTAAAACTGAAGTAAGGAGAGAGATTTGCCCATTACTGATGGTGTCTTCCATTTGAATGCCCCTAAGATAGAATACAACCTCTTCTGTCTAATACCTATGGGTTTTTACAACCTGGCTCTCACCTACATTCCCAGACTGATGGCATATTACTCTCTTCTGAACTTTATGCTCTAGCCAAATTGGTCTATTGACTATTCTCTGTTCACACCATTTTAGCTCCTGCCTTCAGGCCTTTTTATAGGTCCTGCCTCATACCTAGAATGTTCTCCCTCTTTATCTGTCTTGTAGAATCCCTTCAAAGAATAGATCATGTGCCACACCCTCTTGACAGACTTTTTCCTGATGCTCCAATTGCTAGTGTTCTGCCCCACTCCTAAAGTTATTTTGAATTTATTCTGTATAGAAAGAACAATTTGTTTATATGTCATTTTCTCTCAGGAAAATATAAGCTCCTTGAGGGCAGTAACTATTTTTTTTTTGGTGGGGCAATGAGGGTTAAGTGACTTGCCCAGGGTCACACAGCAACAGCAACAGCAACAGCAACTGTTTTTTGTTTCTGTTTTTCCAGCGCTTAACACATAGTGCCTGTCACATAGTAGGTGCCTAGTAAACATCTGTTAAATTCAATTGAATTCATTATCTGAAAACAAACTTCACACTTGCCTCAGTCAGCCTGTGTCCTAGCAGTGTAACTTTCTCTTTGGCCCCCAAATAAAAGACTAGAAGAGAACATACTTAAATTCCACTTTTTTACAACATGTTTTAATGGGATGATTTTTTAATGGAATGAATGTGATTCTTTGGTAAAGAAAATCTAAATGTTATATGAGACATACTTGGAGCAAAGTCTCTATAGCTTGAATCTAACATGGTGAACTTTAATAATGATAATCCCCAAATCTCACAGTTGGGTTCAAAGTATTTCAATAAGCATTTATTAGGTGTCTATTATTTTCCTTTGTATCCTTAGGGATGCAAAGAAAGACAAAAAGAATCCCTACCCTCAAGGAGCTCACATTCTAATGGGGGAGACACCATGAAAACAACTGTGCATACATGTACCTATGCACTTATGACATGTACATACAAGAAAATGTACATAAGAGATACTGACAGGGAAAATTGAAGGTCATCTCAGAAAGGAAGGTAAGATTTGTGCTGAGTCTTAAAGGAAGCCAAGGAAACCAGAAGGTGGGAATAAGAACATCTTAGGCATGAGGGACAGGCAGTGAAACAAGGCACAGAATTGGAAGAGAGTTTATTGAGGGAGGAACAGCAAGGCGATCACTGTATCGTCAGGTATACAGAGGGGAATAATAAAGTGTAAGAAAACTAGAAAGGTAGTAGTAAGGGGCCAGGTGATGAAGGGTTAAGAAAAGCCATCCAGAGGAGTTTCTCTTTGATTCTGGACGTGATAAGGAGAAAATGGAGTTTATAGAGTGAAGGAAGCCTGTGTGTGACATGGTCAGACTTATATTTTAGGAAAACCAATCTGATAGCTGAGTGGAGAGACCTGTGGTGGGCAGAACAACCAGTAGACTATTGTAATAGTCCAGGTGTGAGGTAATGAGAGCCTGCACCAAGGTGGTGGCAATATCAGAGGAGAGAAAAGAGTGTATATGAGAGATATTCTGAGAAGAGAAATCACAAGATTCAGCTACTGATTTTCTATCAGGAGTCAGTGAGAGTGAAGAGTTGAGGAATTCACTGGCAGGATGGTGGTACCCTAGGTAGGAATAAGGAAGTTGGGAAGAAAGGAAAGTTGTTGTTGTTGTTGTTGTTGTTGTTGTTGTTGTTGTGGAGTGTGGACAGGAGGCAGGAGCTGGCAATTTGAGGTGGGTCTAATTTAAGGACAACCTTTGGAGCACAAGAAAAAGCCTTGAGACAGACTGAGACAAGAGGCTCCAATCCAGGGCTGACATAGGGTACGCTGGGAAGACAGATGGGTTGGATGTAGAGTTGATATAGGGCTCCATGGGAAATCCCAGGGATGAAGGCAGCGGGCATAGGCATGCAGAATGGATATGGGGCAACACAATGCTTCTTGAGAAATACTAGGGACAAAGAAGGAGGCCACAGGCTATGGGGGTGAATCAGGGACACTCAGAACTTTCAGGAAATTTCTGGAGGTGAAGGCAGCAGTCATAGGCTGGTAAGAGTAGAGTACTCCCTGGGAAGTCCAGTAGTTTATGTGAAAAATACTTGGGGGATGGGGTTCTAGTGGATGGCATGCTCAATATAAGTCAAGAGTATAAAACTGAAGCTAAAACAACAGGATCTTGGGTTTCATTCATGGAAGCACTGTTGGCCTAAACCACATTTTGAATTTTGTGTTCAGTTCTGGGCATATCACTTTGGAAATGACAATCAATTTGAAACCCATCAAGAAGAGGGTGACCAAGACAATGAAAAGACAGGAAATCATGTTATGTAAGGATTAGTTGGAGGAACTTGGAGATTTAGCCTGTAGATGACTTAGTAGGGACATGAAAACCATCTTCAATAATGTGAAAATCTGTCATGGGGAAGAAGAACAAGTCATGTTCTGCTTGCCTTAGAGGAACAAGGAACAATAGATGGAAGTTGCAGAGAAGCCTAATTTAGCTTAGTGTAAGGAAAAAAACTTCCTAATAGAGCTGCTTACAAGTGGCACAAGCTGCTTGGGATGGTAGTGGGGAAATCTTCAAGGGGGAAGCTGGATGCCCACTTGTCTAGGATGGAGTAGAAAGGATTCTTGTTCAGTAAGAAGTTAAACTATCTGAGTTCTCTTTCCACTAGGAGATTTTGGGTCCCCTTTCTTATTACGTCACACATACTCTGTGTAGATCTTGTTCACAGCTAGAGATTTCTATCATCTCCCCCCCCCCCACATTCGAAGGTACACTGCTTAAGAGCAAGGGCTCAGTTCTTTCTTTTTTGATTGTTTCTTTTTTGTTTTAAACTTTCTTTGAATCCTGAGAACTTAGCACAATGCCTGGCACATAATAAGCCCTTAATAAATGCTTGACTTACCTCTGACATAAATGGAAGCTATTATTAAATAAACCTTCATCGAACTTTTGTGCCTAATGTTTTTACAAAGGAAAAAAAAAGGTTGAACACTAACATTTTTACTTAGCATCATCATTCAAAATGAATAGAAATCTTTTCCCCCCAATTCAGTTCTCTGAGGTTAGTTGTCATTTACTGTCTTTGCATCATAGATATATGCGTGCGTGCACACACACACACACACACACACACACACACACATTTATGGAGGAATGTTGATCTTGACCCTTTTTGAGAAGCATAAAATTTGGATGGTTTTTTAAAGGAAAAGCCATCAAGTTGATAACCAATCACTTCAAAGTTATATATATTTGCAATACAGAAAATGAGACAATACCTAATTTACAAGATACTGGCAAACTTGAATCTGAAATAAAGTTATCCCCTGTAAAAAGGAACAGCTGAAAGAGATGCCAGAAATCCAAATTCGATTTTCACTAATATAAGTGATGCCTTTTGAAAATGTGCTTCCCTCTCTCCCCTTATGACTTATGTCATACTCCATCATCTACCATATAAGCAGTCATTCACTATTTGTTCTTAAGCTGCCAAACTACTAACTGAATCCTTTTTATACACTTCTTTGTCATCCTGTGGATAAGTCTAAAAGCTCTCAGTACATTTCCTCCCAGTTAAACTCAAATTAGTCCCCTCTACTGGACCCCTACTAAGATGCCGTGGTACATCACAGAACCCTAACTGAGAAAATCTCTTTTTTAGTCTCTGCAAATCAGCATAGTACCTGCTACTCTGACTAGGCCTGTGCCATTATTTATTACATAATAAGCTCTTGCTGTTGAGGGTCAATTATTCCATTGACCAGGCATTACAATAATTCTTGGTAATTAAAAGAGGTACTTATGTGAATCTGGATGCATATTGAAAGAAACATTAGTTCTTTTGTTCTCCTGGCAAGTCTATTGTCCTGAGCCAGGCCCAACCAATTAACATCTTTTGCCAATCTCTGTCAGCTGGGACTTGGAAAAGAGTGAAAAGAGGGTCAGTCAGATGCTAATTTAGATACAATTGTGACAGCACAGTTTGGGGGGAGTTGCTCCAAAGAAGCCACCAGGGTTTAATGAAGCAAACAGCTTGGGTCCCTGTGACCCTGCAGGGGTAATTAAAAAAGGGCTGCTCTGTGTTCCCCTGCCAAACAGGAGAGTGGCATCATAAGCCTTTCCATTAAAAAAACAACACAACACAACACAACAAAACCCACAACCTTTTTAAGAGATATAATCATCCATTTAATCTGCTCATTAAACAAGTCTCTCATGCGGACTTAACACAAATTAGCACTTCTCTAAAAAGGTAAAATGTGACATAAATCAGAGGCTTCCCATAATTCCAAAGGTTACTATTCATTTTTTTAAAACTGCAAGCTCAGTTACTGTTGATGTATTAATATTTTGCGGTATCAACTTTTGAACAGACTGTTGCTTTAATTCATTTTGAGTGACTAAACCTTCAAAGCTTTCCAAACTCAGGAATTGGTCACTTGCATCTGTTGTTGTCCCCCAAGGATCGTAAGCACAACCAAAAGGGACTTGACATTCTTTTGGTTTTAAGTTCTCTTGGTAATAGCCTGTATTTTAACTCAAACTTCTGTCCAATGTCTCCCTCACACTGTTCCTCTTCTGCTCCCCACCCCCAAATCTGCTAACACATGTGAGGAAAGTAATTCAACAGCTAGGTTGGTTTCAACTCAGCCTTGAGCTCCATAGGAAACCACAGAAACAATATGTGTTCCTTCTGGGGGTTTTAAGCTACCATTTGGTCCAACAGAAACACAGTTTTGGATGCAGTTACTCAAGTTGCTTCAAGCATCATGAAGATTTATGATTGGCAGGGGACTGGCAACACAACTTCCTGGAAAACATTTTAAATCTTTGTTCATAGGTACAAAACAAACACACACATAGGTCTTCCCGACCTCCCTCAACCCAAATCTCTCAGCCCTGGGAAAAACAGCAAAATTTGTTGTTACTTAACATTTACTCACTTATGTTTCAATGCCTCAAAATGTTCTGTTATTTTACTTTCAGAGAAGCCTGATGCTATTAAGTGGTCATTCTGGCTGGACCATCACAGTTCAGAGCTGTTTACTTGGAAAATAGTCAGATGGGGAAGTGAATACCCACTAAAGAATTATTTTATTCTTAAAAAAAGCAAGGTGTTGCATCTTGGATTAGTTTTTGCAAATGTAAACATGACTCCCTGGTCAAAAACCTTTTGGACCACAGGGAAAGTCATTCTACCTTGAAAAAGCAATGTCTGTTTTGCTCTGAAATTTATGCACACAAAAGTTTTATCAAGTTTAATAGGTAACTCTTAAGGTAAATATGGATAACTAAATCATTTCCCCCGAAACAAATCCAAAGTGGGCGCAAAAAAAGATAGGGCATTTGTTGGTATAAAGTTATTTTGGTACATCAAATTGAGATTAAATTACAGCACTAAAACAGTTTGAAGTCGCATATATGATTAAATTAATAAGATGTTTATTATGAATATTCTTCAATGAAGAACACTAGTTCATCTGCCTTCTAAAGCTCTTTTTGTCTTCATTGATTGGACCTTTACAAGTTAAGTAACACATACCGATATTATTCAAACTCTGTTGGTCAAACAAGCTCTCCAAAAAGTCCAGGAAGCTTTAAAATGCTGCAGAGGCAAATGGGACAGGGATGATGTCTGTCATGAAAGAATCACTCTCCAAATGTTTATTTCTCTTGAGCAAAACAGCGGTCAATTGGTATTTGAAATGTTTTCTTTATTTAGAGCTTGTTGCTTGAACAATAAGTCATGACAGCTCTGGCTCAGCCCCCTTGAGGCCTGAACCAAGTGAAGCCTGAAGTTACCATTCAGCAGCAGCAGCAGCCATGGGATGTCTGGAATTTGTTGTGTGCACTGAGCCTTAAAATGGAACAGCTGTTGTGAAAGGCTGTTACAAGACACCTACAGGGACATAAGGCTTCGTGGACAGCCTTATCTACTCTGAATAGGAAGGGTAATTGTGGCCTCACTGCATCTTTGCTAGACAAGAAGTTACAAAGACAAATGAACCCAAGAAGAGCCTAAAAGCAAGTGTGGATGATGTCAGGACTTTTTTCTGTCTCATTAGCTATGGAAAAACTCCTGAACGGCTGAAACCATATGCAAAAGGGACTAAAGTAAGTGTGTGGGCACTTGTACTTCTTGAAAAGTTGTTTTTCTTAAGCGATATGTCTGTTTGCCCCTTGAACTAAGGTAAGGGCAAAAGAAGTCTCTGATAAAACTCCAAAAAGAATGGTCAGGAGCTGAAATGACAGAGCTTCAGAAGTCTGAAGACCACTGGTAGGGTCTTATGAATTACAGAAATGACTGGGATCTTTTTTGGAGAGATACAATTCTTTCGGTTCCATTGCTTTATCAGACAACTTTTTATCTGCTCAGACATATTTCCATCAGACAGAAATAAACCAGATTCTTAAAAAACCAAACCAGCCAACCAAAAACAATCTTAATCAAACAAGACAGAGAGTACCTTAATTAATGTAATAAGATAAATAAGAATCAGGAAATTACTGACCCAATTTTCACTATAAAGCAGATCTCAAGAAGGAAAAAAAAAGGCAAACACAAAGTTTAGGATTAGAAAGAATGGAAAGAAAGAAGTATCTAGGTTCAAAAAGGAAGCTTGGGGTGGGAGGAGAGGGAAAACTTGTCAAGGTTAAGACTCAGATAGAAGAGGACCTTTAATAAGAGGTGAGTTCTATGTTCTTTGGGCTGCCAAGTCAGAACCTGGTGAATTCCAAATTTTTATCCTTTTTTTCCACCCACTACCTCAACCTTCTCATTTTTTTTTCCTAGGGAGAAATAAATCTACTTTACCAATCTGTCTTCCTTAAAAGTGGGTTTGCATTCTGTTTTGCAACTGGCTTAAAAATAAATTGGTTTGGGGGCAGCTAGGTGGCGCAGTGGATAGAGCATCAGTCCTGGATTCAGGAGGACCTGAGTTCAAACCCGGCCTCAGACACTTAACACTTACTAGCTGTGAGACCCTTGGCAAGTCACTTAACCCCAATTGCCTTGTTAAAAAAAAAAAATTGGTTTCTCTAAGACAGTGTTGACTTTATTAATCTACTGAGTGTGTGTGTGTGTGTGTGTGTGTGTGTGTATGAGAGAGAGAGAGAGAGAGGGAGAGGACACGATGGCAGCAGCTAATTGGGTAGAAAGGAAATATGAACCACCTATTAGCTCTTTGCAAAAGGAGGTAAAGTCATTTGGAAGACAGCAACCAAGATCTAGATCATATAATATAGACTGATGGAGTGAATCTCAAAGGAGGAAAGGTTTCAGGATGAGGGCAGAGGGGGGCTCTGGAAATGGCAGTGGACATCAAGGAGTCTGCTAACTCCTCGTGCTGGCCTAGTGTGCCTCAGAGCATGACAAAACTGACCAAGACTGCAGTGGATGTGGCAAGGGATGAAAAGTTTAGAAGGAAGCCAGGTTTTCATGAGCATCAGAAGATAGAAATAATGTACAAGAAAGAGATGTAAGGTAAAGGAAAATTTCTAAATAAATCAGGGATTACAGAGGATGAAGAATAAGAGGAGAGCAGAGAAAGATTGGGGAGGAGTAGAGCTGAGTTATATAGGGAATAGAGTACAGGAAGGGGGCAGATTTTTATATCTGTAGAGAGTGACAACCTCAGGGAACCAGAGGATCAGAAGGTGGAAATTTGCTCACACTAGGGCAAGTGTGAGAGATGAGAGGGTTCATAGTAATGGTGGCCGGAAAGGCTGAGTGGTAAAAGGCATTGGTGGTAATGGTGGCTAGAAGGGCCATGTAGGGAAAGAAGCATCTACTGTATATGGGAGTTGTTTTCCTCAATAGCGGCAAACTTCACCATCTCTCCAGTTTGTGTTGTGAAGGACAGAGGAACAGGAGTAGAATTTCTGCATACTGAGGCTCATTTTATACTGTTATTCCTCTTTAGAGGGCTAAGATGGCCAAAAAATTCATGACTTACTGGAAAATTGCACAGTGAGGCTCATCCTTGGACGGCAGACATGGTCTACTGGTGGGAGTTTATTCCACAAAGAATAATAAACATTTATTAAGTGCCTACAATGTTTAAGGCTCAATGCTACATGCTGGGGAATCATGAAAAATCACAGTCCCTATTCTCAAGAAGTTTATAGTCCAGTGGGAGAAGATATATATGATGTGAACAGTTAAGTACCATATAAGATAAACTGTGATAGAAGAAAAATTAAACCAAAAACTCCCCCAAAACCCAAACTCCAAGTGCTATTGTAACAGAGGTTTAAGAACTTACTTACTGGCACTCTAGGATTCGCAGTTCAGAAGGACAAGAATTTTCTTAGTTTCAAGAAGAAATGATCCCAATATTTGAGCCAGGAGAGGTATGAGTCATGACTCTGAATCATGAAAAAGAGTCTGTAGAGGAAAGAGCTGAATCTGCTTGAGGTAAGCAGCAGAGGTAATGGGGGAGGTGGAATCCTTAGTCTCCAACTGAACTGGATGAACTGAACAGTCATGGGAGTGGCAGTTCCTCAATCCTGACCAGGGTTTAGTAAATTGAACTAGAGAGAGAAGTGCTGCCACTTCTGCCTCAAAGGAGTGTTGGGTGAAGAGAGAAGAGAGCTGAGCTGTGGCAGAGAGACTAGAAACCGTAGTGGGCTGCAGGAATCTTGGCACAAAGATCTTGGAGTAAAGCTGCAAGTTGCCCTTTCAAGGGCTGAGGGCATTCTCAAAAAGTCTATTCTTTCCCCAACTTTCCCTTCCCATGCCTGTCTGATAGTGGACCCTGTTACATACTCTTTTCTTATTTCTTTTAACTAAGCCCCTTCCTTTATCCTGATTTTTCTTCATATTAAAACTAATGGTCACTAACGAAGTCTTATGTTGCACATCTACATACTTAGTCCATGCCAAGAATAGGGGAATAGAAGAAACCAGTGGTTGGGGGGGGAATGCACAAAATTTAAATCAGGGTAGAGGATGAAGCCTTTTTCCAAATATTAAAAATGTTCTTAAATGACGGCTCTAACGTATTATGATTTTAGAAATAACTTTTCATCTGATATAAACTATAAAATAGTAGAGAAAACCACCATGTGCATCTGAGAGACATTATCTGCCCCTAGGCTAGAAGTGCACTGAATTTTGTAATGGGCTGTGGATGATCAGATAAACTCTCCAGCCAAGAAGAGAAGGGAAGGACCAAAGAAAAGATCACTCCCTGAAATGCTCTTTGGGAAGGAGACAGGTGAAGCCTGGGAGGATTTAGCCCCACACCTTTTCAGAAGGGAACTGACCCATTCTGGTGACACCTGCTGGTGTTCTGCTATAGTAAAATTGAGGTAGGAGAGACCAATGACATCTTTGAGCACCTGGGGAAGTTTTAAAGAATAAGTGATATTTGATTTGAACCTCGATTAAAGAGAAAAATTTCAACAGGAGAGATAGTTATAGCAAATGCCTAGAGACAGGATGTGGCAGCCTGAGAAAAGAAGAGAGAGAATAGTCCAAGTTGGCTTTAATGTAGAAATGCAAGAAGGGGGTTAGGTGTGGTGCAAGATAAAATTGGAAAGATAGGATGAAGCCAGATTAAAGAGGAACTTGATTGCTAGGAACAGACATTTAATTTTGTTAAGTTAGCAATAGCAAGATTGTGGTAGGCAAAAATGAAGATTCATGATCCTGTTATCAGCACATTACACTGATTACAAGATAACATGGGCTAGTTGTAAAGAGGGTAGACTGAAGAGAAACAGGCTGAAAGTAGGAAGGCTAGTTAGAACAGTATAAAATAGTCTGGGTTAGAGAAGGTGAGGGTCTGAACTACATTTGTAGCAAAAATAGAGAGGAGTCAGATATGAGACTGTGGAGTTAGAAATGGCAGAATATGGCAACTCTGGATGTGTAGGGTTATAGAGGGAAGTCAAGATCTTTCCAAAGTTAGAAGCCTGGGTGGCTGGAAGCATATTGGTAGTCACAGGTGAAGCACCACCTTCTAGATGTACCGCCTTTTCTGCTTCCCCCAACTATAACTGCCTTGTATTTAACCACCTGATATTTATCTAATATCTATTCCATAAATACTTGTCCATATACACGTTGTCTCCCCTGTTAGAATGGAAGCTACTTGAAAGCAAAAACTATCTCATTCTTTGTGTTCATATCTAATGGCCCTGAATACTATGTGGTCCCCTTCTGCTTCCTCAGAAATTAAATAGTGGAAAATAGAAATGGAAGACACAATAGTCAAAAAGGCACTAGAGGGTGTTAAGAATCATGGTTTTTAGGTCATCCATAAATCAAGAATTTTACAATTGTTTATTAAGCTTATTATTAAGTACCAGACACTGTGTCAGACGTTTAACAAATGTCTGGTTAATGCGAAAAAGAATTCAGTAAGAGATTGAAGAGTTCTAAAAGCTAGGTAGAAGAAGAAAGAATTGAAAGAACAGGTCAGAAAGGGTATTCATAGGTTTTCAAGCAAGGAAACAGTATTTTAAAATAATGATTTTTAAAAAATAACATTCACATGGCAGTAGTGCTCAAGATGGATTGTAGGGGAAGAGAGATGTGGGAGGAACACTGGAAACAAGAAGAAAAGTGAAAATTAAAAGGCTCTAAGGTGCTCCCTCACACTCTGAGGATTGGCAAAGAGGACCCAAACTAGTAACAGTCAACACTGGAGGGGCTAGAGGAAGACAGGCACAGTAGCATATTGTAGGTAGATGAACTGGTCCAATGTTCTGGATGGTAATTTAGAATTATGCAAGAAAAGTGACTAAATTGTCTGTGCTCTTTGACCCACTGGCACCCTTCGCAGGCACATACATCAAAGGCAGAAATAAAGGCACAATATATACCAAACTATTTACAGAAGCATTTGTGGTACCAAAGAACTGGAAACAAACTGTACCATAAGAATGTAATGGAATATTACTGTGTATTAGCAAGTAATGCCTATAAGAATTTCATAGCAACACAGATTTGTATGACGTGATTCAGAGTGAAATAAGTGGAACCAAAAGAATTTTACACACACACACACACACACACACACACACACACACACACACACACACACACACACACACACTGGTTATAGCGATGTAAATTACTGAAATGAACTCTGAGTATTAAACAAAACAAAACCAAACCCAATAATGGTTCTTGAGGACAGATAATGAAGGATTAAAACATCTCTTTCTCAGCAGAGAGGCATGGGGACTACTATGGTAGAATGCTATATATTGTCAGACAAAGTCACCATATCAATTATCTTTGCCTAACTACTTTGTTACGAGGGAATTTTCCGTTTCAAGACAAGGCAGGAGTAAAGGGTTATTTCTAGAGTTAACTGTGATATAAAAACAAAACATATTAATAAAACTTATGTATTATTTTAAAAGGCATTTAGATGACCTTCAGCATACCAGGTGGATCTTCTGCAGATGAACTATGGGGAAAAGTGGACAAGCAGGAGGGATAAGCATTTATATGATGCCCACTATGTGCCAGGCACTGTGCTAAGTGCTTTTTATAAATAATATCTTATTTGATCACTCAGGAAGGAAAGGTATGAAACTCACTGATGTTGACAGGATGCATATCAATGAGATCACAGATTCATTAAAGCACTGGCCTGGGAAGTACTGTTGTAGGGATTTGCAGAGTGGCATGAGTGGTTTGAAAGCTTGAGAGCAGAAAATGTCTGGAACAGGTTTTGTGAAGAAGAAACTCAAAGATGAACAAAAGATGAATAAAGGAATGGAAAACCTCCAAACTTTTAGGTAATATATTTGGTGAGAACTAGGAGACTGCTATGGGATACCTCCTATTCCCAAGCACAGAGGGAGGAGCCTGAATGAAAAGGTGGTTCAAGCAGCTAAATATCTAAGGGGACACCTCCTTCCTCTATTCAACTAACTAAACAATCCAGAGATGATTCCCATTTAGGTACATGAAATTTTAAAATACTACATACATCTAAATCATCTGGTCTTGGATGATCAAATGGAGAAAATCCCTCCAGTCTTTTCCTTGCACTAAGTTTCTCTGGGATGAGCTAATTTTCAATGACTTAGAGTATAATTATAACTTAATTAGAATCCTCCTCTCTCTCTCATAGGACTTTTGGACCCCTAAACTGTATCTCAATTTATAATCCCATAAGTACAATCTTAACTGTGTATAGCAATCATTTGAGTACCACTCTTCCCTTTTTGAAAGAAGTTGTTAGACAGCAATCAATATAGACTTTTCAAAAACAATACTTTTTCTTCTTTTTTTTTTTTGCAGGTCAATGAGGGTTAAGTGACTTGCCCAGGGTCACACAGCTAGTAGGTGTCATGTGTATGGGGCTGGATTTGAATTCAAGTCCTCCTGAATCCAGGGCCAGTGCTCCATCCACTGTGCCACCTAGCTGTCCCCAATACTTTTTCTTGATTGACCTCTGTTATTGTTGTGACCATGAGTTTCAAAAGAGTAAATGCAATTTTCCCAAACATTTGTGATCTAAAATGCACATAGTGTTTATGTTTGGATTCTTTTCTAGAATAGAGTACTTTCTATAGGAACAGGAAGAAGGTACTAAGAAATGCTTTTTATTCTGGCCAACAATACAATTGGCCTATGTAGACTGAAGCATATTCTCTGGAATTTCTACAAATGTTATACTTCCTCAAGCCAGCTTGGAAAAAGAAACAGCATAAGTATATTATATATCAATAGATTGTTTCTTCTGACTGTTATTTCTTGCAATTGTAGATATGTGATTGGGGTTATATTTGCTTTCTGAAATGCAAAGATGAGAGCTGGGGGTTGGAATGGTTTCCGGGAGATTTATTCAGTAATTATCAATTTTTCTTGCTCAGTGAACTTCATAACTGGCCTATTAAAATAATACACTCTTGATTGGCTAGTATTTGCTTATTTACATTTACCTTCTATATTTGATAGCTTTAGTTCCATAGAGCCTCTAATCCATCTTAATATGCTAAAATTATTCTGTATTATATGTACTTCTGCATCTCCAATTTTGGTACATTAGCTAATACTGTACATCTGATATTTTCATCTGAATCATCTGTACATGCATTATTAAATAGAAAAAAAAATCTCTCAAGAGGCCCAGTCATGATCTATTGTCAGCTCTGCAAATGATCATTTACGAATCACTGTATCTTGTTTGGAGATAATTTCTTAGCCAGTAAGCCAGCAGCATTCTCCACAAAATGATGTAGTTTAGCTAATAAGAGTGAAATCTAATCTAACTTTTAAAATTAAGTCATCCATAGCAATCTTTATGTTATTTGTGCCATATTAAGGAATACTGTCATAGATGACATTGCCTTGGAAACTAGTGGCCTTTAGTTTTAAAGATTTGAATGTGGGGGGAAAACTTATGAACACTTCTGTATTTCCATTACAAATTCTTTTTGTCCTTCCTACTTCCTGGTTTGATTCTCTCCTAACAATAACTGGAATTTAGAGGATAAATTTTTTAATTTGTAGTTTAATATTTCATTTATTGGAAGGAATAGGATGTCTGAAATAATGAATTTTGAGCTGCCAGAGATCTTTGAAGCCACCTAGTCCAATTCCCTCATTTTACAAATGAGACAACTGAGGCCCAGAGAGATTGAATGATTCACCCAAAGTCACACAATGTATTATAGAATATATAAAGATATATTAGAATATATAATAGCTAGCATTTATAAATTTAAGGCTCAAGATTTGCATAGAGCTTTACAAATATTATTTTATTTTATCCTCTAAATAATCTTGGAAGGTAGGTAGTATTATTATCCCCATTTTATAGCTGAGGAAACTGAGGCTGACAGAGGTTAAGTGACCTCCTCAGGGTCACAAACAACTAAGTAAGTGTCAGAAACTGGATTTGAACTGAGGTCTTCCTATGTCCAGGTCCAAGACTCTACCCCCCACAGTACCAAAGTCAACCATTTATTTGTCTATGTATGCATTCATATTTTTAAAATGACAATTTAAATAAAATATGTTTTTTCATTCTTTCATATGCTTAAGATCACAATTTTTGGGGGGGAAAATGTTACTTGAACTCCTTTTACTAGCAAAGTCCTTTAGGCTGACGAAAGCCCCAGGCCTTCCTTGTCACCTTACTTTCTTCTCCTACTCTTTTTTATTCTCTTTGACTCAATCCCCCAAATCTCTCATTCCCGTTTTGCTCATGAACCCTCAAACAGCCGTCTAGTAACAATCTTTGAAGCCCTCAAAGCTACCTGGGCTAACCTAGGCCTCCAGGTTTTTTCTGAGTATAGACATCAGAGTATGACTTTGATATCTTCCTGGTGCTTGCTTAGCCCCAGACCAGACTAGCTATTAAAAAAAATCTCAGACTCACTCCTACAATCAGGGAACTTCCTCTCTACTCCCAAATGCTCAAGTAGGGCTATAGTGGAATCTTGCTGGCTTCCCCAATGCCATCTTCTATCTCTAAACAGAGTCCACAAGTGAGCACAATAAGAGCTTATGCCTCCTCTGAGAAAGCTAACTTCTTCCAGAATCAGCCCTTTGCCTAGTCTTTTCAGTCTGTTTTGGGAAAGCAGGTCAATTTCCAGGCTTCTCTGATTCTAACCTTGACACTTAACAGTTAAGGTTCAAGGCAATCAATTGGTTTACTGTAATCTCCCTTAGAGTTCAACCGGACACTTTATGCTATTAAAACCACCACCACAACAAACAACTAAGAGGACCACAACAACCATCACAACCCCTGCCCCACCCCCCCAACAGCAACAACACTGCTGTCAACATCTAAGCCAGGATGAGATTTAGGTCAACCTTACCATACTACTTGAAAACTTTGCTAGGGGGTGAGAACTCCAGAACAGACCAAAAAGTACAGTTGTCAAAAGAAGGGGAGAGAAGGAAAAAGTGACAAGTTACAGGGACTGAGAAGAAAAAGAATGGAAAAAGACAGAAGAAGAAGAATAAAGGCTATTAAAGTGTTGTCAAGTTAGGAAGCATTTATTAAGTTCTTACTAAATTTCAAGAATTGTGATAAACTCTAGGAATACAAAGAAAGGTTAAAAACACAGGAGGGATGATAAGCTTTAAAACAACTTATAATAAGAAACAGAGCTTCCAATACTAAGTCACTGGCCAAGGAGCTATTTCCCAACTGAACTGCAATTATAACAGTCTTGAATGTGACCTTCAATATTCATTTGTGTATCTTATATGTACATATAATTCTTTACCTTCATATTCAGCTCATAAATTTTCTCTGTAGCAAGATTCATTCACTGTATTTCACTAAATGTCTTGATTTCCTGATAAACATTTTACCCTTCAGCTGCCTTTACCATAGGTATGTCAACAAATTGTCTTTCTTTGGAGAATAAATACACAGAGCTGCACTTGCTTTGAATTCACTGGATTACAATGTGAACTTCTTTGCCCTCTTCCTTGTTTCCCTCATACCCCCCCTTTTCTTGTAAAGAAACAAGGAAAAACCTCACCAGCACATCAGCTCATAGGCTCTTTCAGTTGTATGTAGTTCAAAGGATCGTTCTCTAGTTAACAACAGGGCCAATGTCTTTGGCAATAAACTAAACTGAGTACTTCTTTTATCAAGATCCTGACTGAACTTGTACTTGATCTTTATGATCTATATGATGATGTCTTCATATGTCTCATTTTATTTGCAGTAATGCAAATGGTTTGCATTTGAAGAAAGGCAAAGGCTGATTTTGGTATCTAAAATGTTTGTTTTTCTTCTAAAATAAAATAAAATACCTGTTTTGAAATTTGTGATGTAGCCTAAAACCTTTACTGGTGACTTTTCTGAAGGATTTTATTTTATCTTGTTTAGATTTTTGATGCAGTAGCAAAATAACTTTGGTTACTCAGTTTGCTGTTCCTCTCTCTGCAGTGTGGGCAGTGTGGTATGCTGTAGTCTGGCTAAAAACTTAAGCACTGAAACAGACGTGGTTGAGAAATTCAAGGCAACTGTGGGTCAGCTTTCAAAGAAGGACCAGAACCCCCACCTAGAGCCAAATTTCCTACCTGTCTGCTCAAGATGACCCTGTCACTCCTCCACAGAAGTAAATGGAGCTTTTAGCATACAGGAACTTTGCCTGGAACAATCACACCCTAAAGAATACCATATGCCTTGAAGAAAACCATGCATTGACACTTTGTGGTAGAAAAGACCCTGGATTTGGAGTCAGAGAGTTGAAAGAATCATGAATCTCAGCTCTTGTCACTTACTCCCAGGATGGTGCTGAGCACTAACTTCTCTGGAAATGTTGCTAACTTATAAAAATGAAGGAGTTGGTTTAATTCATCTCAGAGACACCTTTCCAGCTTTACATCCCACAGCCCATTTTAGATTAGGAAACTGGAGGCCAAGGACATGAAAAGAAAGCCAAAGGGCAGATGGCTAAAAGTGTCAGTGCCATGATTCAAACCCTGAACTCCCACTTGCTACCATGTCACATTATTAGCCCTTTATGGGATTAGTGAGATAATAACTCTAAAGTGCTTTGCACAGTGCCTGGCACATAGTGAGCTCTATTCAAATGCTATCTATTATTATTATTTTATATTATTGGGGAGCTATTCCTTAATATGTTGGTGATTTTAGACAAATCATGTTACTTTTTAGGTTCCCAGGTTTCTCATCTGTAAAATGAAAACAAATGCCAGTGGTCCCAACCTCTTTGAGTAAGAGAATCTCTTTTTTTTTTTAAAGTAAAAAAAAATTGACTATACCTCCATAGTTGTCATACAATTAGTACCTACTGATTGAGAAAAATTCTTAATGACAGAATGATGATACTTGATATATGTGTAGATTTGGAAACTCTAAAATAACTTCATGCTCTTCCCTGACTCCACTGAGCCTTTTGCCCCACAGGAATCACTGGACTAAGTGATCTTTAAGGCCTTAACTCTAAATTTTATGATCAATGATCTATTCCATTTTCCTGATTGTACCAGACAAACACTGATGGACAAGAAATGACAAATAGATATCCCGAATGCTGTACTAGTATCCTTATAATGGTAAGAGAATGCAAGACAAGCTCCTAGTATGTTTGGTAGACCCCATGTTGAACTTAAAGAGAGATGAGAATTGCACAGGATGAGCAGTTATGGGTGACTTGTGTTTCTCGTCACTGGAGAGAATACCACCTTGGTGAGATCACAGATCCATGGAATTATTAGGGACCAATTCCCAAACTCAGTGATAGTACTGCAAGCTTGTTTAACCAGGTCTTAAACTAAAGTACTGTTAAAAGCAATACTAATGAAGGAAAAGAAACTCTAACAAATAAAAACACTACCTATTTCAGCTGGAAATCCAAGTCAAATGTGAAGAGATTAAAATAATATTTTTTAAAAAGATGAGATATTTCACAATCCATCACCTGACAGAGAACACGTGGCATATCATACAATGGAAGGAGTTCTCTATCATTGCAGACCTTTATTTTTCCAAAGCTCTGTTGAATTGTAAAAATTCATTCCAGGTTGCAACTTGGCAAACTAAATCTTAACCTGGGAGTAATACTTTAAAACAAATTTTCATAACATCTGTTGTGTCGTTTTTAAGTGATACCTTCTGTTTCCATAGAATTCAAACACAGCTTTGTTTTTGAAAGTGAAATTTCTTAGGCTTCCCCTCCAACCGTATGGGATATTCATTTTTGGCAATAAAAAAAGTTCCCATTAGGGACAATGGATCCAAATGTCTAAGTATTCCTACCCCACAGATCTATGTTCAATTCCAGTCTATTCCACAAAGACAAAATGAATTCTGAAAAGTATAATTTCAATCCCCATAATGGGTTTCCCACAAAGTGTTATATATAAGAGAAATTCCTGGTGAGGAAAAGCCCAACATGAGAGTTACAGATAGTTATAGTAGAAAAGTTCACCTAAAGAGAGAAAGGTGGCTTGCCAAAATGAAACTGCTATTCATGTCTTTCACTAGCATAAAATCTTAGTTAAAAAGAAAAGAAGAAACTATGGTGGTAGCTTTTAATGATTTGCTATGTCTACTTGGAAAGAGATGTTTCATATAAATTCCTAAATATACTCTAAAATAGTAAAAATGTGTAGTTCTTCATAAATGAAAAATACTTTAATGACTTACCATGGGTAGCATAGGTGCCTTAAGCTATTTTTCTATCCATCATGATAGATTTGTACTGATCCATACATATTTTCTTCCCAAGATAAACCTCCTGACTAATTCACATGAAAGATGGTTGGCAAAGTTAGGTGTGGAGTACCTGGCCATGGAGTAGAATGAAGACACACACGTATGACACCTTCAATTCTTTCCTCACTACTATAATGCATTAGTTAACCTAGGGATTTTCGTGCATTTTAAAGCCATACAACTGTTATCTTAACACATATGAGGCAAATGGTGATTAAATAATATAAAATTCAGCCAATAATCAAGGCTAAGAGGGGGCAAGACATTTTTTTAAAAGTTTTTTTATTGCCAATGACTCTCTTTCTAAACTTTTATCTCAACTAATCCTTCCATTCTTCTGGCACTGGAGAGTCACCAAAATCAAACTTCTCAAGATCAATACTATAATATTACCAGATTAATCTTCTTTATATGTAGGTTTGCTTATATCACTTCTCTGTGCCAAACCCTTGAATGGCTCCCTATTGTGAACCCAATGAATTTTGAACTTTTCAACATGGTATTCAAGAGCCTCCAGAATGTGATACAGCAGTACCTTTTTATATTCATCTCTTTCACATAACATAGTTTGTACTCTAGCCAAATGGAACTACTCACTTTCTTTTATAACTATCCCATGCTCTCCCATCTTCATGACTTCTCATTATTTTCCTTATATTCAAAATGCGCAATTCTATTTTTTATCTTAGTCAAAAGTCACTTTTTTAAAAGAAATATTTATCTTGACCTTTCCAATAATAAACTTCACATGATACTTCAAATGGACCTCTGTTCTACACTTAACATAGATTACCTTCAAATGTGATGAGCTTGCCATTTATTACTTCATCCAAGACAATGATAAAAAAATTGAACATAATTGGGGCAAAGACTGTATCCTATGCCTCTCAACTATAGCTTTCCTTTCAGGTTGATGTCTATTGATTAATCACACCTCTTTGGCTCTGGCTCTTTAACCAGTTTGAATCAACATAACTATATATTCAATCTGCACTTCTCCATTTTGTTTAAAGAGATTATGGGATTTTGCTAAATATCCTGTTGAAATCCAGGTAAAATATATTTTCCTGGTTCATTAATCTAGTAATTTGGTTTTTGAAAAGGTTAGTTTTGTGATTTTTTTTGATTAAGCTACCATTTTTCTTAGTGTTCATCCTATAGTTTGAAGATTCTACCTTTTTTCTTTTTTGGATAATTAAGGCTTTCCCCCATCTTCAGTCCTCAAGTTATTCATCCAATAAGCATTTACTTACTATGTGTCAGGTATTATTTTAAGTGCTGGGGGTACAAAGATGGACAAAGCCAGGATTCCTATTCTCAAGATGCTTGTAGTCTAGCCACTTTCTTATAATCTTCAAACATATTTTAGTTCTTTACTTTCTATTAACTACTTTTGTTGTATATTACCCAGTGTGAAGATCATTCTCATTAGTAGCAAAAACAGGTGCAATACAAGAATTAAGTATCTCTTCCTTTTTTCCATAGGGGTTATTTTATCCCCCCACTTTAATCTTCTCTTTTTCCCTAATATATCTAAAATAGCCTTTAAATTGTTTTAGATCAGCATTGCTGACATTAATTTTGTAGTCTTCTCCTTTCTCTTTATCTTGTGGCAAATAAACAGAGGAGAGAGATTTATTAAACACCCACTTACTTTGTGTCAGGCACTATCCTAAGTGTTACAAAGGAAAAAAAAATGAGTGCATGCTCTCAAGGAGGTTACATTCTAGTGAGGGAGACAACATGCAAATAAATAGGCACATACTACAAAAATAAATACAGAGCAGATGGAAAGTAACCTTGGAGAGAAAGGCTTGAGCATTGGTTGGGAACTAGGAAAAGCCTCCTGTAGAATGGGGTGTCTGAGCTGACTCTTGAAGGATTCCAGGGAATTCCTAGGGGGACAGCCAGGGCAAACTCATGGAGAGAGGAGATGTAACATCATGGTTAAGGAGCAGCAATTAGGCCAGGATGACTGAATTGTAATTAGACCAGAAAGGTAGGAAGAGGCCAGATTATGAAGAGCTATAAATGTCAAACACAAATGTATATTTGATCCTGAAAATAGGAAACCACTGGATTTTATTGCTTAGTGAAGTTGTTACTTGTTGGTATTTGTGTGGAGGATGGATTGAGATGGGAGGAGAATTGAGGGAGGGAGACCAGTTAGCTATTAGTTATTAGGGAAATTGTGAAGGTAAGAGATAATGAGGGGCCACTTAGAGTATTGGTTACCTGAGTGGAGAGGATTTATATGGGAGATATTAAGTAGGTAGAAATGGCAAGATGTGCCAGTGGATTGAATATATGGGGTAAATGTGAGTGAAGAGTCAAAGATGACAGGAGGATTTGGGTGACTGAGAGGATGATGGTAAACTTGACAGCCAAAGGGAAGTTCAAAGGCCTGCTCAACCCTTCGATGCTAAGCTTAAATCCCAGCCTTAGCCAATTGCTCCATACGGATCAATCAACATGCATCTATTAAGTATCTATATGCCAGGCACTATGGCAGGTACTGGGAATACAAAGACAAATATGAAAACTGTCCCTAGCCTCAGGGACACTCAATTGGCACTTTTTATTTACTGTTTTAAACTGTGCTAGACTTTGAGCTCCTTGAGGGCAGCCATCATCTCAGGTAGACCAGCATTCCTCTGAGCACAGCCATGGTAATATGAACATGGGAGGCACTTGATAACATTGTTTTTGATGATGAAAATCTTAAGTGACTTGCACAAGTAAACAGCATGAGTAGGTAGAAGTAGAACAATTCAATACCAAGATCCAATAGACTTGTAAACAAACTGTTGGTTATGCTGTTCCCCCTAACGATGCAAAGTAAAATTATTTGGACTGAATTTGAAGATTAAACACATAGTAATTAAACAAGGAGCTGATGTAAGGGCTATTTAAAAGTGTTGGATTATATCTTTAAATTCATTTAAAAATAATTATTGGTCAGTTAAAGCACAGAAACCTTAAACAAAATAAATTAAAATACTAAAACAAACCACAACCCAGTTACCAACAAGCCAAACAAACAGGAACCATGGATGAAGGCTTTTCAATGGCATTAGGGTGATTTGAGGACAGAAGTTTTTCCTTAACTTTAAAAAGCATTTCCATTATAGGTCTTGGGTCACACTTTTAATATTCCTTTTATATAGACCATATAAATATATTATACAGTCAACTAGTATATGAAAAGAGCTCTTGGGTTTGCCAGCTGGACAGATATTATTAAACTTACCCAAACTGCTTTATTAGTCTTTTTTTTCCCTTGGAAAACTCAACTTTACAAAGTATAACCACCAACTCTAAGTAGATAGACCATCTTCCTGTTGAACACAGGAATTTTCTGGTCTTTCCTCTTGGCAAGTTGGGTTAGTGCTTGGAAAAAAGGGTCAGATTGGCAGCATTATTCCATTCTGCCCATATTTCTCCACCAATGGCTCCTAAATCCTAATCAGCTAGGGCCAGCCTTAGGGAATAAACACACCTCTTTCCACACTCACTTAAATTTGGATTATGCTGCCTTTTGAGATGCAGTCAACTAGGAAAGGGGCTAAGCCTAGAAATGTTTTTCTCATAGACTACTGAACAGCTACCAGATGGCACAACCGTCATCTGGGCTGATTCCAACTGAGTGACCCAGGGGTGATGAGACTCCAGGAGGTCTGATCCCCAGAGGTCTTCATTTCCAAGTTGTTGGTGTCCAACGTATACCCTTGAAAGCGATTTCATATGGCCATGAAAGGTGTCAGAGGCATTTCATGCCACTAGGTTAGATTTAGTGACCTACCTTCAAAAGGCAGACCATGCCTACAGATGTGACATACAAGAGTGGAAAAGGGGGTAGGGGAAGAAAGGGAGAAAACAGATACAAAAGGGATTTGATATAAAACCCAAACATACAAACCCCTCCAACTATGAAAAACCACAAAGCCGTGTTCAGTCAAACTAAATACTTTCCCCAAATACCACCATGTCTATATTTACTACCTTCTAGAATGAAAGAAGGCAATTTGGATTCATTACACAAAGCCACAACAAATCTTCTTATCCTGTCCCCACAACCCCACCCCTCTTTTGTTTGTTGTTATTGTTGTTGCGGTTAATAATAATTTGGAAAACTTTCCGGCCATTCCCGAGTAGTTACAGATGTGTAAAGATGCACACCACAGACTACTTCATCAAGGGACTGACACAGCCCTGCATGCCAATTTCCTAAGTAGCTAATATGAGCCTGCATCTGAAGAAAAGACAGCCTCAAAACCATTTGTACAACTTTTAAACCATGGGATAACAGGCAGCATCTGGCAGCATCCTGTTCCAAGAGATCACACTCATAATCCAGTCTTTATTTCCCTCTATTCCCTTTGTAGGCATTTGATTCAGAATCTCTCTTTGGGATTCTGAAACAATTAGGTTTTTCCCCCTTTACAATATATTATTTAAACACTGTCCCTGGACAGGTAATCAAGAATCCAGGCCATTATAAGTTAATAATTAATTATCTGGAGCAACAGAGAACAGAGCTAAGCCAGATAAGCCAATTCATTGACACATATAATTCCAAAATCATTATTGAGGACCGATATGTTTAAAATCATTTTGTAGACTGCATATAGGCCCGGGAAAGAAGAGGTGATTTATATATCCATAAAAGTTCCACCTATATCAAACTCCTCCCAGCATCTGATTGTGATTTCTAGTTCTAATAGAACCTGTGAAAGGGAAGGGAAAAATGGTACAAACATAAAAAAAGCAGTTGGAAGGAATGTGCACTTAGTGATGGGCAGACCTTGAGATTTCTTCTGGCTTAAAGGTCTGTTTATTTGACTGTTAGGAAAATACTTTTTTGTTCCTGTGACCACAGTACAGTGGAAAAAATGCTGAAGTAGGATCCAGGAGAGCTGGGTTCTGCTCCCAGGTCTTCCACTACCTCCCTGTGTGACCTTGGATAAGTTCCTTTAAAGACTTTTTGTGACTCAGTTTCCTCATGGGTCAAGGAAGAAGTCTGGAATAGCAGGTCTTCAAATTTTCCTCTGGCTCAAAAACTCAATGAGTCTAGAACTAAATACTCCTAATGTCTGTCAGTGAGGTAAAAGGATGACATAGGCAACTCAGATAATTAATTTGCAAACCAATTTTTTACTTCTTATATTCAACCTAAACTTGCTACCCATTTTAAATACTGAGAGGATTTTCTTTTTTTGGGAAAGCAGGAAAGGGAGAAACAATAATAGGAACAAAGCACCTTTTAATTTGTATTTTGTTCAACTTGTCAGTCAACAACCTTCAAACATTATTAAAGTGTAAATAGTAATGATAGGACAAGGGGGCAAGGTATTCAACAGTAGAAGACAAGTGTATAGCTTTAAAGTGGTTAACTATAGAATCATTACTGGAAATGGAAGAAAGTAAAGCCAGGGCAGGGGTGATGGCCCAGGAGTGTATTCAGTATCAGAGAGACCAGAGGTCATGGTTTTGATAAATGAATTTAGGAGAAGTGAGGCATAGGGAGAAATGGAATGGAACTTATGGCTAGATAAAGGAATTAAAAAATCCTTGGGCCCATGACCATGCTGGTTAGGCCCATGCATCTGCTCATGCCTGCTGCTACTGCAGTGGACAGAAAACATAAACGGCAGGGCAAGGCTTGAGGATAAAAGAGTCAGATGCCTAGGAATGGTTAACAAGATGGACTGGCAGAATAGCCAGAGCACCATGGCAACTGGAAGGCCCCTGAAGGAAAGCCAAGGGTTTATTCAGGCGAGAATAGACAAGCAGAAGGAAAGATCTGGTAGCCCGAGTTCAAGGCTAGAGGAACACTATGAATAGCAAGAAAATCAAGAATTTAGCAGTGCATTCAGGGAGAGTAATTATATAGTCTCATTCCCTTAGAACTTCTTTCATCCTCTTCACCATCTTTTCCTCAGCTTTCTTTTCATCACCCTAAACCTCTCTCAGTACCTGGGGCCTTTATGCCCTACAATATCTCTCTCTCCTCCAGTTCCCTTCTCCCACTGGTGAGTTCCCTTTAGGTTTCCATTTTGGGGAGGGACCCCAGCTGGCAAGCCTTCATTTCCTGCTGGCTTTGCTTTTGACTTTTAAGATTTCACCCCTGTATCCCAAAGCAAGTACCTGCCCTCATTCATACTTTCTCCCAGTTCAGTGTCCTTTTCCCTCTTACTCTCCTCTGCCAATGATTTATCTGATGGTACCAGAAAAATGATGAATGCTTCCTGGTTCCTAGAAAGTTACTAGAAGCATCTAATGGGGGACAAGGAAATGGCAGCTTTTCCTGTCACTTTCCTCTTCCTATTTTGAAAGATCTGAAGCTTTCTTTTAACCTTATCCCATAGACTTGTAGTAATCATCTATCTGCCCTTCCCAGGCTGCAGCCCATCAGTGGTTCCTGGGCAGGGCAGAGGAAGTATCTACAGCTCTAGTAACTACCCTCCCTCTTCAGGCCTTCTAACTCTAAAAGGCAATATTTTTTTAGACAGAAGTGGAAGGGCCCAGGATAACCTGGGGAGCCCTTTGACTTCACTAAGGCCTGTTTCTTCATTTTGCTCTTTGAATTTTCAAAGAAAGCAATAGGCATCTTACAGGCCAGGGTTTGGAGTCACCTGTCCCATTCTCACAGTAATCCTGCCTAATTAGGTTTAAGGAAAAGTCATAAAGCAGAAAAATACATGCAAATTAAACATACAGGATTTTGAGGAGGCAGATGGCTATCTAGTCTTTTTCTTAGCCATACTCTGAGGTCCAGAGGAATATTCTAAAGGTAGCAACTTTGCTCTTTTCCACTAAAACTTTTACTCAAATAACTAAACTGGTAAAACTGTTTCTCCCTCTCCTTTCCAAAGCCCATCTTTTGGTACCCTGATAATGAACAGTGAAATTCCCAAGAGGCAGGCAAGAAAGGGGAGTAGGAGGAGAAGCAAGGGGCCTGGATAATCCATAAATGAATCAGTCTCTGAATATTCGGGAATTGGCTGCTGAAATGGATGACTGACAGGAGGGAATGAAATTCTGAAGCTGTCTCCTTTCTCCAAACATCGCATAACAGATCCTATTGCTCCCAGGGATTTGTATGAATGTGCAGAATCTCATTGCAGTACTGCCCGGAGGAAGAAGTGGGTAAAGAATGATTAAAATTCAAGTTGCCCTAGATTGCTAAAGCCAGCCAGAGGCTACTGACCCAGAGGCAGATATTGAAAGACAGCAGAGGTTGAGCATACCTTACAGTTGTTCTACTGCTAAAATCTCCCATTAGATGTTGTTGCAAGTTAGTAATATTGATGGCACACGTTGGGTAGGAAAGACAAAAGAAGAGATGCAACTTCTCCTTCCCTCCATCTCTGAAAAATGGAAAGGGAGCAAAAGGAGGATGAAATAGCTAGAAATGTAAGCAGCTTGCTCTGCTTCCTGTCACTCTCAGCTGGGTTTTAAACCTCTTCTCCGTTATTAAAAGCAGTTCATGTGCCAGAGTTGTCAATCAAGCCTCTCAATGGCCTGTGAATGTTATCTAGTGTATTCTCTTGATACACACTTGCAGGTCCCATCACTGTTAATGGGAGTTCCATCTAGGCATAGCTTGACCGTAACTTGGTGATTCTTTCTTTAGGTTTAATGTGAATAGCCTGTGTAGAAGCACTGGTCTCTAGTGGTTTACAAAAGAGGGGAAAGGTCAAATAGACCTAGCCGTGTGTTCTCCTTTTCTATGGACTAGCCACAGGCCTGACATAGTGACTGAGAGTGACACCTACAATCACACATCAGTTCAGGCACAGTCAAGTCATTTCACTTTTATAGCACCTGCTTCTCCATCAATTAGACCTGAGGGTAAACAGCAGCTAAGATATGAGGTTGTAGGAAGTGATGAGATGACTTAAGATTCTTGAATCAAATAGCAAAAGGATTTTTCTTTTTTGGATTTGTTATTTCAATCAATCAAACAGCATTTATTATACACCAAGCCCCCTGCTAGGCACAGGGTACACAAAGACAAAGGTAAAATAGTCCCTGCCCTTGGGCAGTGTATAATTTAGGGAGGGGAGACAACATGTGCATATATAGGCATATATATATTCACAATAGACACAAGACACTTGGGGGAAAAGTTAGCAGCTGGGAGTACTAAGACCGGCTCCATGGAGAAGGTGGTTCTTAAGCTGAGCCTTGGAGGAATCCAGGGATTCTTCCAGGCAGTGATGAGGCCAGAGTGCACTCTAGGCATGGGAGACAGTGGATGCAAAGGCAGGGAGAGAAGGGATGGACTGCTGTGTCTAAGGAATAGTAAGAAGGTCGTTAGGTTGGATGATAGTATTCATGAAGAGGTAATAAACCTAAAAAAGTAGGTTAGGGTCAGGCTGTGAAGGGTTTTAAATGACAAACATAAGAATTAATATTTGATCTTATAGGTAAAAGGGAGCCATTGGATTTTTGTTGTTGTTTTTTTATGGTTTTGTTTTTTGTTTGTTTGTTTGTTTGTTTTTAGTGAGGCAATTGGGGTTAAGTGATTTGCCCAGGGTCACACAGCTAGTAAGTGTTAAGTGTCTGAGGCCGGATTTGAACTCAGGTACTCCTGAATCCAGGGCCAGTGCTCTATCCACTGCGCCACCTAGCTGCCCACGGAGCCATTGGATTTTACTGAATATGGGGGTGACATAGTCAGCTCTGAGCTTTGGGAAGACCACAGTGGTAGTTGTACGGAAGATAGATTAGAAAGGGGAAAGAGTAGAAGCTGGAAGAAAGATTAGGAAGCCATTGCAATGGGTCAGGTGAAAGGTGATGAGGGCCTGAACTTGGTGAAAAGTGACTTGTTTAGGGTCATTGTGCCAATGTGTCAAAGGCTAGGCTTGAGCCCAGGTCTTTCTTTATGCAGTGCCATGCTACCTATTAAAGGAGAATAGCATTATTCTTATGCTAAATAAGCACCCTTTCCTCGACCACATGTAAGTTCAAATCTGGTCTCAAACACTTAATAGCTGTGTGACCCTGGGAAAATCCCTTAACCTTCTGAAATCACAGTTTTCTAATCTGGAAAATAATAGCAGCTATCATGAGGATCAAATGAGATGAAGAGCTCTGCAAACCTTAAAGCATTTTAAATGTGTTAGCTATGGTGAGGACGATGCAGATCTCTGTCTCCTCCAATTTATCATAATATTATACGCTTTTCTAGGCTCTGGGGAAACAAAGTTGAAGCAGACAATCTTTGGCCTCAAGGACCTTACAGTTAAATAACAGAAACAAAGTAAATTCTTTCATTTCTGAGCATTTTATTTCATTAGCAAAAGAACTTTTGATTCACATCTGTCTTTTATAAAGGTATGAAATATAGTCAAATAACTTCTCTTAATGGCGGTACCAGCTTTAGCCTGACCATCTTAAAATGTAAGAGATAATCAAAATATCTTAATTGACCCACTATCATGACTAAATCATAGCTATTGTTACCTATATGTTCTCCCTAGCTCAGTCCCTTTTCTGTCAAAGAGGATGTAATAGTATTCTGTTTTAAACAGCCTGGTCTCTAGTTTTCTAACATAATTCCTTAAAGTTGGTACAACGAGTCATCTCTCAATTTTCTGCATGACATCATAGAATCTTAGCATACAAAATGACCTGTGAGTTCATCTAGTTAAACCTAATCTTGTTGATTTAACCCAAGGAGTTTGAGGGTGTCTCCTAGGTTCAGTAATTCCCTTAGGTTCTTATTCCTATTCAGTGTTCTCTAAGGCCCTACCAGCATTCTCTATTATGGCTCTCCCCAGTGGATAGAGCACAAAAATGCTAACCAATAAAAAACCTCAAATCAAACTTATTTGACATGAAATATGGTCTGTTCATGCATGTATCACTGTTGGTTCCATATGAGATGGTTTCATCATAAGCTGCACTTTACCAACAGCTGCCCTTGGGAGCTCATGATCTGACTTTGCTGTTGAAACCATAGCAACCCAAGCAATACCAAAAAGCCAACATCTAAACTACATTTGGGCCAAGCAAATTCCCTGACTAACCCTGTTCCCATTGATCCCAAGGTAGCAGACTACATTCTTCTTCACGCCAGCCAATTAAGCCTGACAAAGACTGCAAGCCCCTGAAAGACAGGGATCCTGCCTTATCCCTCTGTTGCATCTTTAGCACTTTGCTCATTGCCTGATTCATAGCACATACTCATTAATGTTTGTTGATGACAATTAAAACAGCCTCCTATACAGTCTCCTACATGTGATTTATTTGGATCTAATATAATAAGAACAATATACCTATTAAAACAGACTTTTTATTTTCTTGCAAATATTCAAAGGTGTACTACCTATTATGAAATAATAACAGCATTTAAAGAAAACTAAAAGTTATTTTTCATTTATAGAATAATAAAAAGGCCAATATATCACTATTCTGTTTTCAAACAACAATACTTTGGTTTTTAAAAATAAGCTATAACAATATAGCTGCGGACCAAATCTCACTTTCCCATAATAAAGGAATTTCAGAACTAGGGCAAATCTTCAAAGACCACCTATTCCAACTCTCTCAATTTATAGACAAGGAAACTGAGGCCTCAGGAGGTTAAGTGATTTACCCAAGGTCATATAATTAATAATCAGCAAGGCTAGGATTCAAATATAGACTGACTTCAAAAGTTGTTTTCTTTCCATTATGGCATAGAAGATTTCAAATTGGTCTTGTAAAACTTCAAATTTCTTGTGGATTTTAATATTGATAGGTCCTTTTAAATAAAATTTCTCAGTTTTCATTAAGTTTATCACACTTACTTAACAGATAAGGAAAAATTCATCTTTTTCACCAGGGTTCTTTCTCATAGATTTACAGAAATATAATGGACACCAGAGATTACCTCATCCTATCAGTTTATGAATAAACAGAAGCCCAGAGATTTGGAGTGACTTGCCAAGGACACACAGCAAGCCTGTTACAAAGATGATGAAAATCCGGGTCATCTAGCACCCAGTGCAATGCTCTTTAGAAATCAATGCAATGTCTTCTCTTTCTTAGTACCAGTAACCTCAACCTAAACCTGTCACTTTCTGCCAGCAGAGGCTACATCTTAAATTAGGAAAAACCATGTCCTTGCTCATAAATAACTCCCATCAATGACTTCCTGGCTAACAATAGACAGTTAGGTGTACAAAGAGAGCTAGGACTCTCAGGCTTATAATGAAATGAGTAGCCCTGAACTTAACCAACTCAACCTTTCCCAAGGCCCAAATTCCAAGTAGAATTAATGAATACAATTGAGCTATGAACCCAATGAGCTGAAATTTATTATGGAAATGCTGACAGTCTGTGGGTTACAATGGTGCTGACATATTCATTTTAACCCCCACCCCCCACCCCCACCGAACTTGAGCTGTGTTTTAAAAACAGGGAAATCAGGTAAGCCCAATGCTTTCCAATGATTATGATCTCGCCTATGAAAAGCAGCCTCTGGTTTCCCTTGGTTTGGCACTTAATAGCTCTTTTTCAGTCTTCTTAAAATGATAACTACATCTTTTCAGCAAATATCTTCATTATTGTTTCCTCTCCTGGCTGTAGAACTGTCTTGCCTGATATTTCTCAAAGAGAGCCAGGTTTTCTTGTCCATTGGCCCCTGCATTCCTGCCAAAGCCCTGCAGAAACAAGAGCTGCTGCAGCTGCCGGGGTTTATTTACACACATTCCTCCCACAAATTGAATTAATGAGCATAATTTAACTCAGGCGATATCCTCCACAGCTCTTGTTTCTTTTTGACCCATTCAACATTTCTTTCTTCTCCCCCTCTTGTAACTACTCCTGAAGTCCTTCCAGGAGTAGGCTTTTGTAGCTCTGGTAGGACGAGTTAAGGCTGTGAAGGTCCATTGGAGTGGAGACTGATAAATACATCTCTAACCAAGCAACCAGAGGGAGAATCCTTATCCAAGCTTCTTTCATCATTCACAGAACTACGGAATCTCAGAGCTGGAAGGGACTTTCGAGGTCATTTTGTCCAACCTGTAACTGAACAGGAACTCTCAACCAATGATCAAGTAGCATCTACTTGAGACCTTCAATGGAGAGGAACCCAATACCTCCTGAGGCAATTCAAATTTATTAGGCTGCTCTATCAGCTCAAAGATATCATATCCCACTGCCTTCTGTGGGAATTTATACCAGTTGACTCCACCTACTCAGCATAACTTACAAAACTCCAGGGTAGAGCTGAGCCAAGTCAAAATTCCTATTACTTCCTAACACAATCCAAGTCTCGTCTACAAACTAGAATCTGAAACCATGGAACAGGAATTCTGGGACCCTTAACTTTTACATGAAAAGTAAAAATAACCCCCTATGAATGGCTTCAGCAAGGCATGGTTATTTGCAGGAGGTCTGTTTATTGCACTGGACAAACTGATGAGGAATTTCCTGCATGTTATGCCAAAGGCAGAGTGCAGGAAAATTTCTCTGAAGTCTGTACAATGAAATCAACAGATCTCTTGTGTATTAATGCATTATACAGCTTTGCTTGCAATGCATGGCAAAAACCTTCATCATTCAACTAAGAGAGGAAGAGAAGGAAAAGGAGGAGGAAAAATTGGAGAGTGAAAAAACAAAAGGAAGGAAGGAAGATGGTAAATTACTATCACTTTGCAAACAAGTGTCATTGTACTAGATTTCATTCTTCCTGGATTTGAATACATGTAATGCCTCCAGCAATAAATACCCTTAACCTTGGACCTAGAAACTATTTGCTCAAGCCCTTATTAACTCAATATTTGGCTGCCTCTATAGAGAATGCCTTTCATGTTGAATTATATGTGAAGGTGGGATTGGGGTGGGACTTTAAAGGGTAGCTTTAATTTATCTTTTAAGCCTATTTCACTGAGGATCCAGTAAAAAAGAACAACATTTAATTTAATACCCAAACCACAAAGACAGCAAATTCTTTTTGAAAAGTTTGACTCCTGCTGCTGGAAAGAATCCTCTTCAGATGAAAAACTTCTGGGGCGCTCGGGGTGGATACGATCACATTTCCCATTTCTGGGTACAGAATTTATAACAATAAATACTCTCCTTTTGGGTGGAGAAAAAACAACTCACTGACAGTATGCCTTCATTGTACTGGTTATTCCACCATATTTTTAAAGTTAAGGCTTGTTTTTTCACATTAGAAATAGCTGAGTTTGAACTAAGTAGGTAGTGGAAAAGATAATGAAAATATCTATGTTCTCGTGGGAATAAGCTTGTCTTCAAGCTGTTGTCACCCCCGTCCTTACTGTAAGAAGTAATTTCTTGCATAGGCAACTTGCTTTGATTGCAGTAACTGATATATTCCATTTGGACTACAATATATCTGCCACTCATGTGATGTATTATCTAGCATAGTAAAGTATGCTAATTGGGCTTTGTCTTCTGTTGTTTTGTTATTTGCTTGATCAACGCTGATAGATCACCAAGGCAATTATTCTTCTTTCAGCAAAAATATCATAATGTGTTTTTGGAACATCAGACTACTTCTCGTTGAGCATTAGTTTGCTGTGTTATTACCCTATGGATCAGTGACAATTTCCTTGAAGCACAAATTTTAGATAATTACTTACAGTTAATTCAAGATCAATCAACTAGCCCCCTGACATCTAATCACTTTGTTTCTCAGTACTACCCATTTTAACACATCTTTGCCAGCCAATTAATTCTAAGCAGTTTGTGAAAGTGCAAAGTGCATGGGATTTGGTCCGTGAACCTCTCTGGGACTTAGTTTCCTTATCTATAAAATAAGGTGGCTCTCAGGACCTCACCACATCTAGATGACTACAAGTCTTCTGGCCGGTGTCCCTGCCTCAAGTATTTCCCCCTCTAAAGTAGCCTCCATTCAGCTGACAAAGTTTTTGCCCCAATCACAGGTCTGACTGTGTCACCTCATCCACTTAATAAATTCCAGGGGTCCCCTGTTAACTTCAAAATACTCTCCTTGACATTTAAAGTTCTTCTCAAGCTGATTCCTCACTTCCTGCCCAGTTTTCTTTTGCCTTCTTTTACTCCATGTACTCCCACTATCTAGCTCTCACACACAAAATTCTCTCTCCTGGCTTTCTGCCTTTGCATTGGCTATGCCCAACCCCTATGGCTGGAATACTCACTCTGCATTTCTGTGTCCTGGCTTCCTTCAAGACTCAGCTCAGATCCACATTCCACAATCTATGAGGTTACCTTCCATTTACACTCTACATATTTATGTTTTATGTATGCTTTATGCATCTTCCACAGACATAGTTGTTTACATGTTGCCTCCCCATTAGAATGTGAACTTCTTAAGGGAAGAGACTGTTTTTGCCTTTCTTTGTATCCCCATGGTTTTACACAGGGTTATATGCTTAATAAATTCTTTCTAACCTATTGATTCTAAAGACCCTTCCAGCTCTAGGTCGATAATTCTATCATCCTTCCTGCCCACAAATTGTTTGTTTCCACATCTATAAATCTTCTCATGCTATTAATCCTGCCTACGTTGCCCTCTCATCTTTTCTGTACTAAATATTTCCTTTAAGAACTATGTACCTCACACATCTCCAAGGTCACTGACAAAAAAAGTTCTACATATACCAACATATTTATAACACCACTTTTTGTGGCAGCAAAGAACTGGAAACAAAAGTAGATCTCCAGCTATTGGGGTATGGCTAATGTAAGGGGCTAGCTAGTCTGTCTAAAATATCTAATGAGTGGTCGCTAATAAATTATAAGCTTTAGCAATAGTATTTAAGTGTTTAAGTATTTATTAAAGAGCATTAGGATCAGAGAGAAAGGTAAATATCTAACTATTTCTGAGAGACCCCATCATCTGACCTGCCATGGCGAGGTCAGGAACCAAATGCTTCCTCCTTCCTCCCAGAAGCCTCCTGTGAAACTGGGAACACCCCCCATCCACATGCACACACAGCTCCAAGCTAACTGGCTGGTAGCTTTGATAGACAGTACCCATGAGCAAACGTCACTTCCTGATGCCAAGGAACTGACCACATGGCTTGCCCTCAGACACCTTCTCCTCATGGCGAAGCTTTCCTACAGTAACTCTCCAGCAGGTGGCGTCACTCCAATCGTTACACTAACCAATTATTGTACATGAATTTTATGGTATATTTTAGTCTTCTATGAAATAGCAAACGTGATGGATAGAGAAACCTAAGAAGATTTATATGAATTAATGGGAAGTAAAGTCAGCAAAGATAGGAGAACAATATACACGACACTAACATTGTAAATGTAAAGAATGACCATCAATAGAAACAGAATGTTGAACAAAATATAAACTGAATAAGAACAATAGTAATTGAATATTGTGAAATTTAAATGACCAATTCAATACAGGATTTGAGAGAAACTGTGAGGGAAAAGAAGAAAACATCAGGTTGGACAGAGAAATAAGAGGTATGGAAGACATCACAGGCTAAATCAGGTTGGTCTGGTGTGGTCCATGTAGTAGGCCCTTAATAAATGCCTGCCTAATGAATGCATCTCTTCCCTCTTAAGAGAAGTCACTTATAGGCTATGAAGGAGGCACATATTACTGAGAATACACCATACTTGTTTACTGAAGAACAGTATGTGTAAAGTGAAATACACTTAAAATAAGAAGTGCTGAAAAGTGCTTTGGAAGATGTGATATCCTTGAAAGAAACTAACCAATCTGAGCGTTAAATGCCCCTCTGTATTTTTTTTCAGTAATGACAAAAGAATGCTTATGGAAAACTTCTCTTATTCTTATTACCTCTCATGAAACACTGATGGTCAAAATTGACTCCCTCAATCCAGGAACAGCAAAATAATGGGGTCCTTTTGAAATCTGAAGAAAGAAGTTTTAAAGCAAATAAAAGGAAATACTAATTTATTGCTGTAGGCACTAAATATGGCACTTTCACCTTGAAAGGTCATACATGATGAAAATATCAATAAAGTTAAAGTTCAGGAGAGGCCTAGATACAATCTTGGATGATGAAACCAAAATGCTGTTACCGAGAAATGTGCATGTTCAAAGGAACATCTTCATCTTTTGAGGTTGATGCCCTAGAGAATAACCCAAAACTTTCACTTGGAGTCACAGGCAGAGAGCAATTATTTTCTATTGGACTATTGGAATGGAATCTTTCTGAAGTGTGAAATTCTATAAAAAATTAAAATTAGCCCAATGTTAACATTTCTGTGCAAGCTGTTATGCCCTCTGCCTTTCCTAAATAATAATAATATCAAAATTAATAATAGCAATTCCCATTGACACAGTATATATGGAGGACCAGCCTTGGAGTCAGAAATACCTGGGTTTAGGCCATACCTCTGGTACAAATTAGCTTGATGATCATGGGCAAATCACTTAATTTCTCAGTTCTCCAAGTAACTCTTTAAGACTATAGATTAAAGATGAGGTGACAACCTGCAATGGAGGAAGATGTTTCCCTCTCTCTCACTCTCTCTTTCCACACACACACATGCACACATGCATGCACGCACGTAGTTTCCTATATGGCCTCCCCCCCAAAAAAAAAGAATAGATCTGGATGAAAAACATTTGTCTTCCAGCCTCCTGGACCACACTCCCCTCCCCTATCACATTCAGTTAGACTTTTAAGACTTGCCTCACATACAGTTTCCTTGGCTTCTTTCTTTCAAGACTCAGCTTAAATGCTACCTTCTCTCTTTTTTTTTTTTTGCAGGGCAATGAGTATTAAGAGACTTGCCCAGGGTCACACAGCTAGCAAGTGTCCAGTGTCTGAGGTCAGATTTGTACTCAGGTCCTCCTGAATCCAGGGCCAGTGCTTTATCCACTGCACCACCTAGCTGCCCATAAATGCTACTTTCTAAAAGAAGCCTGCCTCCCCTCCTCTTTCTCTTATCTCCCAGTCCCCGAAAGCTGCTAATTTCTTCCCCTTTCAGACAACCAGGTTACCTTCTTTTACTCTCCATCAATCAAATAAGTAATTATTTTAAGCCCCTTCTGGGTGCCAGGAGCTATGCTAGTCTGAGGGGTTCAAAGATAAAAATGCTTGACCTTAAAGAGCTTACATTTCATTGGAGGAGACATGTATAAATATAAAAGTCTATACACATAAGTTAGAGGGTAAATTAAAGGAAGGGTATGACTAGCAGCTGCACGTTTCATGAAAGCTCTCACACAGGAGATGGCATTTGAGATGTTTGAAGGTAGAAACAATTCTACTGGCCAGTGTTATAAAAATTGCTTTTCGGAAACAGGGGAAAAGCCACGACCAGCTTTTTACCTAGAGTATTCAGCAATATGGAGTCTATATCTTTGCAAAAGAACAAATAACAACCTCATTCCTGACAAAGGAAGCACTTTAAAAGGTGTTTGTTAAACACTCTTCACACAAATCAAATCAGATCTAAATAATTGGAAAGATATCAATTGCTCATGGATAGGCAGAGCGAATATAGCAAAAATGACAATACTGCCTAAATTAATTTACTTATTCAGTGCCATACCAATCAGACTACCTAAAAATTATTTTATACAGCTAGAAAAAATAATAACAAAATTCATCTGGAAAAACAAAAAATCAAGAATATCCAGGGAAATAATGAAAAAAAATTCAAAGGAAGGTGGGTTAGCAGTACCAAACCTGGAGCTTGACTATAAAGCGGCAGTCATCAAAACTATCTGGTACTGGCTAAAAAATAGAGTGGTAGATCAATGGAATAGGCTAGGCTCAGGAAATGCAGTAGTAAATGACACTAGTAATATAGTGTTTGATAAACCCAAAGACTCCAGCTTCTGGGATAGGAACTCAGTATTTGACAAAAACTGCTGGGAGAATTGGAAGATAGTATGGCAGAAATTAGGCACAGACCAACATCTTACACCTTATACTAAAATAAGGTCAAAATGGATACACGATTTAGACATAAGAGGTGATACCATAGGTAAATTAGGAGAGAAAGGAATAGTCTACCTATCAGATCTTTGGAAAGGAAAACAGTTTTTGACCAAACAAGAGATAGAGTATATTATAAAATGCAAAGTGGATGATTTTGATTACATTAAATTAAAAAACTTTTGTACAAACAGAAGCAATGCATCCAAAATTAGAAGGGAGGCAGAAAGCTGGGAAACAATTTTTGAGGCCAGTATTTCTGATAAAGGCCTCATCTCTAAAATATATAGGGAACTAAATCAAATTTATAAGAATCCAAGTCATTCCCCAATTGAGAAATGGTCAAAGGATATGAACAGGCAGTTTTCTGATGAAGAAACCAAAGCTATCTATTCCCATATGAAAAAATGCTCTAAATCTCTAATGATTAGAGAGATGCAAATTAAAACAACTCTGAGGTACCACCTGACACCTATCAGATTGGCTAAAATGACAAAAAAGGAAGATAATAAATGTTGGAGAAGCTGTGGGAAAATTGGAACACTAATGCATTGTTGGTGGAGCTGTGAACTGATCCAACCATTCTGGAGAGCAATTAGGAATTATGCCCAAAGGGCGATAAAGCTGTGCATACCCTTTGACCCAGCAATTCCACTTTTAGGTCTTTTTCCCAAAGAAATCATGGAAAGGGGAAAGGGACCCACATGTACAAAAATATTTATAGCTGCTCTTTATGTGGTAGCAAGGAATTGGAAGTTGAGGGGGTGCCCATCAATTGGGGAATGGCTGGACAAGTTGTAGTATATGAATACAATGGAATACTATTGTGCTGTAAGAAATGATGAGCAGGAGGAGTTCAGAGAAACCTGGAGGGTCTTACGGTGAGCTGATGATGAGTGAGATGAGCAGAACCAGAAGAATATTGTACACAGTATCATCAACATTGAGTGTTGACCTACTGTGATGGACTATATTCTTCTCACCAATGCAATGGTACAGAAGAGTTCCAGGGAACTCATGATAGAAGAGGATCTCCAAATCCAAGAAAAAAAAAAAAAAGAACTGTGGAGTATAGATGCTGATTGAACCATACTATTTCTTTTGTTTTGGGTGCTGTTGGTTTTTTTTTCTATTTTGAGGTTTTGCATTACTGCTCTGATTTTTTCTCTTATAACATGATTAATGCAGAAATAGGATTAATGTTATTATGTGTATATATATATATGTCTATGGATATGGATATATAGATATATAGATATAACCTATATCAGATTACCTGCTGTCTAGGGGAGGGGGGAGGGAGGGGAGGGAGGGAGAAAAATCTGAAATTATAAAGCTTGTATAAACAAAAGTTGAGAACTATCTTTACATGTAACGGAAAAAATAAAATACCTTGTATTTTTAAAAAAAGGTGTTTGTTAGTGTTTTGGAGATAAATGAAACTGTTAAAGGAAGCAAAGTTTGTCTTCAGTGCCTATCCGCTCCTTTTAGGATGCCTACTCTCTCCCACTTCAGGTACTCTTATTAAAATCCATTGGCAGACAAAGGACCTGACATTAGTAATTTACACTTCACTGTTAATTGTCAGTGTGTTGCCCCTTTTAGAGATATGTATCTTAAGCCTTATTTATAAAAGCAGAATATAAGGTTTTCTTTCTTGTTGAAGAAGTTTTGTATTGTAGCAAGAAAGTGGGTGAGATCACACAATCACGGCATCTTGGAGTTGAAAGTCACTTCAGGGACTCCAGCCCATACCTGAAGAAGAATCCTTTCTGCAACTCATTCAATGAATGGGTATCCTGCCTCTGCCTGAAGACTTCCAATGAGGGGGAACCCAATGCTTTTGATGCAACTAATTACTTATGAAAGCCCTTATATCAAGCCTGTATATCCTTCTTCTCAATTTCAATTGATTCTAGTTCTGTCCTCCGAGGCCAAGCTGAAGAAGTCCAATTCTTTTTAGCCCTTCAAATGTTTGAAAACAACGATCACATTTCCTGAAAATATAGTCGTTGGGTTTTTCCCCTCAGACACCAAACATTCTCAATTCTCATCTGATGTGAATTGGACGCCTTCTACCATCACGGTAATGTTCCTTTGGACTCATTCCAATTTAACTAAGTCTTCTTGAAAATGTCAGCCCTACCCGGGCACAATACTCCAGATGACATTGACCAAGACAAGGTGTAGCAGTGCCATCACTTCTCTAGCCTGGATGCAAAGCTTTCTGGGCTGCCCCATTACAGGGCTGACTCATAATGAGCTTTCAGGCTTTTAAAGATGATCCTACTAGCCATACTTCTCCCACCTTGTACTTGTGAACTTCATTTTATGAAACTAGAATTTATGTTAATCCCCAATATTTTATGGTGGAGTAGATGGCCTTGAAATCATGGCTTCTAGGTGGCTGGGCCCTATTGGGAGAGTTTTCTTATTGAATTTTTTTTTTTTTTGGTGGGGCAATGAGGGTTAAGTGACTTGCCCGGGGTCACAGAACTAGTGTCAAGTGTCTGAGGCCAGACTTAAACTCAGGTCCTCCTGAATCCAGGGCCAGTGCTTTATCCACTACGCCACCTAGCTGCCCCTGGGAGAGTTTTCTAACAGGCTCTTTAAGTCTTCTTTCTAACCAAGAAATTTCAGGCCTAAGTAAGCAACTGAGGAGATGGCAGAATCTCAGAGATGGCAAGAACCAGAGCTCTACTAGTTCAACCTCAACCTCACCAAGAATCCCTTCTGTATCACAAGACACTTTGACTGAAATCAACAGTGCTGTTTTCCAAAGTTTCCTCCAGTAAGTTTAGAGGCAAAGTTTTAGATATAAACTCAGGTGTTATTTTTCTAGAAAAAAACTAACAATGCCAACATGAAGTAGGTTCCAGAATTACCTCAGTTAGCTGTGTGATCATGGAAAAATCAAATCAACCTTTCAGTATCTCAGTTTTCTTAACTAAAATGAGTGTGCTTTGCAAATGGTAAAGTTTATATAAGAATGAGTAGTTAGAAAAAAGAAATATATTTCTCATAAAGCAACAAATCAAGATAATTTGCTAATTTTATAATGTGATGTCCAACACTAGAGATGATTGCACACGGTGAATTGTCAGGCACATGTTGTCGGTGCTGGCCTTGCTAGTTCTCTGCTCAAATCATTGCTCTTTAGAGATTTCTCATTCAGGATAAAACAGTTTATTTTTCTAAAATCCAGTCATGAAACCCAGATGAAGTATTTAAGTTTGACATTTACTTTTCTTTAGCTGGGAGTAGCATTCATTTAAAATAGTTACATGATTTGAGAGATGGTATGAAAGGGTACTAATTTTTCCCTGAAAGTTTTAAAAAATATTTTTATTAAATTTCCATGTTGCTGGAAGAAAATTCAAGAATTCAGAGCTATTATGATAGAAAGGAAATGCCTGTGGTCAATCTTAAGAAGAGAAATAAAACATTCTTAATGTTATAACCAATGTTTCCCATCAACTGTATACTCTTTCTCCATTAAACTGTTAAATTCCTTCCTTTCGGATTTAATGACTCCACCTGGCCTTCCCTATCAAAAGATCCTCTGATCTTCCCTGTATCACTACTCTACTCCCTTCCACCCCCATTTCAGTCTTTCAGCTTTCTACAATAACATCCATGGCACCTTGATTAGTTTATCTAACCCAGTCTCATTAGTTAGTATGCCAGAATTTTTTGTGTGCTGGCTTCTAAACTTCCCAAACTTTGAACTCCATCAGGCTATGATTTTCTTTCATTTATTAAGTCTTGTGTCCCTCCCTCTGTCCTCTGTCCACTTTAGTTCTCTTCAGTCCCTTGTCTAACTCAGGCCTCTGGGCTATGTCTACAGTGGTATAGAATGTTTTGTTTCATTTTTTCCCATTGAGTCCATAAAGTAGCTTTTTTCTAAACTATTTCTGAAGTTCCACATCTTCCATGAACTATACCTAGATCGATTTTAGGCCAGTTGACCACTCATTTCCCTCTAGCCCCGATCTCTAGCTAGACCTGAAATTTCCATAGCGAACTCAACCTGCCCTAATTATACATCCAAGCTTAATACTTTAAATTATACTCAGCTTTGTCATGTGCATCTTACTCCTTAAAGCTGAACTATGCCCTTCCTTTCTTGAGTTCAATATACAGTTCACAGACTTCTTATCCAGAAAGGCTTCAACATTGCCCTCATCTTTGCTGATATCCTTTGAGACACCTTGGCCTTCCACTTCAACCACCTTCTCAACTCCAAAGACCCCATATCTCCACCCTACCCCAGATACCCACAATGGTAGTTACATATCAGACACAAGATCTCATTTTCTTGCTTTTTTGAAAATTATGCCACCTTTATGATCTTGAACTTGGAAATCTCCCTCTTTGATCTTTATCCTCCATCTTCTCTCTTTCCTCCCCCCACCCCAAACCTATCTTCTAAATCTTTCCTCACTGTCACCTCTAATCCCTCCATTTTCCCTTATTATCCCAAGTCATCAATACTCTGGTCAAACTTTTTTCCTTCTTTGACTGTATAAGAAACCAGTTCAACTAAGCACCATCTTTCACCTTTTAATCACTTGACCCCCTCTTTCATTCATGCCTTGACAACAATCATCAATCCTGGATCATTTTTATTCCTGAACTCCTGGAGGATGTCCCACAATCTTGATGTCTGGGCCCACTACAAGTACTTCTATTGGCATTTCAAATTCCAAGGTTCTACAAAACAAAACAGGGCAGGTAGGTGGTATAGTGGATAAAGTGCTATGCCTAGAGTTGGGAAGACCTGAGTTCAAATTTGACCACAGACACTTACTAGTTGTGTGATCCTGGACCGATCATTTAACCCTATTTGCCTTGGTTTTCTCATCTACAAAATGAGCTGCAGAAAGAAATGGCATACCCCTCCAGCACCTCTGCCAAGAAAACCCCAAATGAATTAATTCATGGAGAGTTGGACATGATTGAAAAATGACTGAACAACAACAACAACAACAACAACAACAACAAATAAAACAAAACTCCTCTTCCCTCTCTGACCCTCACTAGTTATTAACAGAATTACAGAATTTGAGAGTTGGAAGGGAGCTCAACAGTCATCTGGTCTGACGCATACATGAAAGGGATCCTTAGTACAATATACCCAACGAGTCATCACGCAGCTTTTGCTTTAAGACTCCCAGGGTGGGGATGGGGAAGAAAGCATTATCTCTCATTCCCTTTTTTGGCAGCTCTAATTGTGAGGAAGTTTGTTTTTTGGTTTGTTTGCTTTTGTTTTTAATGAGCACATGTAGACTATTGAATTTCATTGTCTCTCATTCTTCCATGTGTATTTTGTTCTATTCATCTATCTCTCCAATTCTGAACCAATGCAAGGTGGTTTTGATTTCATAATACAATATTAATTCTGGGAGTATTGTGCTCCCATATTCTAAATTTTTTTCCAACTGATTATTTGATCAAATTCTATAAAGTATTTCCCTGGCAAAATTTTGAATTCTAGAAGTATTTTTTTTTTTTTGCTAAGCATAAAAAAGGAGAACATTTGCAAGAGTTTTTTTTCCACATTCATGTAATCAAATTTATTATTGCCATAAACAGGGACATATTTTGCAAAATAATAATATGTGATTTGGAGATTTTAGATACTGAAATAAAAAATGTTCTAGACTTACTAAAAAACATCAGTTCAAATGTTACATAAGGGTTTCTTTTTTATGCTATTGCAACTACATTTTGAATTCAAAAGTATGGGCTTATTTTTGTAGAGATTCTTATTCTTTGAAGACTGCATTTTAACTTGTATTAAAATATGTTCTGATTTTTCACAAAAGTAATTGTATACTTAGTAAAAAAAGTTATTACTTGGAATTATTGAATAATTGTATATTATATTCTGAGTCTAGGCACATACACATTTTTTGTAATCATTATTATCCTCAAGTTTTAAATCCATATGAGACTTGGATTATGGGAACTTATCATTTAAGACATTAATTGCCTTCATTCTGTGTTACCAGATGCCAGCTGGCCAAGATGCCAAACAATCACAAGAGGAATACATACAAAAGCAGACATTGAACTGTCACAAAAAGGGGAGACATGCACATGAAGTCCAGGTACTGCACTACCTTGGAAAAGGCTAAGAGAATGGCCAATGGCAAGAGTCGAGATTGGATTCTCTTGGTTTAATTTCCCTCCTGTGGAAATTTATTTTGATTTGGGGACCCTACCTTTAGGCTGAGATTAGAAAGCCTTAGGCCCTCAGGGTCTCTTCTGTGTGGGAGGAGCTGCTGCCCCTCCCCCTCTGCTTCAGCTGAGCCAAAAAGCCCCATGAGCTGTATAAGATGCCAGGTCAAACAGCTAGGGGGGAGGGAGGGAGCTCCCTCCACCCTGAGTGGAGCTATCTGAGAGATCCTGGGCTCATCCAGGCTGGGCTCTGGTGTAGCCTGTGCTGAGGCACGTGAGGCTCAAGCACACCCCCCACACACACCCGTCGCAGCCCTGACTGGCGGATTAGTTTGGTGGGTATGGGGGCACAAAAAGGCCCCAAGATTTGAGTGGAGATAAGAAAGATATATATAGACCTGGGAGTGAGACAGGAGCGGGGCTGAGAAGAGGACTGGAAGCTGGCTGACTAGATTAAGGGGGGGGCTACAAGGACGCAGGAGAAGGCTAAAGGACTAGGACTGACAAGAGGAGGAGATGGGACAGACAAGAAGACTCAGAGGGGGTGGACAAGAAGACTCAGGGAGGCCAGCAGATGAAAAGGAATGGGAACAGAGAAAAGAGAGGCCGGCAGGTTGTACATTTTATTTCCCTGTATTCATAATTTTAAATTGTATCTCATAAATAAACTCTGCTTTGATTATTTAAGAGGCTTCTTAATATTTTGCTTATCAATTTGGGAGTGGAGCAGTGTGGTGGAAATTTATAAATGGCCCATGCTAAGTTAATAGCAGTCAGATAGCCAGCTAGCTAGTCAACAATCCCCTGATTAAGTACCCCAATCAAATTAGTCCCCCCAAATTAGGCCAGTCAATTTAAAATATTTTCACATTTGAATGGCAACCGCGGCAGGACTTACGGCCCAATTATAATTTTTCTAAACTTATAATTTTTCATAAGTCCAAAATTATAAAATTTTCCAGATTAGATATACTTATTAATAATTAATTTTTTTACACTCCACATGGCACTGGCCACCTGACTTCAATTCTCCCTGCTATATGCCTGATGTCATAGACATCTCAATCCTATGCATCTGATTAAGCCTGACTCAGTTTCTTCTCTGTTCTTTTATGGTAACCCCCATAATTATCTCAGGTGTCATGATGAATGCATTGTTGGATTTAGCCTTGACATCTGCTACCAATTATATTATATCCTTTAATTTCTCATTATGGCATGAGGATAATTAGACCGATGATGCAAAAAGTGATGAAACAAAGATGAAAATTATTTTCTAAATTAATATCAATTGTATTCTCAATTTATTCTCCACAGGGGGAGTGTAGTAACATTAAGTTTTAGAGAATGTTTAAATTTTTGTTTTTATTATATGTTTCATGTGTAACAACTGGACAATAATTGTAGAATCTCTAAGATTCTGAATCTCTTTAGACATGTTTTTTGAGAACTCTCATTGTTTGATTTGATTATTGGCAAAGCCATTTAAAGTTGTGTTAAGCTCAATTTTAGAGGAAAATTTCCCAGCTGATTACCAGCATCTGAAACACCTGAAAGACTTCCATTCCACAACTACACCCAGAGAACATCCCAAGAATCATCTGAGAAAAGACGTCCAAAGACATTTTCCTGTTTTCCTTTTCCCCATCATATACACTGTTTATAATGTCCACTTACTAAAGGGGAGTGCCCCCTTTAGTTTTTCTCTGTTTGTAATGTCCACCTGCTAAAAGGGGAGTGCCCCCTTTAGCCTTTGTTAATGTGTCACTCAATTTCTTTTTCTCTCTTTTCATTCCCTTTACTTTGTTAGTCATAAGTATCTATAATGTTATTGCTTCATGTAAAGAAATGATGTTTCTTCATGAAGCACAGGGCGGAGTGTGAGAATCAGAGTGCTGCCACCCTGCTGAGCAAGACATTGTGAGAACTAGGGCAGCTCTGCCCTGAGGAGAAAGCATGTGACTGCCTGGCATACAGAAGTTACGTCTATTCATGGACTGCTTGTAAGTCATGTCAATCAATGGACCAGCCAATTAGCTTGGAGCTGTATGTGGGGACCGCCCCCTTCCAGTCCCACAGAGAAATTCCACTCTAGGAGACTGAGGATCTTTCTTTTTGTTGGGGAACCGGCTGTTGGCAGCAGGGGCAGGCAGAATAGGCAGAGTAGACCCATCTCTTCCTTTCTCCATGTGTTTCTCTTTACTAACCCCTACTATACTTTAATAAATATTTAATGCCCAAAGATTGGTGCTATGAGTTTCCAATTTAAGGCAACCACACATTAGATTTTAGACATCCCAGTTAGATTTTTTTAAGCTTTACAAGGCTAAATTTGCTCCTTTGCAACTTCTACCCACTATTCCTGGTTCTGCCCTCTTGGTACAAAAGGAAAAAAAATATAGTCTTTCCTCAGTTGAGAGGCCTTCAAATATCTGAACACTCCCCCTGGGTCTTGTTCAATCTAAACAACCAATCCTGTTATGAAATGAAATTAAGGTCCTTTACTATTCTTGTTGCCATCCACTGGTCATTCTTCTATTTATCAATATCCTTCTTAAACTGTGGCGTGCAGAAGTGAACACAATACTTCATATGAGGGTTGATGAGGGCAGAGTACAGTGGGACCACCCCTTCTCTATTCCTGGAAGTGATGCCCCACTTAATATAGCCTAACATCCTATTAGCTTTTTTTTGGGGGGGTGAGGCAATTGGGGTTAAGTGACTTTCCCAGGGTCACACAGCTAGTAAGTGTCAAGTGTCTGAGGCCGGATTTGAACTCAGGTCCTCCTGACTCTAGGGCCGGTGCTCTACCCACTGCATCACCTAGCTTCCCCCCCCCCCCCATTAGCCTTTTTGTTTGGGACATTACACTACTGACCCATATAGTTTTATCTAAATTATTGATTAAAATGTTAAACAGGTCCAGTTCAAGCACAGAAACTTGGACATATTGTTGTTGAAGCTTTAACAACTACTTTGAGTTCAGCTATCAAGTCAGTTTCTGAATCCATATGATTGTACTCTTGTCTAATTCCTATCTTTCCACCTTCTCTATGAGAACAGTATGAGACATTTTATAGAAATCTTTGCTAAAATCTAGGTAAATTGTATACACAACATTCCTCATCTACTAGTGTAGTAGTCCTGTCAAGAAAGGAAATTAAGGTAGTTTGGCATGACTTGTTCTTTTTGAAGTTGTTCTAGCTTTTTGTAATCGCCATTTCTCCTTCTAGAAATTTAACAAGCCTCATTGCAATATTCCTTTCTAGAACTTCCCCAGAAATTGAAACTATGCTCATGGATCTATATTGTGAAAGTATTTCTTGTCTTTTTTTTTAATCAAGACAATATTTGCCCTTCTCCAATCTTGTCCCTCTCCCATTTTCCATGATCTTTCAAATATCACTGACATCAGCTTAAGTAGGACCTGAGGAGGTAGTTCTTCTGGCCAAGTAACTTGAATTCAACAAAGGGAACCCTGTACTCTTACTATCTCTTTACTTATCTTGGGTATCAAGTTCCCATTAGTCTTGTTGCTGTTGTTCTATCATTTACAGTATAAAGGTCATTCTTTGCAGAGAAAAGAGAAACAAAATTGAGAATTGAGAAGCTCTGCCTTACCTCTGTTGTCAGTTATCATTATCCCACCCACCCCAAGACAAGTCCTATAACATATTTAAGCCTCTTTTTATCCCAATAGAGCTTTAAAAGCACAAAACCCTTTTGTTGTCCTTAGCTGTCCTCACCAACTACAGCTCTTTTTTTTATAGGACCAGGACACACTCAAATTCATATTCTAAAATCTGGCCTTGTTTCTATCTTCTGTTTACTTTTTTTGAAAATCTAAGTTGTTGGATAAGTTCACTGGCCATTTAAATTGGTGTCTTTAGGCAAATCCTATTTTTCCTTTTCATTTAAATTATTCCTATTGTTCTTTAGAATTTTATTTTTAAGAATCTCCCAGCCCTCTTGGGCTGACTTCCCTGAAAAATTTTTGTTGATGGGTATCTTTTCTTCAAACTCTTGAAATTTGCTCTGTCAAAATCTAGGGTGCATACCACATTATGCCTAGATTTTCTTTGCCTTTTTACCTCTTTCTATTGGCATAGATATATGAATGAATACGTAACAGAATTTATACAAAAGCAGATACATGTATGGAGGCTCAGAATGAAATACTGACATGGTTTAGGAAGTTAAATCATCAGTAATCATAAATAATAGCTTTCATGTTGAAGTGCATGCTTGAATACTACTCCTAAAATTACTTTTGGCTTAAGTTAACTGGTTAGAGTATGATGCTAAGAATATTAGGTTCTCTTCCTTCTAGGTTCACTTCTAACTGAATTCTTTTCTTCCTTGTAGACAAGAGATGTCACATGACCAATAAGATAGAGAACTAGACTTTTCCCTTCCTGATCTTTATGACTTCTCACAAAATATGAATTATACAATAGAGATAAAGCAATTTTAGCTACCTCCATAGTCTAGGCTTCCAGGAACCCAAGCAAGGTAAAAACTCAATGGCTTAACATCAAAGAATGATAAGGACTTAAGAAACTGACAGCAGAGAAGGCTATTCCCAACTCCTAACATGCTTACTTAATATCTCCACTAGTCACCATACTCTCAGCAGCAGGGTTGTACAATCCAACCCATGAGTTTGCAATAGAACTCAATTCTGTACCCCATCCCAACCCCTAACTCCTAGTGCTGTGGACCTGAGCATTTGGAGTAGAGATCCAAATGGCAGAAATTTTCTCAGGCTATGATAGCAGTTAAGAAGAATTACAACAGGGGGCAGCTAGGTGGCGCAGTGGATAGAGCACAGGCCCTGGATTCAGGAGTACCTGAGTTCAAATCTGGCCTCAGACACTTAACACTGTGTGACCCTGGGCAAGTTACTTAATCCTCAAAGGAGGAGGAGGAGGAGGAGGAGGAGGGGGAGGAGGAGGAGGAGGGGGAGGAGGGGGAGGAGGGGGAGGAGGGGGAGGAGGGGGAGGGGGAGGAGGAGGAGGAGGGGGAGGAGGAGGAGGAGGGGGAGGAGGAGGAGGAGGGGGAGGAGGAGGAGGAGGAGGAGGGGGAGGAGGAGGGGGAGGAGGAGGAGGAGGAGGGGGAGGAGGAGGAGGAGGAGGGGGAGGAGGAGGAGGAGGAGGGGGGAGGAGGAGGAGGAGGGGGAGGAGGAGGAGGAGGGGGAGGGGGGAGGAGGGGGGAGGAGGAGGGGGAGGAGGAGGAGGAGGGGGAGGAGGAGGAGGAGGGGGAGGAGGAGGGGGAGGAGGAGGGGGAGGAGGAGGAGGAGGAGGAGGAGGGGGAGGAGGAGGAGGAGGAGGAGGAGGGGGAGGAGGAGGAGGAGGGGGAGGAGGGGGAGGAGGAGGAGGAGGGGGAGGGGGAGGAGGAGGGGGAGGGGGAGGAGGAGGAGGAGGGGGAGGAGGAGGAGGAGGAAGAGGAGGGGGAGGAGGAGGAGGAGGGGGAGGGGGAAGAGGAGGGGGAGGGGGAGGAGGAGGAGGAGGGGGAGGAGGAGGAGGAGGAAGAGGAGGGGGAGGAGGAGGAGGAGGGGGAGGAGGAGGAGGAGGAGGAGGAGGAGGAGGAGGAGGGGGAGGAGGAGGAGGAGGAGGAGGGGGAGGAGGAGGAGGAGGGGGAGGAGGAGGAGGAGAAGAAGAAGGAGAAGGAGAAGAAGGAGAAGAAGAAGAAGAAGAAGAAGAGAAACAGATGGAACTGAGTCAGGAAATGAGTATGTATGTGTGTAGGGGGCTTTGTGGTACCCCACTATGCCTGAGGGAAGGAACCCAGTGGTTCAGCACAGAAATTCTGTGCTCCCAGAAGTCTCAGAGATCTATGCTGGTGAACAATGAGTTACATGAGAGGAGGCCGAGACAGCTTTGAGATCTAGATCCTAAGAAAACTGTGAGAAAGAGAGGGAGTCAGAAAGTAAGCAAGAGAGAAAAATTAAGAAGTCTAAAACAACCAAATATCTCTGAAGGAAAAATACTCAAATAAAGATCTTGAACATAAGCAGAGAAACCAACAGGGAAGATATTAATTACTAAAGGGAAATAGTCCTGCAGATTGAGTTCAGACATCTGTGAATAAGAATTTTAAGACAAATGAAAGTGAATCAACCCTTGATGAGGTAAAGGATCCTATGAATTCCCAAGAGAACATGGAATCACAGTAGGATGTTACTGAATCATTAAAAAGGGAAATAAGGATTGTGAAAACAGATTTTATGGTCTAAAAAGCAGACAATTAGCAAAATTAAAAAAACAAATAAACCTTGAATCCACAGTAGCAAGGTTTCCTAATGAAACAAAAGAGAATAATCAATTGGGAATACAAATAAATGTGAATGAATAACGATATGGAAGAAGAGAAGCAAAAAGCAACAATATTGAAAGAAAGCATAATCTTCATAAAGCCAAACATATTGATCTCAAAAAACAGGATGTATAGAGACAACTTAAAGATTATAGGGCTCCCTAAAGAACAAGACAAGTTTAAAAAAACATGAACATTACAACGCAAGAAATAATACAAGAAAGCTGCCCAGAACTTCTCAGCAGAGAAGATAAAGTTCCAATCAAAAGAATCAATAAATTACTTCCAGAAAAAGGACAATACTATGCTGCAAGCTCTGAGATGCATAGTAGTTAAATTTAATAACTGTACTGATAGCAAATTCTTCAAGTTACCAGGAGACAGATATTAAAATATAAAGGGAGGATAATCCAAATAATACAAGACTATACTATAGGAAGGAAGGGAATAACATGTTTCAAAGAACAAGGAGCTCAAGATGCAGGCCAATCCTACTTACTCTATACACTATGAAAGAAAAAAGATGGAAGTCAATAAAAAGCATTTAAAATATTTCTAGAAAGAAAAGCAGACCAGAAGAAATTATTTGTTTCTCTCTTTCCTCTAGACATAGCTCAAGCATTACCTACATGCTTTATACATGCTTTCCCCAATGCCCCAACTGCTAGTGCATTCTATTCCCTTGTATTTAACTATTTTGCATAAACTTCTATTTTCATTTTTATTCTCATTCTCTCTCATTCATTTCCCTTCTCTTTCTCTCTGTTCCTATCTCTGTCTCTGTCTGTCTCTCTGTCCCTCTCCATACATTTATGCTTGGTACATATTCAATACATGCTGTTGATGCATTTTATTTTATTTTTTTAAAGTGAGGCAATTGGGGTTAAGTGACTTGCCCAGGGTCACACAGCTAGTAAGTGTTAAGTGTCTGAGGCCGGATTTGAACTCAGGTACTCCTGAATCCAGGGCTGGTGCTTTATCCACTGCGCCACCTAGCTGCCCCTGTTGATGAATTTTAGATTGAGTTTTTTTTCCTCCAATAATAACTCTGTCCCATTACGCATATCCTCTCTTTGGTCAGCCATTTAGTGGATGCATGATACTGTACAAAATCATCTCCATCATTAGAAAAATTGCTTTCCAAGCTCAGGCCATAGTGGTGGTGGGTCAACAATGCCATCTTCATGTCCAAATTATACCATTTTTTTCATTTAATGTATAAATATCTAAAATATAGTATAGAAGTTATAAAATATTAGGACAAAACTAGAGCTGCCTTATTTATTTGTTTTTGTTTTGTTTTAGTGAGGCAATTGGGGTTAAGTGACTTGCCCAGGGTCACACAGCTAGTAAGTGTTAAGTGTCTGAGGCCGGATTTGAACTCAGGTACTCCTGACTCCAGGGCCGGTGCTCTATCCACTGCGCCACCTAGCTGCCCCAAGGTGCCTTATTTATACTATTTATGAGTTGACTTGTGAGGGCTCCATATTTGAAAACTAGCACATTCACATATATATAGAGCAATTTCAGTCTTAAAAATATTTTCAAAGGAGTTACTTATCCCCCAAATTATTCCACTAGTTCAGTTGTCATCAAACTTCTTTCAGTAAACTGGGTACTTTGTGCCCCACTCCCAGACAGCACACAAAGAGAAGGAATAGAATTATGCAAATATTTTTGACTCATTTGCCATAAAGTGGATTTGGAATCTTCCACTGTAGGTATTCAAAATAAAATCAGTCCTAGAAAGGTTTGGGAAGAATGAGTCATGGAGTAGGATAAATGCGTATTTGGTTGTGTGTCTCTGAGTATATCTATAAGACATATTTAAACGAATGATCACTTTTATGATAATGCAGTTGCCAGAGGAAGAGATTGGGTTGGCTGAATTTTGTAAACTACACAGTATTTTCAATGATCTTGAATTTCTTGTTACTACAAAAGCTCCTATTTTTAACATTAACATTTTACCCATTATGGCATAGAGATGCAAATACCAGATACAATAGAACAGAAATTACAAATACTCAAGATAGATCATTAGGTGGTAGGTGGCCCATCAATACCTATTATCAAAGGGCAATAAAGAAGAATGCTGGGTATAGGCATCATGTAATATGTTCCTAATGACAGAGTACATGCATGACATTGTATTAAAGATAATAATGAAAATATAAATGACCAAAATCTTCCAATAAAGTCCTACTTTGATGCCTTGTTGTGTTGTGAAGGTGATCTTGAATTCTCAAAAACACAGAGCTAGATGGGATCTTACTGGTGGTCATCTCATCAGTTTACAGATGAGGAAACTGAGGCCTCAAGAGGTTAAGTGATTTGCTTAAGGTCATAGAGGTAGTAAGTAGCAGACTTGAACTATTGATCACAGAGATCATCTGTACAGTTTGAGCAATTGAGTATCACTGTAGGATTAGCCTAGTTAAGTTCAAGAGAGGTTCATCACGAAATGTCTAGGTACCATGTAATACATTTTTTTGGCCATAGCAATCCATGAAATCATCTCATCTCTTGGGGGTATGTAGATTTTCTAGTCTGCATTGGGGGTAAGAATACTACACTGATGAAATCATCAATAAGTGGGCTGATCATGTAGCTAGAATGAAAAACAATAAATGGAAGACTTTATCTGTATTATGGTTTTCCTGATAGAAAAGTAATAGGATGGCTTCCAGAATGTTGGTGAAGACACTCTAGGGGAGATTTCTAGGCATACTATAGAAAAATATGTGTAAGAATCATATATGAAGAAAAGAGGGTGAGAAAATGGAGAGCTGGCCACTGAGACAGTGACACATTCTGGCTCTGTGAACCTGGGCAGATCACTTAATTTTTCAGTGCTCTAGGCAATTTTCTAAGGCTATAAGTGACAGGGAAGGTGCAAACTTGCAGTAGTAGGGAGTTTCCTCATCTAGAAGATCCCTCTATCAAAGAAATAACAAGTCCAGTTCTTATCTCTATTCCAACAGGACAAAGAAGCCTGGGGTGGGAAGTCTGGGGTGGGGGTGGGTAAAGATTAATTTTATCAGAGGATAGAATACTACTTTATTAATGAAATCACATTAAAAATGTTTTTCAAAATATATTAAAGGAAAACCAACTGTACTCATTTTATTCGAATAGTAGCACTCTCCTTAACCCCTTTCCTTCTAAAATTCAGAAAGAAATGTACAGCACACTATCCAAGCTGTTAAAAAGCTCTAATCTATTATGCAGAGCCAACTTCATTAGATAGTAGGCATCCTATCAATATTTATTCCCTTACCTGCCCCCACTTGCACTCCCACCCACACTGCATGAACTTTTGGCAGTCACTCTTTCCCTATTCTGCCTCTGGTTAGCTGTTTGGTCTCTCTAGGCCTCAATTTCACCTATAAATTGAGGGATTTAGCCTTGATGATATCTAAATTCCCTTTCTTAAATGACTCTATGATTTTGAGTCATTTACATCAATGCATTAGCCAAGAAGAATGATAGGAATCATAGATTTAAGAGTTGTATGAGACTTAGTGGTCATCTCATCATTTTACAGATGAGGCCTAAGCAAAGTCATAGACTAGTAAGTAATAGATTTTAACCATAGATCAAAGAGATCGTCATTTATGATCATGGACATCACAGAAGAGCCTCATAGAGCATTTAGTCCAACCTTTCATTTTACCAAAGAAGAAAGTGAGACTAAAGGGGGTGGGGGGGATAGGCGATTTGTCCAGACATATGAGTACTAAGGTTAGAGGTGGGATTTCAATCTAGAGATGCTGATGCCAGAGCTAATGGCACTTAGCACAGTGACTAGCAAATAGTAGGTGTTAAACAAACATTTATTGAATTGAATTCCCATACCTTACCTGTGTCCTCTGATTCCAAATGTGGTAATATTCTCATTGCACCACACTGTATTATACATGTGACTGATTATTATTCTGCCCTTATAGGACCTATTTTCCATGTCAAGACTGAATAGCTGGAGAAGATCTGAAAGCTCAAGTCCAACTCGTTTATTTTGCAGATAAGGGCTCTGGGGCCCCAAGAAGGAAGGTCAATTGCCTAATGTCATAAGCCAGTCACTTGAAGATCTGGGAATTTCATGTCTCCTGACTCTCAGAGATGGGTTCTGGTCACACTATCATGGCAACTTGATTATTTTTATAGCTCTTCTCTGGAGCATCTCTAACTTTTCCACATCCCTTTGAAGATGGAAGAACTAACACTCTGGCAGTACTTTTTGTTGAGAATGGAAGACATATTGTTTAGAGACAGAGATAAAATGCAGAGTATGGACACTTCACATTGGGAGAATTCTCCACTATTAAGTCTCATCTCTGACACTTAGTAGTTGTATGAGTCACGGGTGTAAAATTTCTCTGTTCTGAGCTTTCCTCATTATAAAACAGGGACAAGAATACCTCCTGCACCTACCTCACAGAGCTGCTGTGAGGATCAAAGGAAGATGTGCAGATCAAGTGCCCTGCAAGCCTTAAAAAAGCTTCATGACCATCTATTGTAATTACTGTTATCATGGTTAGGTGTATCAGCTGTCACAAACACCATGATGCCATTCACTTGGCAGATGTCAGAGTAGTGTATAGCACCATTTGAGCATGAGTGCTCCACATGCATATATTTTCATACATCATGAGAATGGAAAGGTTCCAAAGCCACATCAAGTACACTCTGCAATGAGTGGGCATAAATAAAGGAAACAAACACAATCAGCATGTCCTGTGATCATCAGTTTGCAGACAGATTTCTTTGACTTCAGAATGAATATACAAGTGCCAACCCCACAACCTAATATGTGAGTGATCAGACACATAACCCATAATGAAGGCAGACAATCTGGTTAATCAGTATGAGGACTTTTTGAAATGAAAGGGCAAACAATAATAATTTTAAAAAACCCCACTCTCCCTAAACTGAAGATGATGGCTGGACTATGGGGTCCAGGAGACAGGCTAGTAGAAAGGAGTGGGAGGGAAGACCTCAAGGAATGCTAAGGCTTTCCACAACACATTAAGTCAGAGAAAAGAATAATAATTGGAAACCTGCTCGATAGAAGGGTGGTTGGTCATTATGGATAAAGGCCTCTCAAAACTGCTGCTTTTAGAACAAAGTTTGACTGTATTTCCTAGCTCCTTTTCCATCAGTCACTTTACTCCAGTTTGGGGACATTCACCTAATTAAGATCAGTCAAAAATAGAGAAAGGCTGAAAGGGACACAATTATGGCTGGCAGATGTGCATATGACACATTACTTTCCTTTTCCCCTCCTGATAGTTTGACATTGAGAAAAACTCATCTGGGTTAATTTTACCTTTCAGCCATGCTGATGGCCAGTTCGATTAAGGCCCAGGAGGCACAGCAGTGAGAATTTAGGTTGAGACTTGTCTAGAAGAGGGATTGGTCTAAACAGGGCCAATTCAATTCAATGTAGTCACAAGAAACTAAGAACAAATCAGGGCTCGTAATCTTGGCTTATAATATACTGATTCACATTTCTTTATAAGTTGTTTAATAAAAACACTGCTTGATTTCACATGGTATCCCTCAGCTGGACTGTGTGCTCAAAGGTAAGAACTATGTTTTTCCTTTTTACTTGTGTATAGAGTATAGGCAGTCCTTGATATACAGCAGAGATTTAATTGATGCTAACTGACCACAGGTTCTGGAGCCAATATTTTGGCTAGGGACCTCTGGTAGGCACGCTTGGACATATAAAGCCCACTCAATGATAGACTTGAATCCTTGGACCAACATTTTCTCTTAGGAGTCCTTCAAACTGGACTATATGGACTTCTCTAAAGATTTGAATTGGATTAGTCCTTGGGGTTGAGGAGTTTTAAAGTAAATCCTTTTCAGTACTGGTCTTTTAGTCCTTTCCTTATTTAAAATATAATTTACATTTAGATAGAAACTTAGGGTAAATGTCAGGGCCAGAATTTGAAGCTAGAGAGAAAATATCCTTTTCATCATAATGTATCACCTTTACAGAACAGAACTGGGACCATATCAATAGAAATGTTGCCTTTTCTTTTCAGCAGAGGATGCTAGGGCCCATCATTCACCCACAAATATGCTGGGGCTCCTCTGCTCCTTCTCAGGGAAATAGCTTCCAAAAGCACCAGGGAGAGGCCTAAATCTGGCAAAGAGGGAAGACACATGGGAGAACAAGAATAGGGTAAGGACACATCAGGGCATTTCTGTCTGGAGAAGAAGAGGCCTTGGGAAAAATAGAAGAGAGGCCACACAAGGCAGTGGAAAGAACACTAGATTAGGAAAGGACCTGGATTTTCATTTTTGCTTTGCCACTTTATGGCCCATGTGATCTTGAGTAGGTCACTTTAACTTCTCTCAGACTCAGTTTCCTCACCTGTCAAAAGGGTGAAGGGCAGGAGATTGCACTAGATGACCTTTGAGGTCTTTTTTCAGCTCCAAATGGTCCTGTTCTTATGGTCTTATGAATACAATGGAAGGTGTGTATCCATATTAAAATTTTGTAGGCAGCCAAAACTTAACTCTGGAAGTAAACTTTCTCTTGTCAGATGTTGCCAGACTTAAGACATTCCATCTCCTACCTCTATACTTTTGTACAAGCTGATCCTCACGCCTAGAATGCACACATGCCTAACCTCTTTATATTCTATGTACATTTTATCTTCCCAGCAGAAGGAAGAAAAGAAACAAGCATTTATTAAGGGCCTACTATGTGCCAGGTACTATGCTAAGTGCTTTTCTATGATTTCATTTGATCTTCATAACAACCTTGGAAATTGGATGCTATTATATTCTCCACTTTATAGTTGAGGAAACTGTAGCAAAGAGAGATTAAATGACTTGTCCAGGGTTATACAGATAGTGTCTGAAGCTGGATTTGAACACGTCTTCCTAGTTCTACTCGCAGTACTCTATGCACCTAGCAGCCTCAGATTTCCTTAGTGCAAATGCCTGGCACTCAGTAGGTACTTTATAAAATACTATTATAAAAGACTTGTTGATTGATTCAAATCTTTAGCTTCCTTCAAGGCTTAGTTTAAGGTGTTACCTCCCAAGAGAAGCTTTCCTGATCTGCCTAGTCATTAGTTTATACTAATGTATAGTCTTTTGCTTATCTTTCTATATGTTGTATTTCCCAGAATTCTGTGGGGGCAAGGACTATTTTTATTTTTATATCCTATCACTTAGTATATAACATCTTGCTTATAGTAGGAGCTCACTGAAATAAATTTAATGATTAGTGCTGAGTTCCTAGTGGTTCTAAGTAGAAAGTCTAAGGCTCTCTCCCTGGTGTCTTTGGTAGCTATTTCCCTGGGAAGAAACAGAGGCGCTCCAACATATCTATGGGCCTAACATTCTCCACTGAAAAGAAAAGAGAGCTCTCACTTATTCTATTCCATAATGTATGGATTTATTCCATTGTTATGCCATGAATATATAGAGAGCCTTAGACTTTCTGCTTAGAAGTACCAACAACTCAGCACTATATGGAATATGTATATGGACACATTCTATTGCTATAAAAATTAGATTGGCAGAGCAATACAATTCATTACTATAGCAATGCAATATGCACACACATGCCTGTGTATGTATATATTCCATCGCTATGGTATGACTACATATAAATAGATAGATAGATAGACAGATAGATACTGTGTGTATTCATGCTATAGGATGGAAGTCACAATAACAGAAAACAGCTCCTGTAAGAGAAAACCTTTTGCAGCCAAGTGTCCTGTATTAGTCAGAGCCTTCCCCTTATTGAAATCAAATTAATCAAATGAGGAGGGGAAAGTATGTTACCTAAAGGCAATAATGGGGGAGAGCTGTAATTTACTCTGATTGTTTGGCAGAAAGTACTACTATATCATCATGCAAGAGGCTTGGCTGCAGGCCCTGGACCACAGGCAGCTCTGATCCTTTTGAGCTAGTAGCAATCTCGACAGAAAATGATATAGCAGACTCTGTGTCTCTGCACATGTCCACAAGACAATGGGGGTATAAAACAACAGCATTACTCCAAGTAACAAAAATATAGGTTATTAATTACTAAAAAATACAATAACAAAAAGGTTTATATTGAAGATACTAAAAAAAGTCCTAAATTTAAGTGCATAATTATTTCTTACAGATTAGCTTTCACAGAGCAACCCCTCTGGCTCACCCTAGAATCTGACAGGTTTGTGAAAAACAGAAGTCACCTTCTCTTTTTCAGCTTTGAAAAATGTCCAACAATTTGGACATTCAAGCAAAGGATGGATTTCACTAGTCCATTCTTTACTGGTAACATTGGGAGAGGAAGCAAATGAAAAAATGTGTCTGTCCACAGGAATCTGTAGTAAAGATTTCACTAGTTCTCTTTCAAACTTAAGAGAGTCAAAGACCCAGAAATAGATGAGCTCTCAGAGATTATCTAGCTCAATCCCTACACCTAAAGCATGAATCATCTCCATATTTTGCAAACCTTAGAGTGTGACATACATGTTAGAATTTATTGTTATATTCTAAACATGATCTAGCCAAAGCCAAGTATCTTATTTGTCTACATGCTATATTTCAAATAATATGGACTTGTATTCACTTGTTCTATTATAAGCTTGTAGCAACACATGCTATGTACAAAGGGGCCTTGAAGAGGAAACTTGTAAGGACCCCAAACTCTGCTTGTTTTGTGACTTGACCCCTTGAAGAAATGTTATTTCATTTAAACCGTGGAACATTTACCAGCAGCTATTAGTACTTAGTAGGCATTAAAAACTGTTAACAATATTATGATCCTAAGGGAAGAATTTATGACCAAACAAGAGTTAGAAAGAATCATGGGAAGTAAAATGAATAATTTTGATTACATGAAATTTAAAAAGTTTTGCGCAAAGATAACTAATACAACCAAAATTAGAAGGAACACAGTAAGCTGGAAAAAATTACACCCAGTTTCTCTGATGAAGGCCTTATTTCTCAAATTTATAAGAAAGTGTGTCAAATTTATAAAATCATGGACCATTTCCTAATTGATAAGTGGTCAAATGATATGAGTAGGCAGTTTTCAGAAGAAGAAATCAAAGCTATCAATAGTCACATAAAATGCTCTAAATCACTATTGATTAGAGAAAACACAAATTAAAATAACTCTAAGATACCACCTGACACCTATCAAATTGGCTAACATGACAGAAAAGGAAAATGACAAGGGGATGTGGAAAAATTGGGACATTAATGTACTGTTAGTGGAGATATCAAATAGTCCAACTATTCTGGAAAACAATCTGGAACCGTTCCCTAAGGGCTATAAAACTGTGTGAACCCTTTGGCTCAGCAATACCATAACTAGGTTTCTATCCTAAAAGATAAAAGAAAAGGGCAAAAGGACTTATTTGTATAAAAATATTTATAGCAGCTCTTTTGTGGTGGCAAAGAATTGGAAATCGAGAGGACACCCATCAATTGGTATGAATGGCTAAACAAATTGTGGTATATAATTGTGGTAGAATACTATTGTGCTATAAGAAATGACAAACGGAATGGTTTCAGAAAAACCTGGGCAGACTTATATGAACTGATGCAAAGCGAAGAACCAGGAGAACATTGTATACAGTAATAACAATAGTGTATGGGTGATCAGTTGTGAAAGACGTAGCTACTCTGATCAAGACAATGATTCAAGACAATTCCAAAGGAACCAAGATGAAAAATGCTATCCACTTCCAGTGAGAGAAATGATAAATTCTGAGTACAGATTGAAGCATACTTTTAAAACTTCCTTTTTAGTGTTTTCTTTTGCAACATGTCTAAGACAGTAATGTATTTTGCATGACATGTATAATCTAAATCATATTGCTTGCCTTATCAAGGGGTAAGAAGAGGAAGAAAGGAGATTTGCAACTCAAAATTTTTAAAAAATGGATGTTTAAGGGGGTAGCTAGGTGACACAGTGGATAGGGCACTGGCCCTGGATTCAGGAGGACCTGAATTCAAATCCGGCCTCGGACACTTGACACTTACTAGCTGTGTGACCCTGGGCAAGTCACTTAACCCTAAATTCCTCATACAAAAAAATAATAAAAATTTTTAAAAATGGATGTTTAAATTCTTTTTACATGTAACTGGGAAATATTTAACAAAGTAAATTAAAATTTATTAAACAATATTATGAACCTTACTCTTTCTGATCTCAGATCTCTCAGTATGAGACATGGGAGCACAAGTTCATGGCTGTCCATGGTATTGACTGAGAGCAATTTAGCTTGCTATATGATAAAAGTCCAAAGTTACACCTGGAGTTACATCATGGCGTTAGAACATGTTGGTGAAAAATCATGACCTTACAAATGGGTTTAAGACAGTGGTGAGAGTTCTCTCACTGCCAGCAAGGGAAAATGTTGAGATTTCTATGTTAACAGAACAGACCAACAACAGGAAAATGGCCAAAATGTTATCATAGACCTACAATGGATACACATGCATGAATGTAAGTTCTAACTAAACTTTATCCTGTATTTTACACAGACAAACAATTGTCATGGACCATGGAGTGGCTAGAGATGGAAGCTTGGCTCCTAAAATGAAGTTAATAGTTTTTAGCCTTTGAAGTGAAAATGTTTTCTTTTATCCCCCCTTCTCCTCTTTTACTAGCAATGAACAGGACTTTAAAGGAAACACAAGAAAGTTGGTGAGAAAGATTTTTCCACAGTGCAATGATGTGATACTGTTTGGTATAACTGCCTATTCAGAAAGTTTAGCTCCCTTAAGGGGATTACTACCATTACCTGAACGCATCTTACTTTCTGCGGCTGGTTGGTTATATAAGTCCATTGTGAAGAATTTAAGTATACTATGCTCTGCTGTAATAACACCGAGCACTAATTGAAACAGAGATGGTCAGAAAGTAAGTGGTTTACATGCACTAGAATGGTAGAAAAATTTTTGAAAACTAGAAAAAGTAAAAGATATTTTGCAAACATAATAGTGAATTTAATGCCAAACTACATTTCCTTTTAAGAATGAATGAATAAAGCATTTATTATGTGCTTACTATAAGGGTTTCCAACCCGATTACTTTTTTACACTGAAAACTAAAAGAGGGACACAGTCCCTCAGACTTGAACAAAACTATTAAGGGAGAAGAATCTCAGGCCCTGGAATATATGTGAAAAACTATAAGGTCGTTTTTTGATCTAGGTTTATGATCAAAGGATCAAATAGGTCTAGAGCTAGAAGAGACCTCAGAGGCCATTTGTTCAACACTCTTGCTTTGCAGATGAATAAAGTTATTTGCTCAAGATTACACAGGTAGTAATCACTACTAGTGAAATTTGAATACAAATCCCCTAATATCAGAGTCAATTCTTTTTTTTTAAAATCACATTTTCTTTATCTGTAGCCTTAACAAAATCCCACCTTTTTTACTTTTGCATTAATGCCTTTTAATTTCTAAAAATAATCATTATTAAAGACAATCTTTATTTTTCCCAAGGGGGGGGGCCTCTAAAAGAGTATATGTTGACTGACAAGTCCAGTGGTCATAACTGATAGGAAAAGTATGATTCTATGTGGCAAAATTTACCCTATTTTCCTGGTTGATTTTAGATTTGTTGAGCCAATTACATTCTTGATTACTGTCAAAGATTCTCAGTAATCCTAGGCCTTTCATCATTTTTATGCCCATTTAGGCTCAGGAAAATGGAAGAGCAGGAGGCTTGCCCCCCTCTCCCATCTCTCATTTTCAACTGCTGAAACTCAACCCATCCTTAAAGTCCCAGATCAAACGTTCCCTTCTCTATGAAGTCCATGCTGATTCACTCCCTAATCTCTCCTTTTCCATTGCTCTAGACTCATGATAGGATGGGAGGATTTCTCCTTTTTCAAATCCTACTAGATAATTTGTTGTAATTCTCTTATATGCTTCTTATAGCTTATTTTGTATTAAAATTATCATGTAATGCTTATTCCCTCTACTAGATGGAAATATTCATGAGGTCCGATATCTTCATATTTTCTGCAATGCCTATACCATAGTTATCTACAAATGTTTGTTGAATAGATGAAAAAATGTTTTAAGTTTGGGGCAGAGAAAGGGGACAGATAACTTTTTTGATTTAAAAAATTTCCCCTGGGACTTCCCAGGGGATTTGTCTTATTGTTTTTTCATGTTCTGTATTAGAAGGTTCTTTAGGAAAGAGAAAGATGCTTTGACAAACGAGATATACTTTTTGATTTGATTATTGCTCCTTCCCTTTGCCCTCTCAAGGAAGAAACCTATATTTTCTCCGAGATAGAGCCTCCAAATATAAGGGATAAGACAAAGAAGTAACTGTTTTGTCAAAATGGTTTTGTAAACTGCATCAGAAGCATCATAACTTTTCAAAAGATTTCCATCTGAAAGGTTCAATGAAGACATCTGATGACCAGAGAGAATCATATCTTCGGAGTATCCTATAACACTCTGCCAACTCTGGTAAGAAATGTTGGCCACAATGAGACATTGGCTTACTTTTACAACTCGAAATCAGTTTGGCACATTGTACATAGAGCACTTTAAAGAATTCATTCACAAAAATGCCTGAAAACATGGTTAAAAATGAAAACAAATTGAGGCGGCTAGGTGGCACAGTGGATAAAGCACAGGCCCTGGATTCAGGAGTTCCTGAGTTCAAACCCGGCCTCAGACACTTGACACTTACTAGCTGTGTGACCCTGGGCAAGTCACTTAACCCCATTGCCTCGTAAAAAAAAAAACAAAACTGAAAACAAATTAAAAAAAGAAACCCTTTATTTGCCAGCATCCTCCTAAATATTTTTCAATTGCCTAGAACCATACAGACAAAAATGGCCTGGACAAAGCCTAAGACTTGTCTTAGGAGAAAAAGAGAGGTAATTCATTTTATTAACTAGTGCCAAACCCAGTTGCAGTTTACTTGACCGTTGGCCAGTGTTATGACAGCATTTAATTCCTCTTGTGTATACAGAAAGCCTTCCTGAAACCTAATGCCAGTTTCAAGCATACCCTCCACCTGAGTGGTGTTTTCAGCATTTTCAAAAGGTGACCAAAATGACTTAAAAAAATCACCTTCTTATACTCTCCAAAGAAGTGGCAAATCGGTGAGTCCAAATAAAGACTGGATGGCACGAGGACAGGAGGGCATTATTCAAAATAACCCTCAAACTAGAAAGAGACACTGTATTATGACACTCCCTTCCCAAGAGCTCTCCTCTGGTGAAAGAATGAAAATGATGAACAGCTCTTTAATGCCTCAGACAGCAGAATTCAGATACAGGAACATGACTACATGAGCATTTGACTCCATTAATGATCTCATTCAATCACTCAGGGTAAAGCCACTGCACTCCATGAGCCTAACTCTACAGTATTGTTTTACTCACAGCTAGATACTAATGTCACATCTCAAGACATCAATCAGGCAAGGCAGGTAAACAGAAAATGGTAAAGTAACATGAGCTAAATAGAAAAAAATTTTTCAAGCAAAAATGAAGTACTTATTAACACTTAATTTTTGTTTGTTTGTTTTGGGACCTGTGGGTCTACATATCAGAGCAGATGTTAGGTCACAAAGCAAAGCACTAGCTTTGTCCTACCTCAATTCTAATTTTAAAAGAAATATTCCACTTAACTTTTTCATCTGTGTCCACCCTCTATTGAAACAGTGAAAATCTTTACACAAGTATTACTGCATCATGAGCTTGCTATTCTCTACTGAAGTAGGCAAGAGTCAGTTGAATTTCAACTTAATTTATGGACCTGTAAATTAGAGTCTGTAAATGGATGATGCAAGTGTGCATTGTTGCCTAGCGTGAAAATCCATAGGCAAGACACTGTGACATCCTATCAAAGGAACTGGCTTTTGTCTCAGTCAATGTGCTGATTCCTTCTTGTCATCTGTCACTCTGTTTTTCTAGGTTAGAAAGCTGACCATGGCATTTGACTGAAGCTCCCCCCCTCCAACTGTATTTTATACAAAAGTCCAGAAAATTCTATACATATATGTATATCTAACACCTATACATATATATACATATATATATATATACATACACAATACACACATATATACACACACATATTAGACTAGACAGCATTAAAAATCAGAGGAATAACATACAAAACAAATACAGTAAGAACCAATGCCTTATAGAATAGGTGCTATTGTAATATATGCTTTCCTTCCCCACCCTGCTTTTTTGGTCAAATTGCATGTAACACTTTAAGTCCATTTGATTTGTTTCCTTTCACAAAGTACGCTTGTTAGAAGAACTCTTTTCCCTACTTAGTCCAGTGTCTTTATTAGTGAATGAGATATTTTAAAATACCAAACTATTTCTTTGATCTTTAGTGTTTGGTAAAAACCTGGAATACATTTTGATCTCTTGTTTTCTTGTTTTATTTCACAATGCAAAGATATGCTCCAAAGGTGGGGAACCCTAGTGCTACATGCAAGTCTCAGCTTCATTCCTGTGCCCAGAAAGATATAATATCTTATTATCCAGAGGATGTCAGAACATCCTGAAGTCTAAAACTGATTACTACTGTTCACAGGGGGTGAACAGAGCAGTGCTGTTCCTCAGCTTTGCCAGGCCATGATTGATCCTTGGCTCACATCCCTTGGGACGGCTCCAGGAATGTGAGTTTGAACCAGGGCAGTCTCAGTGGCTGCTTCTAGTTATCACCATTCTAGGACTTCAGTGCCAAAGATGCTCAGGCAGGCAGGGAAGAGATTGAAAATCTCAAATATGTTTGTTAAAGAAGGTCTTAAAAATCCAGTCTTTAAGGTCTAACCTAAGTGCAAACTATGCAATTTTTAAACTAGTCAGAAATCTTATATAGCAAGTGCCCCATTTCCCAATGATGTGGGATAAGAATTCTGGTTAATAGTCTGATTTTTAGTCCTGCCATATGTGCCAGATACAGATTGTTGAATTTCAAACAAATCCTGTAAGTAGCTCACATTTACTCTCTTCTTCATGATTCTGAAAATCACGACAGACTTTAGAGTGCTTTAGAGTAATGATGATGAACCTCAGCTCCCATGGTTCAGGACCTTAGCCATGTGGCAGTGCTGGCTGAGGAACAGTTTCAATTTCAGTTGGATGGATATGTTTTTATTATAAATATCAAATACTTCACATAACATTCAGCTGGCTCAGACAAACTCTGAGGTTTCTTTTGATTCTTGGCCTTTGCTTTTCTTCCTTTCTCTTGATGTAGGCAGGTAACAATAGCTGTGATTGCTGTCAAAGAGAGTAAGGAACAAAGAGCACACTCTGGAAAGCACATTCACGCACTGGGAGGAAGCACTAACCTGCCCAACCATGTCCGGTGCAAGGGGAATGATGGGCCAGAAGGTCGAGTAGACTGCAAAGAACGCCAGCCAGAGTGCTATGCTTCCCCACACAGCCAGGTGACTAAACTATAGAAGAAAAAAAAACCAGAAAAAAATGTCAGTTCTTTCTACTCTGAAAGATTTGGTTAATTACATACCTCTCTCAACTTTGGTATCCCTCTCCCTTGAAGTGAATATTTTGAAGGAATGTCTCTGCTTCCATATAATCTTTGCTTAAACCAAAGATTTTTGGCTATGGATTCAAGTGACAGCCAACAAAAGTAGTGGTAATGATGATTGTGTGAATAGAACATTTTCTTCATGATAATCTTTCAAGGATGGTACTGCAGCTACTATTATTCCCATTTTATAGATAAGGAAACTGAGATACAGTGATGTTAAGTGACTTGTTCCTAGTCACCGAGCTATTAAACGTCAGAGTGGGGATATGAATGCTGGTCTGATTCTGAATCTTGTACACTTTCCATTGTACCACACTGTATCTGAGAAGACCAGAAACTTGAACATAGGCTCACACTAAGCCTTGATTTCTCCAGAGCCTAATAAACCAATTCGGGGGTTGATTATTCAGTTTGGAGCTTACCTATGCCTTTTTACTCTTGTGTGGGCAGCTAGAGGTAGATAGAGTGCCAAGCCTGCAATCAGGAAGACCTGAGTTCAAATCTGGCCTCAGACACTAGCTATGTGAGCCTGAGCAACTCATTTAAACCTCTTTGCTTCAGTGGAAGAAGGAAATGGCAAACCACCCCAGCATCCAAGAAAACCCCAAATGGAGTCATGGAGAGTCAGGCACAACTGAAACTACCAAACAACAACAAAAATCGCTCCTGTCTGCTGGAGAGTATTGTATATCCTATGGAAAATGGCTTTCTAGGTTCTACAACAGACACGAAATCCAATTTTCCCCTTTGGGAATAAATTTGATAAGATGAATGTAATTTTAAGTGTCTTTGGGCTTTAGGACAAGTAATACAGTTTACATCAGAAACTACCAAGATAAGGAGAGAAAAACACCTGGCAGAAACAAACTAGACGATGGAAGAAACATTTTTCCAGAAAGATACTTTTCTATAATTCTCAGAGAAAAAGATTATTTTCTTTTTTATTAATAATACTCATTCTAATTGTGCTCTAAAATTCATATGATACTTTCCATCATAAGCCTGTGAATGAGGTAGTTCACCTGTTACCTTCGTTCTACAGATTAGAAGACTGAAGCTCAAAAGGTTTTAATAACTTGCCCTAGTTCCCTAGGTACAAAGCAAAACTTATATTTCAGCTTGAATCTCTTCTGAGTTGGAGACAGAGTTCTAAAGCTTTTTTGTAACATGAAGTTTAAAAGATCTGTATGCAAATTCAATTAGCTAAACGTTTGCAAAGCAGACACATTTAAGGATAGATTAGAGTTAGAGGGAGAAGAGTCATATATGGAAAAAAGTGTTAGACTTGGGGCCAGGGATCTGGTTTGGAATCATAGCTCTGACCTTTACTAGGTAGGTAACCACAGCCAAGTCATTCCTTGCTATGAGCCTCCTTATTTGTAAAAACGGAGATTATACAGCTTTTTGTGCCTATATATAAACAGAGTTGGTAAGAGGAAAGTACTTTAAAAAATTTTCAAGTACCCCCAAAAATGTAATTTCAATTTCATTGCTGCTCAGTCATTTCAGTTGTATCCAAACTTTTGTGATCCCATTTGGGATTTTCAGGATAAAGAGACTAGAGTGGTTTGCCATTTTCTCCTCCAGCACATATTATAGATGAGGAAACTGAGGCAAACAAGTGATTTTCCTAAGGAAGCTAGTAAGTGACTGAGGCCACTTTTGAATTAAGGTCCTCTTAACTCCAGAGCTGGCATTCTATCCTCTATACCATGTAGCTGCTCTGTAATTTTAATAGTTGCACCTGATTGCATCAGATCATGCCTAAAATTCACTCCATCAACAAGTGAGGGAGGACCGAGCAAGGTTACCAACCTCACTCTCCTCTGGTTGCAAGATATACATCTGGATGACTAGAGATGATCCCGGATGTTTAAGGCAACTGGAGTTAAGTGACTTGCCCAGTGCCACACAGCTAGTAAGTGTCTCAGGTGAGATTTGAACTTAGGTCCTCTTGTCTTCAGGGACAGTGTTTTATCCACTGTGCCACTTGGCTGCCTCTAGTACATTAAATGTCCATGATGTACCAAGTACTATGCTCAGTTTTGGGAATACAAAGATGGTAAAGTCCCCGCCCTCAAGAAGCTTGTATTCTATCAGAGGATATAACATGTACATATGTTAGCATATATGACATATATGCAAAAGAAATGCAAAGTAATTTGGGGGGAGCCACATAAAATGCTGAAGGGAAAAGATCATGAAAGGCCTTATGTAGAAGGGGGCATTTAAGTTGAGGGATGAAAGAAGAAAGGGGTTCTAAGAGGCAGAGGTAAAGAGGAAGCACATTCCAGGACTGGGGAACAGCAGGGACAAAAGCATGGAGGTCAGAGATGGAGTATCACATATGACAAACAACAAAAAAGCAGTAGACCTTCCCAGTCTACTCAGTTAGTTGAGCCTTTTACTCTAATGCTACCTGTCTTTTACGCTGTATATGTCGTATATGTTCCCATTTATTTATATATAGTCTCTTTTGCTAGTATGTAAGCTTCTTGAGAATATGGAGGGATGTGTGTGTGTGTGTGTGTGTGTGTGTGTGTGTGTGTGTGCCTGTCCCTGCACTCACGTGGCAACACAAACATGTTCATGAACTTGCCTTTCTTTGTACCCTCAACACCTAGAATAGCACCTAGCATACAGCAGGTGTTTAATAAATGTTTGTTGACTGGTTGACCTAAGAGCATATGAAGGGGAGTAATGTATAATAAGGGTAGGAAGATAAGCTGTGCTAGGGTGTGAAGGGTGCTAAATGCCAAACACAGGTGTTTGTATCTGATCCTAGACGTAACAGGGAGCCAATGGAGTTTACTGAGAAAAAATGAGTGACATGGTCAGACATGAGCTTTAGAAATATTGTATTTTTATAGTTGTGTGGAGGATGGATTGTGAAGCAGTTTGACAGACTAGTGACAGGGAGAAGACAGAGTGATATTTGTAAAAATGCAAAGAATCTCTGTAAAAAATACAAAAACAGGAGAGAGAAGACAATCTGCTAATGTGACACCAGCTCAATCTGCTTATGGGTGTTTCAATGTGAGGCATGTTGAGGGGTTTTTTGATAGAGAACTTTAAATAAAACCCTGTTCCTCCTCAATCCAACTTTACATTTTTATACCCACTGAGCTGAGAGTCTTGGCCTCCTGGGGATGTACTCCGTGTAACCAATCTACCTGATGATGGAGATGAGCATCAGCCCAAAGCTGTGAACTTAATACTTTTAAAATAATGCAAGGCTCTTCACTTGCTGACTCTCTTGCAGCTGAAATAATAAGTGCTCTGCAATTCTAGGCCCAGCAGGTCAGACCCTGGCACTACACCTTGGGTGCAGTGGTGAACAGGGGAGATCTGCCACATGGACAACTCAGCTGCCCTCCCCATGAAACACACCCTCACACACATACACCCAATGGATGGAACAGAAGAGTCTTCCTAATTCTTGTGGAAGCTTGAGAATATACACATATCTTAAACAGGAAGTACCCAGGAAGTAGCAAGACAGCTAGGGGTGACTTACAAATTGAAGAAACTAAAATTCATCTTTACCTGCATCAGTGACTAATGTTTTCAACCAAAGGGAGACAATCCTAGTTATGATCACATGTTCATAGTCCTGGGGGAGAATTTAAAGCTACCCAACAATCATGAATATAGCAGGTCTCCAGGGTATGGCCCACTGTCAGCAATGGGATCTTCTGGTTACCCCAATTACTGTGATTTTCTTTCTATACCAGATAAAAGCACTGGGTGTCCCTGATTCCTCAGACCCTGCAAGGTGAATGAGGACATTCACAGGGCCAGAAAAGGTAATAATGGGAAGGGCTAGAACCTATGTTCTCTCTTGGTTGACTTAGTCCCATGTTAATCCCTGCATTTGACCCCGAGGTTTTATAGGAAGAGCTGGGGACAGTAAGCCAGGCCTACTCCAGAATGCAGTCCATAAGTGAATGTTCCTAAATGGATTCATAGAATCCCAGTAATAGGGACTAGTCCAACCGGTTCTGACTAAGAATTCCTTCTGAGATGTGGCCAAAAGGTGGTCATCAAGCCTTGGCTTGAAGGTCTCAATGAATAGAGAGACCCCACCACCTCCTGAGGGATCTTGTTCAACTCTTAAATGGCTCTGTTTGGCACTTTCTCCTCACTTGAAGCCTAAGTTTGCCTCGTTACCTTTCACTCTTTGCTCCTAAGTTCTGTTCTCAAAGCCAAAAAGAACAAATCTAATGCTTCTTTCACCTAACAGTCCTTCAAATAGTTCAAGACACCCCCTCTCTGTGGAGCCTTCTCCAATAAATAGCTTTAGTTCCTTCAAATGAACCTCATACACCATAAATTTGAGGCCTTTCACAATACTGGTTGCCTTATTCTCCAGGCTGTTAAAGTCCTTAAAATTTAGTACCTGAACCTTATCTTATCACTTCATTTATTTATATATTCTCCCATTATTTCCCATTATAATTATTATATGGTATCTAACATAACTTACCAATCTAACTTATCTGACTTACCCAGTTTATCAATAACTTATCTCCATGGTATAAATGTACTTAAAATTTGGTGACCTACGCATGTTACCAATATGACTTCACCAGAGTAGTGAACTACTGATTACTAACTCCCAGATCTTTTTTCTTCTTCTTCTTCAGATAACTGCTATCTAGCCATGACTAACCCTTTGTATACTCATGAAGTTGATTTCTTGTGGCTCATATAAGACTTTACCTTTATCCCTTTCAAATTTAATTTTAGATTCAGTCCAATGCTTTGGCCTTTTCAAAATCTCCATACATTGTCTCTGTCATCTAGTGTGTCAGCTAATGTTCCTAGCTTGGGCTCATTTACAAATTCCTTCAGTAAAACAACATGGGAAATTTATACTGATAATTTAAGAAGTTTAAGGCAGTGTGGCACTGTGGACAGGAAATCATCTCACTTAGAAAGGCCTAGGCTCTATTGCTACCCCAACCCCCATACTACTAACTGTGTGATCCTCGGCAAACTACTTAACATTCCCCCCCCCAACCCCCACTCCCCCCCACACCTCCATGGCTTAGTGCAACTTTCCCTATATCAATGAAATCACAAGATCTGTCCAAAAATAATTGGGAAGCATACTAATTATAAAGTGTAAATATTTCTTTCTTTGCTAGTCTATTTTTCCAGCTTTGGGGCTAGGGCCTTGTATCTGTGGATTCATCTTTTTTAGGAACTCTATATGGAAAGTCCTTATATGCAATAATTTCCTTCTATGGTATATGTGGTACTCTAAGATATATGTTTGTCCTTCATTCTCAAAGAGGACCATGATATGGGGGTGATGTCATGACTTGCACTAAATTGGATTTAGGTGAGGGAGCAAGGTTACCAACCTCACTCTCTCCTCTGGTTGCAAGATATACATCTGTATGACTGGAGATGATCCCGGATGCTTAAGGCAACTGGAGTTAAGTGACTTGCCCGGTGCCACATAGCTAGTACGTGTCTGAGGTGAGATTTGAACTTAGGCCTTCTTGACTTCAGGGACAGTGTTTTATCCACTGTGCCACTTGGCTGCCCCTAGTACTCGAAGAAACTCATTTCTGAAAGCCTAGAAAGTGTCTGGAAATTTGTAGTTGCAAATTTTTCTACCCATTCTCTTTTCTAAGTTAATATTAATCCTGAAATACTAAGCCTAGCTTGTTATTTCACAGGAGATAGATGAAGGACAAGTAACCATATAGCTGAAGATATGTCAAACTTTAGGAAATGATACAGAAATGGGAAATAAAGAAGGGGAAAAAGAGAAATGAGGGCAACTAGTCAAATAAATGTGAAGGTGTGAAGATAGCAACCTTATTATTTGCTTTTGGAATACCCACAACCATATTATTCCCCAAGCAGTGAGGCCACAGATCAGTCAGTATTTTTGCTACATTATTAATTGCTTTAGGGAAAGAATACATGGCGAGCTATATAATCTAACTGTTTATAGGTGACAAGCTTGTAAAACCTGATTTTCTTCTCTCACAATATTCAGTGTGTACCTTGGCATAGAATGATGCCATGTTAAATTTCATTATAAACATGTTGGGTCATTTAAAACAGGTCTCAGTTAATGGAATGCTAAATGAAGTCTATTTCAAATGCCAGGCATGCAAATTGAACAGCTGGAAAACTTCAAATGGGAAATTAGCTGTGATCTAGATCAACCCACAACATGAAAATGCAAAACAGAAGTTTTATTTGTTACCCAACCTCCCCTGATTCTCAGTGAGAAATCATAGCATATACAGTGCTAATGGCACTGGATAGCACAGGCACAGGATATAGCACAGGATATAGCAAACAAAAGGAATATTTACCTTCGTCCAAGCTCTTGTCTCTAAACCAGCTTTCAGACAAACAGTAACAACAACATACTGTGGAAAGAGGAATGGAGTCAAAATGTGTCCTTGTGCTGTCAAATTTCCCCCTTAGAAATCATCTTGTCCCAATACTCCTTCATGGTTGTCTCAATGATGGAGCTAATTCAAAAAATCTGGCTGCTGAGGAACATAGAGGCATATTTCCTCCACCCTAGCCCACCTAACAAGAGGACCCCACCTCGAGTGGTCCTCTTCCCTTCTGACCAAGTTATCATCTGAAGGCCTAGGTAACTGAAGGTCATGTCATGCTTATTTTGTTTCTACCTGTTTTAGCTAAACAAAATAGACCATTTGGAGGTGTTGTGAAGAAATGACCAAGGTTTTTAATCCTTTGGATATACAGCCATACACAGATGCTCAGATGTGTGCATATACAGGTATGTCCTCAGACCTTGGCTTTTTAAAATAAATGATCAAAAATCACTACCCAGTAATTTTTGTTTTTTCAGAAATACAACAGTTAAAAGCACAATAAATTAAAATTAAACAATCAGAATTGTTCTTCAAATGAGTAAGGCCATCTGCCTTTAAGAACAGCACACCTTGAACATTACATAAAAGGGACTATATTGACTTACTGTATAAACAATGTTTCCAACAAATAAATAGTCCACAACATGACCACTCGCAAACAATGCATCTGAAAAATGAAAAAGGCATTATTAAGTTCAATGATGTAAATATAATTTTAAAAGGAAAACCTTCTTTTAAAAAATTCAGAATTATAGAAGTTGAGGACATATATTCTCATACACATAATACCAGGAATCACACATTCTAGTGTAGAGAGTAGGAATTTGAATTTGATTTTTATCCAGGGAACAAATATTTACCAGATAGTATGATGGTTATATTTTTATGGTTACATATTATAGTGGTTATATTTTAGTGTTGCATTGTCTGTGATATCTGTTTCTTTCTCCTCCTCGTGCCTCTAGCTTAAAAGTCTATATGATTTTTCTTTTTTAAAAGCCCTGGAGTCAGGAGTACCTGAGTTCAAATCCGGCCTCAGACACTTAACACTTACTAGCTGTGTGACCCTGGGCAAGTCACTTAACCCCAATTGCCTCACTAAAAAACAAAACAAAACAAAAAACAAAAACAAAAACAAAGTTATAATAAAAATGGAACATTTCAACCTCCATTTTTAGTATGACCCTTGACTAGTGCTCTAATTCTAATGCCTGCTGTTTCTGCGGTAAAAAACAAAACAAGCAGCAGAGTGAGCATCTTTAGAAGGTACCAGTCTTGGTGGTTTTGCAACTGTCCATTTCTAATTCTTGCTAGGCTGGAATAGAAACTCTGTATAAGAAGATGACAACTACATACATGCCAAATGAATTTATGATTGGACTCAGAGAATTCTTAGGCACGGTCATTAGTCATGTTTTTACACACAACTAAATTGGGGGCACTTATACTGCTTTGAGAGAATCCTGGGTAATAGGAGTGGGATTTTATGGATTCAGACTTAATTTCTCCCCCCATTTATCCCTTCCAAAATAGTAAGTACAATATGCCACAATAGTGAAACTGTAATTTGAAAAATTACACAATTCATTTCTAATAATACTAACACTGTTATTAAAAAGTACAAGTTGCATTTCTTCTCCCACCCACCATGGGGCAACGAAGGTTAAGTGACTTGCTAGTAAGTGTCAAGTGTCTGAGGTTGGATTTGAACTCAGGTCCTCCTGAATCCAGAGCCAATGCTTTATCCACTGGGCCATGTAGCTGCACCTGATTATTAGTTGTTTTTGAAAATACATTTTAAGCTACATTCCCAGCCCAGAACTATTGGGCCAATGGTAATGCTAGACTGTCCCCCCCCCCCCAAAAAAAATCCTACAAGTTTGAAATTATACCAGTGATGTATGAGTGCATCTGTTTCTCCACAACCAGCCAACACTGAATTTCATTGCTTTAAATTTTTTTTCTAATTTTATAGATATGAAGAGTCCATTTATTCTTATTATAGTAGTTAAAAGGACAATCATTTGAAACTTATACTAGTTACCAGATGGTCACTAGTATACATTCATAATTGTGAGGAACTAAAATTTTGGAAAAGAGTTGTTTTTATCTATAGTGGTTAACTAGGAATTTAATGGTAAAAATGCTATTATATCCCCTATTCATCCATCTTCGCTTAAGGTACATTTGGTCTCACATCTCTTTATCTGTGAACAAAAGGGCATATGTTTTAATCTTTATAAGAATAGCATAAGTCTACTTTGAAAGCCTGGGAGGTTATACGTATAGTGAGCACTGATCACAGCTAGAAAAATCCTAGTATAAATAAGAACTTCTAATGATAGAAGCAAAATACAAAATGGAAAGCCATGCTTGGGCAATTATTTGAACTATTATAGAAGGCTCACAGAAATAAAAATCCAATTATATATTAACTGATTTAAGGAGTAAATGACACAAGGCAGTAGATTTGAGAAGATTTTAGAGTATGTTTTATGCCTCTGCAATATAAGAAAAAATAAACACCAGATCTAGGAAATTCTATGTTTATAAGAAATGAGAAGAATTTGTAATGGGAAAAGCACCCTTTCAACAGCAGAGGTAGAAAAATGAGTCCTAAGCAATAAAATAAAGCAATTTAGGGGAAAAAGGAAAATAAATAATATGGAATGCAGTCACTTAAAGGGAATATATCTAGAAAAGAATATACAGAAAATTAGATAGACTATGGCAACCCTCCCAAGATCTCTGTGCTTTGAATAAAATAAACCACAAAAATCAGGGATGGGGGGAGAATTCTGTAGCGACTACGGTTCCTTATACTGTGTTTACTTTAGGGCACTTCATTATTAGAAAGATAAAGATGGGTGGGGGAAGTTCAGAGAAATAGAACATAGGTAATTATGAGGAAGAGAGACAAACATGAAGAAGGACTAGAATAATGGAATAATGTACTGTTTGGCTGAGGGACAACTGAATGTATGGGGACATAACTCTCTACAAATAGCTGGGGCTTACACATATACAGGAAAAAAGAAATATGTAGCTTTGGTTTAAATAAAAGGGGTCCTGAGATCTGTTAGAATGAAGACTAATCCATTAAGAGAAATAAAGGAAACTCTTCCTGGGGGACATTTGATAATAGACTAACCAAAGAAATAAAATATTTATGAGATCATTTGGCATCAAAAAAGGAAAAGTATAAAGTAACCTAACAGTTCTGTTCCATCTCTACTTTCTGATGTTTTAACAAACACATTCCTTCTATCTTTTGGTATGATAATGATTGCTACTGGCTTCAATCCTAAAGACAGTACTACTTAAACGGAATTTCTTTTCCTACATATAAAATTAAATTAAGCCAGGATGATTCAGTGTTGCAATTAAAAGCATGGTGGATTTGGAATCAAGGGACTGGGGTTCAAATCCTGGCACTACCACTTACTCACTGTGTAACTTGAGACATGTCATTTGGCCTTCCTGTGTCTCAGTTTCCCCAGCTTTAAAATGAAGGGATCAGAGTATGATGACTTCCAACATCCCTTCCAGCTCTGTGCGTATGACTCTACAGTTCTCAAAGTAACAAATCATCCTTCTGGAGTTAAAGTCAAGTACCATACCAGGAATTTAAGTACAGAGAAATAAAACCTCTTTACAAGTCAGATTTAATGCCATCCTGAACTAATATTCTCTTATTCACTTGAAAGGAGAGGCAATATAAGATAGTGGATAGATGGCCAACTTTGGAGTAAGGAAAACCTGGGTTCAAGCCCTCCTTCTGATATACACTAAGTGTGGGACTGTGGGACAAGGGACTGAAGGAACTCTCTAAGACTGTACTATATAGACCAAGATTTGCCAAGTGCCTTAGAAAATACAGCTGATTCAAAACACATCAGCATTGAAGTGGTTGTTCCATGCACCCTACTGGGAAATCCCCCCAGAATATACTTTTTCGCTGACTGCAACTGAACTACTTTAATGGCAAGTAACTATGGGCTCTATTTTCTCATTACAATCTGCCCAAAAAAATTAGCTTTGCAGAACATAAGTTCTAAGGAATTTCTTGTGGATAAAAACAATCATAAGCCAGAGTCACTGAGAATTCAAGGTTATAAAACACCAATTGGGCTATTCCATTTGTTCCTGAGGCAAATTGCCTACTGTACATTTTTGCCTTCTTTGTCTAGCCTAAGTCTAGTGTTGGGATTCCTCCATTTCCCTTGGGGAGATTACTTTCCCATAGTTTAGCTAATATCATTGTTAGTCAGTAGTCCCTGATTTTAAGTTATTTTCTAAGGTTCACATTGCCCTCCCCCCCTCCTTGATTATTCTTGCTAATTCTTTCATTTGGACACATCCTTCAAATATTTCCAAAAATTCACTTTTGTCTCTTCCTTGATTAACTTATAAATTATCTAAGTGTTCCAAATATGCAATCCAGAAAATGATTTCTGGGAAGTTTTCAATGTAAGGCACTAAAAACATTAATTTAAAAATATCACACCTTTTAGCAATATAATCCCCACAACAAGTTTATAATTCTTAGACTTGATAATATGTGGATTCTTTTTTCTCTGTCCTGTTCTGGATTCTCCTCTAGTTCACTGACTTTGTTCTTGGCCTAATTTCACTGGTTATGCAGTCTGTGGATGATATACTAAGATAGGTGATGTAAGGAAGTCAGGAAGACTTGAGTTTGAATCCTTGCTCAGACACTACCTAGTTGTGTAATTCTGGGCAAGTCACTTAACCTCTCTAAGCCTCAATTGCCTGATGATAAACTTAGTTTACAGGGATGTTGTAAGGATCAAATGAGGTAACATAAGTAAAAACCTTAAAACACTTTATAAAGGCTAATAATAATAGTTACTAAATTTAGAGGTCAATGGGAAGGCAAGAGGAAGACAAAAAAACTCATATTTAGTCAATTTTATTAAATATGAGAGCAACTCTGGTGAAAAGTTGGGTAAAGGAAGAAAATTAGTTTTGGGGCTATACAGTGAATATAATTTTCCACACTATTCTTGCTCCTTTATCATCAGCGACAAATAAGAGCTTTTTTTTTTTATCAGTCCAAGGTTTTAGAAATGACTTCTGCTCTTTTCTAAAATAAAGTTCCACCTCTAAAAACAAACAGAAATTCCTCTTGCTACTCCATAGAGAAAACATTTTACTCAACACTAAAACAAATTTGAAGCTGGGAAAGATCTTAAATAGTCATCCATTTCCCGCCTTTCCCTCTTCCCCACCAGAATCACACCTTCATCAATCAAGACCTATCGTGGCCTCCCCTAATCTCAGGGTTCATCAGTCAAAGAGAGACAATGATTTCCCTCAATGATCAGTTCCAATGTTTAACATTAACTATCAAGGAGTTTTCCTATGCCTGACCTAAGTCTCATGCTGAAACTTCAGCTCATTTCCTCTTGTTGATCTTGTCAACACTCAGAAGCTCTGAAATCCACATTTCAGATGTTTGCAAGACTGCAAGGCTTAGTCATCTTTGATGTATCACTTAAAAAACATTTGGTTTTCATAATGGCTAAACTTAAATTCTAACAGTCAAATCATGGCATAAAACCTGCTTTGACTAGTCTTTTGTTTTTATTCCTGGCACCTATAGTTTACGTGAAAATATAGATAGAGAAATCATAGTTAAATAGCTGGAGAATATGCATAACCCTGCTGCCCAAGAAGAGGAAACCCAATTGCAGACAGGAACATTTATTTCACTGTAGAAGATTCTCTTGATAACATTTATTTCTTAGAAATATTAAACTTTTCAATATATACTTAGAGTTGTAGCATGTTATCATAGCTAAGAGCTACCTGAAGAGACAGAAAGACCAAGGTTCAAGTCCCACTTCTGAAAGAGACTGCTATTTTACTTGGATAGATAATTTTTATCCTGTCAGTAATGCAGGTAACTTTCTAAGAGTATAAGTTGTACACAATGGAACCAGCTACTGTTCCATAGGACTCATGAGGAAAATTACTAGCCACTTCAGATAGGGGAATGAATAGACCAGAGTGTAGATTGTATACACACAGTGACATATGGGTAAAACTGTTTAAAGTGAAAAAACATAGACTATACTCCAGGATGGTCCACACATTCTTTGGGAGGATGATAGGCATGATGATGCCAATGTGAAGTTATGGATAAAAACAACCTAAATGTAGTAGTTGGGTCCAACCTCCAGGGAGCTGCTTTAGTAGTGGGACTTGGGCATGGCTCAAGTGCTGGCTCTTACTCAAGTTTGTGAATGGGATTACTTAAAGGAGACATGCTATGCTCTGAAGTATGGAGCACAAGCAGTGTCTGCCCTCCAGACACTTCAACAACTATAGTGACTGCATGACAGATGTGGGACTGAAGGTCTTCAAAAACATTTGTTGGGGAAAACTGTGTATAGGTAGTTAGTGGTATTTCAGAATGTTAAATAAAACAACATGTGAATAAAACTGCTGGGAAAACTGGAAGACAGTATAGCAGAAATTAGGCATAGACCAACATCTTACACCTTATACTAAAATAAGGTCAAAATGGATACATGATTTAGACATAAGAGGTGATACCATAGGTAAATTAGGAGAGAAAGGAATAGTCTACCTATCAGATCTTTGGAAAGGAAAACAGTTTTTGACCAAACAAGAGATAAAGTATATTATAAAATGTAAAATGGATGATTTTGATTACATTAAATTAAAAAACTGGTGTACAAACAGAAGCAATGCATCCAAAATTAGAAGGGAGGCAGAAAGCTGGGAAACAATTTTTGAGGCCAGTGCTTCTGATAAAGGGCCTCATCTCTAAAATATATAGGGAATTAAATCAAATTTATAAGAATCCAAGTCATTCCCCAATTGAGAAATGGTCAAGGATAGGAACAGGCAGTTTTCTGATGAAGAAACCAAAGCTATCTATTCCCATATGAAAAAATGCTCTAAATCTCTAATGATTAGAGAGATGCAAATTAAAACAACTCTGAGGTACCACCTGACACCTATCAGATTGGCTAAAATGACAAAAAAGGAGATAATAAATGTTGGAGAAGCTGTGGGAAAATTGGAACACTAATGCATTGTTGGTGGAGCTGTGACTGATCCAACCATTCTGGGAGAGCAATTAGGAATTATGCCCAAAGGGCGATAAAGCTGTGCATACCCTTTGACCCAGCAATTCCACTTTTAGGTCTTTTGCCCAAAGAAATCATGGAAGGGGGAAAGGGACCCACATGTACAAAAATATTTATAGCTGCTCTTTACGTGGTAGCAAGGAATTGGAAGTTGAGGGGGTGCCCATCAATTGGGGAATGGCTGGACAAGTTGTAGTATATGAATACAATGGAATACTATTGTGCTGTAAGAAATGATGAGCAGGAGGAGTTCAGAGAAACCTGGAGGGTCTTACGTGAGCTGATGATGAGTGAGATGAGCAGAACTAGAAGAACATTGTACACAGTATCATCAACATTGAGTGTTGACCTACTGTGATGGACTATATTCTTCTCACCAATGCAATGGTACAGAAGAGTTCCAGGGAACTCATGATAGAAGAGGATCTCCAAATCCAAGAAAAAAAAAAAAAGAACTGTGGAGTATAGATGCTGATTGAACCATACTATTTCTTTTGTTTTGGGTGCTGTTGGTTTTTTTTTTCTATTTTGAGGTTTTGCATCACTGCTCTGATTTTTTCTCTTGTAACAGGATTAATGCAGAAATAGGATTAATGTTATTATGTGTATATATATATATATGTGTGTGTATATATATATGTATATGTATATAGATATATAGATATATAGATATAACCTATATCAGATTACCTGCTGTCTAGGGGAGGGGGGAGGGAGGGGAGGAAGGGAGAAAAATCTGAAATTGTAAAGCTTGTATAAACAAAAGTTGAGAACTATCTTTACATGTAACGGAAAAAATAAAATACCTTATATGTAAAAAAAAATGTCTGGAAAATGTTTTGAAAAAAAATTTTTTTAAATAAAAACAAAAGAAAACAAAACAACAACAACACGTGAATAACATTTCAGCATACTCAGAGGTGCTAATTTTATAACATAGTTGTTAGTAAATGTTAATTAAAAATAAGTCATTTCTGTGTTTTTACTACTAAATAGTAAAAAACCCTAAAACTACTTATTTGGCACTGAGATAATTTTTGTTTTTAAAAGACAAACTTATTGTGGGCAACCATAACTTTTCTGATATGTTCTTTAAAAAGAAGGGATACAATATTAAGACAAATGATTTCAGGTAAAACTTTATATTCATTTCAGTAAGAAAAAGCAGCACAGCAGAATCAAAATGACAAATACTCTATACACGTGAATGGCTCTGGGTCTACCTTGCCAAGGATACCCATTTTACTGGCATCATTTCTCTAGGAGCCACTGAAATTCCCACCCAGACCCATTCACATGGTCCTGACTGCTACACTATTCCACTGCTGCCAGACTTTTTTGAAATGCTGTTGTAGAAATGTCCAAGCTGCTGGAGATTTTGCCCAAACCTCCCTCTTCTTCCAACATTCCCTTCCTCTCTGGGCTTCAAAGGGAGTCCTGGCAAAGGGGGACCAGGGTTTCAGGGCTCCAGATGGCTCAGAGAGAGTCAAAGATGATCAGGGCAATTACCGTGTTCTACTAACCAAGTACCAAACAGGTGTTTGTGGGGTACCAGGGAATATAACCACTATGTTTAGTGCTATTTCTAGGAGGACATTCAGTAAATCAGAAATTGCTTCTAATATGATCATCTGTTCTCAACCTATAAGAACTACAGAATGTAAGCTCTTTGAAATACAAGGGTCTGTTTTTCAGTTTTCCTATGTATCTCTCGTGCTACTTAATAAGTGCATATTGGATTGGTAGGAAAGTTTTTTTTTTTCCTTTCACTTTGCAGTTATTACAAGTCTACTTAAAGTCACCTCTCAATCCTTCTGAAGCCGAGAGCCCAAGTTTGTGGATTATCTAGGCTCCTGACTCCTCTCTTCCTCTTATTAGCAAACCGGGCCAGAGAACAGTAAGAGCATCATAGGATTTAGAGCTAGAAAGGATCTTAGAGATGACATTCAAATCTCAATTGTTCTCTATAATAGCAATTTTAATCAAAACTGAAGCAAACAATTTAGACTGAGACCACAAAAAAAAAAATTCAGGAAGTCTCTTCTTCAGAGTAGAAACTAGAGGCCCTACTTGCCCTTGACAGTGTGCAAAAAATAATAAAAAATAAATAAAGAGAGGCTCTTAAGGTTCTCTTTGTAGAATCAATTTGTTTAATTAATTTATGCTACAAATTAATACAGTTAAGGGGAAGGGAACATTGATAAATCACTTACTATATGTCAGGCACTGTGTTAAATTCTTTACAAATATCTAATTCGATCCTCACAACAACCCTGGGAAATAGGTGTTATTATTATCCCTATTTTATAGTTGAAGAAACTGAGGCAGACAGAAGTTAAGGGACTTGCTCAGGGTTATAGAGTGGTTAAGTGTCTGATGTCTTTCTTACTCCAGGCCTAGAACTCTATCTGCTATACCACTTAGTTGCCTTAATTAATCAATAGTTATATTTGACTAACAAGGAGTGAAAGTCTGGAATTGCTGAGTTAATTTGTGAGAACAAAAGAAAAAAGAACGGATGATTTTAAGTATGAAATAAATTCTCTTAGCAAAACAACTCTCCTAAATCACTTCAAATCTGACCTTACACAATCTTGCTATATATGCCTGTCTTTGGATTTTTCTAGAACAAAAATATGTCTGTCAAAAATTATCAAATGCCTTGCTACTGGCAATTATTCATCCAGAGAAATGCTTGATTACTCTTCCCTCTACTTTTTTCCTTTATGTAAGCTAGTTTTGTAACCTTGACAAAACATTTCTGTCACTACAAAACAAAGTTATTTTTTTAATTTAGAAAAAGACTTACATGTGATATTTGAATAAAGGCTTTTTATATGTGAAAATAAAATTCTAAATATTGGGTCTCCTTTGACTACATGCTGTTTACTTGTATCAAGCAAATATAAGCAAATAATTGTGGCACTAATCAATTAGATCCTAGCAGACACACCTATCAGAATGCCCTTTGCTATCCAGATTCAGCTTAACGTGAAATAATGGAGGCCTCTGGGATTCAAATGAAGAACATCTCATCAATTTCATTTTGACAAGAAACAGGGGCTCAAGTAACACCATAGATGATGGTCCATTGTTCTCTTAGCAGTGTGAAGAGCATATACTCTATGATACATATACACAGAGCGCAATATTTCACATTTTTTAAAGAAGAAATTCATGGACTGGTTAGATAGTGTATATTTCTAACCCATAGTGTGGCTTGACAGTACTCAAACACAGTAATTCTTCAATAGAATTATTTCAGGGAGTACTATTTGATCTTTTCTCTATTAAAAATGGGGCTATAAGAATGGATGTGAAATATTTTAAAGTTAAATCTCTATTTCTATCCAGCAGTTACTGCTTTTCTTCCTTGCTTAAAGTAATTCTTTTTGGAGACTTCATCAAGAGAAATATGAGTGTGTGTGTGTGTGTGTGTGTGTGTGTGTGTGTGTGTGTGTGTGTTAGCTGATTCCGTATTCTTTTGTCAGTAGCCACTTTCCAATTCTAGGAGGAATGGTTAACAATTAATTTAGGCTCAGGAAGAGAAAACAAGAGAATGGCCGGCCTGTTGGTATAATTAGGTTGATAGGTTACATCTGAGGTTTAAGGTTTAAGACCAAATTTACCTTCTAAATCAAATGATAATACCACCGATAGATTATGGGAGCAGGCTAGATGAGAGGGGACATGACTTAAATGAATTGCTTGAGTGAAAAACACATTCTGAAATTTCAAGGAGATCTGAAACTGCTCCCAATATTACTCAAAGCAAAGAGCTAGGAAGCATTCTAACAGGCAACATGTCCACACTTGTTTAAGGCAGTCTCTCTCTAACAAGTATTCTACAGTAAGCAGCATTGTAACATGGAGAAAAGTGGTTTTGCTCAAGGGATCTTGAAGATTCTTACCTCCCAAGACAATTTATACACTTCTCTGGCAAAGACATGACTCGTATTAGCATAAAAACCTAGATAGGGTTTGTCCAGGGGGTGGGACAAAGCAGGGTGCCTGGGCACTCTCTCCACTTCTTTGACTTGAGAGTTCTAGATTTAGCAGTGTCTGGACAGGGGATGAACAAGATATGGGAGAATACCAGGAAGAAACCTGCTGGTGCATGCAAAAGGAATAGCTGGGGGCTCTATTTTCTTAGTTGAGTAGCTTTCAAAAGGCATAGCAGCAGAGTGAATAGAGAACTGGGCTAGGAACAAGGAAGACCCGGATTCCAGTCTTGCTGCTGATCTATACTGACTATATGAACTCAGGCAAACCTCTCTGTTCCCTCTAGGAAACTCTGAGCCTTTATTACAGGTATTATAGGAAGTGCTAAAGTACAGCAGTATATGCAGTTTTCTCATTGGTGTGCTCCTTCTACTACTAAGATAACACATCTAGTCCCTATCCCTATCCAGTCACTTCTAGTACACATCCTTTTCCCTTATTTATATTTGTCTCTTCCATACTTTTTATTTTGGCATAATTATAACTTTCAGTGGTGATTATAAAACAAAATGGATTCTATTTGTAAATATACACTTGTATACTTACAAATAAATCCATTTGGGAGCATCTAGGTGGTACAGTGGATAGAGTGCTGGGCCTGCAGTTAGGAAGACTCATCTTCCTGAGTTCAAATCTGGCCTCAGACACTTAGTAGCTGTGTGACTGTGGGCAATTCATTAACCCTGTTTGCCTCAGTTTCCCTATCTGTAAAAGAGTTGGAGAAGGAAATGACAAATCACTCCAGTCTTTTTGACAAGAAAACCCCAAATGGGTTCATGAAAGGCCCAGACATGCTTAAAACGACTGAACAATGTATGACTTGACCAGTTAGTGCTGATTGCTATTAATTTTACTGATTATTTTGTTCTTGTTAATTTGACTTTCAGAAATTAATTCTAAAACATTATTTATTTTGTTAAATTTGCCCAAGGAACGGCTGGCTAAAGATTCAAAATCTGCATCATGCAAGAGCTCTGGATATGTAATTAAGAGACCATATCCTGGCTCTACACTAGTAATAAGCTGTGTGACTCTGGGATATGCGATAAGGTTTTAGAATTTTTTATGTACCTCATGTTTAAAAAAGAAACAAATAATCATAATTCCTGCCATATCTACCTCACGTAATTGTTGAGAGGTCTATTGAAGATATGTGTAAAGTTCTTTGCAACCCATAATTTTAAGATTATTATAGTTATTTTTATCATATTCTCACCTTGTTCAATGGAGATGAAATAGAAATGATCCTGTGACAAATTGTTATTCTGCATTCTTTTATATTTTGTGGACTATTTTGCAGTCATACAAAATGACTGATTTTTGTAACTGAATAAAAGTAAGAAAACATAAGCTTATCAGAGGTGTAAACTCACTGAAAGCATTTTCAGGACCCTATCCTTTCCCAACATAGGTTTAGATTCTTCTGCTAGGTCTCTATATTCTGAAAGCTCTGTGCTAGACAATAGGGATATAAATACTAATATCTGGTATGAGTTATTTAAAAATTTGCTCTTAAATTTTTGTGGATCAAGGTTATATCCTGTAGGCAATAGCATGGTATGTTATAATGGTCTAGTATTTAGCATCTGTATCTCTAGTATGGGATAGTGAGCTTCTAAGGTATAATTCTGGCCATCTGATTGAATCTTTCTAGATACTGAGTAGGTCACAGTTTTAAGAACCAGCAGTGGTATGACGAACATTTTCTATCATTTCCTTGCATAATCTACCTTGATCATTTAGCCAGAGCTCCTTAAATTAGATTATATTTTGGGGGCTAAAGGATTGTTGAATTGCCACCTAGGGCAGCTAGGTGGCACCATAGTGTTCATAGTGATCACTGAGTCCAAAGTCAGAAAGATCTGAGTTCAAATGTGACTCAGACACTAGTTGTGTGATCCTTGACAAGTCACATAACCTCTGTCTCCCTCGATTTCTTCACCCTACTTCCAGGGTTACTGTGAGGGTGAAATGAGATAGGTATAGTTAGTAATTATTGTTGTTGTTGTTGTTACCCTAATCCCCTCAGTTTCCATAAACAAATTTTGTCCTTGCATTTTTTTTATTCTTCTTTGTTGATATATTATTGACTGAGTTCATGAGGATTTCATTCATGGAGGGCCTTCTAATTCTCATCTTTAGGCCTTTGCACTCCACCCCTGGAAGTGTATTCCCTTTTCACTTCTGCTGCATAAAATCTCTTCTGCATAAAGCCTTTTTGTTCCCCATATTACTGGTATTTTCCTTCCAAAATTATCTTTTATTTTCATTTCTTTACATTTATCTATATTTATTCTGCATATATTTACATACATATGTAAGTCTTCCCTGTTGAAATATTTGATAGTAGGGATTGTTTTATTCATTGTATTTGTATCATCAGCATCCATTCAAGGTGCGTGGCTCATTGGAGCCACTGAATATATACTAGTTGATTGATTGTTAATATCATATAGATTTTTGTTATGATTCTTTTCAAATTTATTGTCCGTCTTATAGTCCAAAAGATTTATACTGGTGGTTCTTGCACAGGGTTGTTTTTATTGTATTTTCCTCAGTGAATTTGAATTATAGGATTCTACATATTGGGGTTTTTTATTCCAAATATTAAATTCACAATCAGGGACAACATTCTCATTAATAATAACAGCTAATAGTAAACATTTATAAAGTGTTGACCATGTGCTAAGCTGCTAAGTTCTTTACAATTATTATTTAATTTGATCCTCATAACAACCCTGGGAGGTGGGTGCTAGCTGTGTGACCCCAAACAAGTCACTTAGTCTCTGTTTTTCTCAGTTTCTGCTTCTTCAAAATGAGAACAATAATAGTGATGACTCAGGGTAATTGTAAAGACCTTAGAACAGTGCCTAGTATATAGCAAATGCTATACAAACAGTTGTTAATATTATTATTCCCATTTTACTGATGAGGAAACTGGGGCAAAGCGGGTAAGTGACTTGTCTAGAGTCACACAGATGGTAAGTGTCTGAGGCTAGATTTGAACTCAGGGCTTCTTGACTCCAGGCCTGGTGTTTTATCCACTGAACTGTCCTCTTTGAAAGCTTTCTATTAATGTGCCTTGCCTGAAGTAGACCAAAGTATTTTTAAATATCAATCTTTTCTACTGGTTCAATTTCACCTCTAAACTCAAGCTTAAAGCTTCCAAGTCTCTATGTTTGCTAGGCATCCATTAAAACCTGTAACTCAAGTCCAAATGACATTTTAATATAACTAGGAGAACGTCTTCTATGAGGTAGAGGAGGCTGTTTAACATGTGTGTGTGTGGGGGGGGCTACAGCTTGAAGTCATTCACATACATCAAGTGTTTTAAAAAAGAGATACTATGCTCTGCTTCTCTCTCTACTTTGGAAACATACATAATTCTATTTGGTACAGAGGATAATTGATTTAGGGTTAGGCAGACAGACCATAACAGGCTTCAATTGGCTCCTTGAAAATGTTATATTTTATAAGAATTTTTATTCACCTATTTGTGTTGGTGGTGTGTGTACAAAGGAAGTTTCCCATGTTGCTATCAAATACTCTAACTCTCATTTTCTGTGGACCAATTTCACATCCTTGTTTGGGAAAATCACTAAAAGCTGGCAAGTCATGGCACAAGTGTTATGTCACTTTGGGCCATTTAATAATCAATGAAATAACAAGTTGTCCTTGATTACATCTGAGGCTTTTTGGTATATTTTTTCATTTTTCAGACAATATAACATTTCCTTATCAGTTTTATAGATTTTCTTCAGTACTATAAATTGTGAGTCTTTTCATAAAGTACATAAATCTCTACTTGGCCCATATTTTTAGGGGTCACTGGCACTAACTTTTGGCAGTGGGATGCCTTCTGTTAAGGAAGAGTTAAGAGGAAAACAAAAAAGTGTTTTTGTGGGAATTCATGTGTAACTGGGAAGCATTTAAGCTGATAATTACTGTATCTGACCCTACTATTTTCTAGTTTGGCAGAGAAGCTAGAGTTTCAGTTATCTCCCTTGATGTAATTGTTTTTGTTGTTTTTCAGTTGTTTCAGTCATGTCTGACTCTTCGTGATCCCATTTGGTATTTTCATGACAAAGATACTGGAATGGTTCACAATTCCCTTCTCCAGCTTATTTCACAGATGAGGAAACTGAGGTAAACTGGGTCAAGTGACTTGCCCAAGGTCACAAAGCTAGTGTCTTTAGTGACTGAATCTGAACTCAGGAAGATGAGACTTCCTGACTCTAGGCCCGGCCACCTGGGTGGCCGATGTAACTGTTTTTCTATGCATTATTCATTTTGCAAGCTTTCTGTTTCTCATCTGCACAACTTGTGTTTTTCTTGGGACCATAGAAATGACGCAAAATTTATAATTATCAGGATGATAACAATGGTGGTCGTAGTGGTGTGTCTGAAGTGAAGAACAATTTTCCATGTGAACATCAAATACATTATCAATAATATTATTATTGAAAGAGTGCTGAGATTAGAATGAAAGGACTTGAATCCCAGCTTTGGGCAAGCCACATAAAGATAAGTGATTAAAAATACAACAGTTCTTTTTCTCAAGGAATTTATATTATACTGTAGAGAATAAAACATCTATACAAGAAAAACCAAAAAATTAAAATATTCAAAGTAATTTCAAGATGAAGAGAGCAATGACACTTGAGGGTGGGGGTGAGGGAGAGGATGAAGAGGGTAAAATATAGGAGATGGCTCCACCGTCATGCTTTGAAGGAAAGAACTCTAAGAGGCAGAAGTGAGAAGAAAATACTATCTAGACATGGGGAAACAGAGACAGAGGTAAAGAAGTGGGTGTTGAAATTTACTGTTAGGGGAGCAGTTAGTAAGCCAGTTTGACTGGAATAGTGAGTATGTGAAGGCAAGGGTGTGTGTGCCTTCTTCTTTTCAAGGCCTAGGACAAGGCCTTAAAGGATACCCATGTTTCGTGGATGGGAGAAGGAAAATGAGGCAGCTAGGTCGAACAGTAGATAGAATGCTGAACAAAGAGTCAGGGGAGAACTGAGCCTGAATCCTACCTCAGATACATACTAGCTGGCAAGTGGACAAGTCACTTGAACTCTCTCAGCCTCAGTTTATACATTTTGCATCATTGCTTATTCTTCACAGTACTCTTAAAAAGGAGAACAGCTACCCTCTTTTCTATTTGGCAAAGATACTCTGATGTATTAATAAAATAAGGTTAGATGAGGAGGAGGATGACAAAAATTTAGAGAAATCATTTGAATGGCTGGTTGCCACTTTCAGGTCACTGGGGATAGAGAAAGATAGAGGCTGGTCTGGCTAAGTTCCAGTTCTAGTATGTTCCCTCTCATGCCAGTAGTATACTAAGGTTTAAAGGGGAAGACACAGATGGGCTCCATCTCTAGAAAGAATGTCATAGCTGTCAGCATTATGCTGTAAATTTTCAGCTTAGATGACTCACATAGAGAACCTGAAAACATGAAGTTAAGTGATTTTCCAAAAGTCATCCTATCTGTTATGATGAAATGGGCAGAGCTTCAGCATCCAAACTTTAAGAGAAGGCCAGATCAGTCCCTCCAAGTATGCCCAGCCAACTGACTTTTCTGTTGGCTAGTGGGTAGAATTTCCATGGGACTTTGAAAGGGGTAGGAACACACCATATAATATCACTAAAAGGGTCCTGGAGCCAGAGCTTGGCACACAGTCACTATAGCTCTCCTACTAGTCTATAAAAATTTTAGTCTGGGTCCAGTGACAAGGAGGCAAATTTAAAACTTTTCCTGCTTGTATTTACCATTTTGTGATGGATTCTTTTGTCACTAAAGATGTCAGTTCTTTTGAAATGAAAATTACTAAGTCCTCAAACACCAAAAATAATTTTTAACTTGATTTAAGAATCTATTAATTGAACTTTAAATTTTTGACCTTTACAGAAAATGGCTCCTATAATTCCACATTGCTTCATGGCTTAAGGATGTTCAGATGCATTGTTATGCTACTTAATGATCTGAAAGAGAAAGTGGGCCTGATATTACACACAGGAACAGTCAGCTGGCATAGTGAACTAGCATGGCATACACATTCAACATCCTTAAGCATGTAATGGGTTAAAGAACATCTCAGGAAGAAATAATCATTTCTGTTTGAAGCTGAAAAAGCTTTTACACAGAAACACAATGAAGGATGGAAACTTTATATTCTTTGGTTCCTTGGACAATAAAAGGCCTTGTCTAGTCAAGACTTGGAATCATTTTTCCCAGGGGGATTATTACTATTTGAGGAGGATGAATAGTATACTCTAGTATACTCTTTCATCTGTTGAGACTAAAGACCTCTGTCTTTTTAAGAGGGCATTATTTTGGATTACATTTTGGGACAGGTCAGGAAGTTCAAAAAACATACAAATAGTGCACTTCCTCAACTCCCACCTTCTAGCTCCAGTGAGAACAGACTAAAGCCAAGTTGGTGAATTGGTCTTCATCCAGAATTCAATTTAAAATGCTATGTGCCAGGGGGAGGAAAGTACTTGGCCAGATAGTCAGCTGAAAACCTAAATTCTTAGCAGGATTTGAGAGCTACTATATGAATTAGAGAATGGGCCTTGGGAAATGAAAAACAAGAACCAGAAAGGAAGAAATCTTTAAACTCATTGACTCTAAGTTTCATAACAGAACTATGCCTTCAATCAAACTCTGTTACCCAAACATTTATTAAAGATTAGGTGTGAAAGACCTTGTACTCCAAATCTACATGTCATATATAAAGATTGTGCTTCTGAAGGTCAGAGTTGATTAAATGTCTGAGCTTGGAAGCTATAAGCCAGGGGACTGCCTATCATCATTAGATTTAAGGGAAGTATCTCCCCACCCCCGCCCCTTAGAATTTGTTGTGACTTCCATTTCTGTAGAAAAAGAAAAAAAAAAGATTGCAAACGCATTGGCACCAGTAAGACTGAAATGCTACTTGCTGACATTTGAAATAATGAAGCCATTACCATGCTCCAGTACTTTCATTGGACCCCAGAAGAGAATGATGGAGTGGATCAAGGCGTTGATGCAGTGACCCCAGAAAACCTAAGGGAAAACAAACCAAGGGAGTCAGAAGGCTGCCCCAAACTCTTGACCTCTGTCTAACTCTCAACAAATGCTTCATTGTGAAGTTTACTGGCAGCATGTCACAATTTTCCAAAGTCAGAATATTATTCTTCAAAGTTTTCTAAAATGCATTTCCTCATTCACCTTTAAAAATGAAATAACTGTGCTACTGCAGGATAACACTATTTCACTTTAAAAATATACACATAAACCTGAGGCATTAATAGCCAGCCCAAAACTAAACAGTTAATAGCCAGCCCAAATCTAAACAGTTAGGTGTGATCAGACTCTTTCAATTACTCAAGAACAATAAAAGTTTTTAAAATCTTTTGAGAAAACAAACAAAACGCCTCCCTAGTAGGTCATTTCTTTAAATGCTGTGTGCATTTTTGCACAAAACACTACTTTTTAAGGCATATATTTCAGTTTTGTTCCTTAAATTTGAGAATTGCTCAGCAAAAAAGTCTAGAACTTTTCTTATTTTTAATATTAAACACATACATTTAAAAATGAATTTAAATATTTTATTACTTCAGAGGTTAGTCAAACAATGGAACTGGAAAGTTAGATTATCTTCCAAACCACGAAAAGAAAACATATTATAACTTCATTAGGGTATCTCAATCATCTTTTCTAACCAAAGAGATGACAGAAAAACTAAAACTGTATTAGTTTTATTTTAAAAATCCACCACAGAGACATATTTAAAATAGGCAAAGTTACATGATATAGTCTGACTGTACTGGGAGAAGTGAGTCTTACAGATAAACATCTCACAGCTTCTCTTCTAGCTTTGTTTTGTTAATGGCTGGTATTTGGAAACTAAGAATCCTCAAGAGAACCTCTATGCTTTCTAATATGTTTGTGAGGGGAAAACCCAACAACAATACAAGAGAGTATGGTCTTATCACCTACGTATATGGGTCCCTGGGGTGGCAAAGAAAATAAATTTTCATACATGATTGTAACAATCATTTGGGGCATATCAAATGACTCAGGAGAAGCAGCATGCCATAGATGGCTGCCCTTAGATCCAGAAAGATCTGGTCCTCCCCAGCTCTTAGTGCCATGCCCTCTAAAGTGCCCTTCCATTTGCTCTGGAGTAGTGCCAACTACCATTTCTCTTGTGTATTATGTTGTATGTATGTTGTCTCCCACGTTAGAAGGTAAGCTCCTTGAGGGCAGGGACTATTTTTGCTTTTTCTTTGTATCCCTAGAACTTGGCATAGTACCTGGCACATGGTAAGTACTTAATAGATGCTTTGTTGATTGTTAAGTTGAGATCCTATTTCTGCTGCATAAAAGCTGTGTGACCAAGGACAAATTGCTTAATCTGTCAGTGCTCCAGGCAACTCTTTAGGTTACATTATAAGTTGTTGATTTGCCCTGGTGGAGGGAGTTTTTATACTAGGAGTTCATCACACAAATGAAGTCACAGATGAGGTCTGTTCCCTCCCCCCAAATAAAACAAGGTTCAAGTATCTAAGGCAGTATGGAGGGGAAGAACCCCAACGACAACCAACAAGTGGTAAAACCATTACACTTCCATTTACATAATTGCAAATCAAAGACTATATATCTACCAATATTATTTCTCACATGTAACTTTCTTCCCACTTTAATTGTTGTATTGTGGGACTTCCCCTAAGGAAATTTGATATATGATAAATTCAGCTGATTCTTAAGAGAAAACTATGAATCTAATTACTATTAGTACCTGAGAATAAATATCAATATTTTAAGATCTAAAGTTTAAAAAATGAATTACACATAAAGTTTTTAAAAAATCAAATAATACTTAGAAATCTTGTCTATAGCTCTGTGTCTCCATCAAAGTAATGAGATCAATATATGTTTGGTCTATGATTTGAGACTGAATGTTCCCTTCATGAGTGGGTCTATTCAGTGATGCACACAAGGAATGGTGGGATTAGCTGTTTACCCAACGGGAGACAGAATTAATCAGATAGATGGTTCAGAGTTACTTAATATAAGATTTCATTCTTAGGCGAACAGTGGACTTCGATGAGCCAGGAAAATCACAGAGTTTTTCATATTTTTGGATGTCTAAGTATTCTAAAAAAGCTGATTATATCAGTTCTAGATTATATATTAAAGGTATTAAGATAGAAGCATCTGCTTCCATTACAATTCTTTGTTTTTTGATATCAGAAGCCACAAATACAAGGTCTTTATTATTTTCCTGGGGTTTTCCTTGCAACGTATAGGTTACTCTCTAGAATTTGGAAATGTGGTGGGATGTGAATGTTAAGGCACATTTATTCCATTCCATTTTTCCCAAAAGAAATCTTGTAGTCCTGTTAGGCGGGAAAAGGAAATGGCAAAGTTGAAAGGAACACCAAAAGTTCTTTTGGTGATTGATGCAAGGATTTTTGGTAACTGGAGAGAATAATCCCAGTACAAAATTTTGCTCTGTCACAAGAAGGTGGTGTTTTTCTGGTTTTAAAAGTCCCTCTTCCTCCTTAATTTCTGTGTCTAAGGTTTCCACCTGGTCTACAGAAATAAGTCCCAGGCTGGTTGTTTTTTCTATTACATAACCTTTGAAATGATACCCCAGCCCATTTTTGTTGCCTACCTCTCATTCCCTTTAAATGTTCAGGTTTGGGGCCTAGCATCACTGAGAAACTCTACCACTTGAAACGATGTGGGAATACACTGGGCAGGAGAGGAGCACAGAATAGAAAGAAAAATAAACCACTTAAAACACTTGCATATAAATCTAGTTCTACAGAAGCTGGGATAACCAAAGGACACATTAACCTGAAGGAAAAAAACAAAGAAAAGAAATATTATGAAAATAAATGATTCTGGCTGATTCTCTAGTGTTTGAGGCTTTGAAAGTTCTTTAATTCTTGTTTAAAAAAACAGTGCTACAGAAAAAGGCAAAAAATTTATGCTAGTAATAGAGACTCAAATAACTTTACTTACTGCTCATGGAAATCATCATGAATTATTGAACTGAAGACCAATTCTGCTTCACAGATAATAGAACCAAAATGGTAATTTTCATTGTTTCTAATCCCTACCATATTAGAATTTGTACCATGCTTGTCATGAGACCCTGTAGAAAGGGGGCTAAGGGAGGTATTTGTTAGAAGGAACAGGGAATTGCTACCAGAATTTTCCTGGAGTAGAGGAGCTCTTGTGATATACATAATAACTGGCCTACAAAACAGTCCTCAGTAACAGATGGAGACTCTGGGCTTTGCTCCTATACAATGTGTAAGAAAGCATTCCATGAATTCAAAAATCAAGCATCATTTTATACATATGATTTGGTCAGCTGAATTCATAGACATTCTTCTAAAGCCCTTTTAGGCAAACTTCCACAACACAAATTCAGCTTATATCTTTGTCTCCTGTGATTGGCAGCCTCTGTTCATCTTGATACTTCCAGGCTCAGACACCTTCCTCATGTGTATCCCAGGAAACCCCTATTTTCTTTTTGGATGTTTTCCTACACATTGGATATTCCAGTTTTGGAACACACCTGTGATTGATTCTATCTTTGTGCTCATTCTTTCCCAGCTGCTATGGGGCATCTGAACCATACCAAGAAACAAGAGGCTACTCTGAGTGAGTGGGCAGGATTTTACAGCTTTCCAGACACCCAGATGAAGGGTTTTGCAGCTCAAGGCTTATGTAGCCTTAGAGTTGACCCTAAAGCTTTTGACTTTCCGCCCCAAATTGGCAGGTGAAGGAAAAGATGAACAGAGCTCAACCATGGAATGAATACAATACTTTTTCCCCACTCCTCTCTAAATTGTCTTTTTCTCCTTGTTTCCTATTTAGAAATAATAATTGTACTTTCTATACTCCCTACTACCCCTCAATCTCAACCCCTCCCTAACATTTCATTGGATACACCATGTGTAGAGGAAATTAACCTAGTGTTTTAATATACTGTGGTTCAATTTCTTAGAATAAACAGATACAACTCAAAGTTGACAGGAACTAAAATATAGAGAGCTAGAAAGAGGGAAGAAGAGAGTAGGATAGCAATGGCATTTTAGAATGATGTACCCTCAGTAACTTTTTTTTTGCTCACCTTTGTGTTAAACCCCTCAGCATTCTGGGTAATCCTGTAGAGCTGTGGAAACCTGAGCATGCTCTCTTGAGTACAAGCCCGCTCAAAGATTCCCAGAGTGAAGGGCGGCAATGCAGTGAAAATCTATACAAAGAGAACAATTATCCATTAAAATGGCTTGTTTATTTTGCACACTTTCAAAGTGTTTCAGGTTTACACAAAAGATGACTTAATTTTCTTGTCAAGCTCCAACCTGAAAATCCCTACAATTCATGACTCTCTAAGTACCTTCAGCAGAAAGGAAGGGAACCAAGAGATAATTTCTTAATCTTATTGTTCCTTCATTGGTCTGAAAACGAATAAATTGAGCCTCTTATAATTACAGGATACATAATAATGATTAGTTAACAAGTCCAGATAGATTAACATCCATTTTCCTCTTCAGTACAGGCTGGTGACTATGCAACACACTCCAGTCAGTATCATGGCTCTACATTCAGTTCCAAAGGAACTCAAGGTATGAGAGTGTTTTCCTGAAGCTTGCTAAGGCAAAATTTACAATTCTAATAATAAATTCCAGTCTAGGAAATTCTAAACCTCAAATGTTGGGAAAATAAATTAGCTTCATTCATAATAAGCAAAAACCTAAATAGGCTGCTTGAAAATTATTAGGATATAAACATTTACATTTTAGTCACAATTTATTTTGCCTCATTGTCATCTAGTATACTTAAGACACCATAATCTATATTATGAAACACCAGATCCATGTGCATTTGCTTTTGGAATTCAGTCACTATAGACCCTTCCTCTTCCATTCCTATAACAGCAGAGACACCCTGACCCTGGATTCATGTACACAGTGATGTTAGAGATAGGCAAATGTTTCCAAGGAAGTCTTTAGCCTATACAAGTTAGACAGAGATTGAGTATCTGGGCTGGGGGCCGGTGGGGGTGGGGAGGGGGTGGGCTGTGGGGTGGCGGTATAAAAATCCTTTAGTTTAAAGCACCTAGAGATGAAGTAACTAAGATTAATAAAAACCTCAGCCTCATCATATTTAAGTTCTGGGTCCTATCCAGGGAACAGGCCCCAATGTTCTCTCTAGTCTGTTTTTGAGGTACCCTAGAGCAATTTCGTTAGGAGCTTCCCATAGCTTCAGCATAATGAGTTTCATAGCACTCCTGGATACTTTCCCCATGCCCTAGAGAGAATTGAAAGGTCTGGGCAGGAAGCAAAAAACTGTCAAGCCCAACAGAGAAGACCCCTGAGAAGCTATACTCTCAATAGTAGTCATTATCCAAAGGAGAAATGATTTATATAGTCTGCCTGGAAGGGCTGTGTCCAAAACACAAAAAAGCTGTTGAGTGAGTGGCAGCATGATATACTGGACCAAGCGCTGGCACAGGAGTCAGAAAGACCTAGGTATAAAGGCCATCTCTAACATTTTTGAATTTGTGACCACAGATAAGTCATTTAAGCTCTCAGAGACTGAATAGCAACCTCTGTAAAATGCAGATCATAGAATCATCTGAGTCAAATGACTTGAAATCTTCAAAGACAGCTTAAGAATAATAAATGATACCTTTAGTACCTACTTTACAGGGTTATGGAGAGTTAAAGTTATGTAAAGCATGCTATAAACATAAGTGTTATATAAATGTCAGCCATTATATTTTAACAGCTATAAAATGTGAATCTGAAGTGTATTCTACAATCACAATTTTGGACACCATTTAAAAATTTGTCATATGGGGAAACAGTCAAAGAGAGTCAACACCATCTGGGTTCAAATCTCAGCTTGTACAACAAACCAGATATGTGACCTAAAGCAAATCAGTTCATGGTTCTGGACCTTGATTTTTTCATCTATAAAATGGGAGGGAGAGAGCTAGATGATCTCCAAGGTCCTCTCCAGAATTAAATTCCTATGATTCTTATAGATATAATTTCACTTCTAGACACTTCTAACTGTTAGAAAGTTTTCTTTATATTACTCTAAATATTCTTTTCTTTACACCTCCTCTTTGCCACTAGTTCTGTCCTGATGGGTCCATCAGAGCAAGTTTAATTACCCTTCTAAATGAACATCCTTTCAATATTGTACTTGTGTTATGAACTTTGTTTCCCTCTCCCTCCTCTCTACCAGTCTTCTCTTCTTGAGTTTCCTCAACTGATTCTCATATGACATGATCTCAAGATCCTTTATCATCTTTCCTTTGGAAGCTCTCCCTCTTGTCAATGTCCTTTCTAGAATGTGGCATGCAGAAGTTTAAAACAGCAGAGTTTCTAGTGAACTAAACACTCTCTTTCCCAAATCCAGCTTACTTCCACTAGTTTCATAATGACTTTAAATTGTACCATGGATGGAATAATTTATTTGCTATAAATTATTTAGTACCAAGTTCTTGATATTTTTCTATTTTCATTGCAAAACAACATATAAATAATAACGACATATAAATAATTTTTAACAAGCTGGAAAAGGCCTCAGATTTTCATGTAATTCTATTAATTCTATAGATAAAGATTGAAGATTATGTGTCACATTTTATATATGCTGTCTTTCCCAATATAAATTCCTGGAGAACACAGACTATTTCAATTCTGTCTTGGTACCCTAAGCCTTTGCCGCAGTGTCTGTGATTGAGTGATTAATGACTAAACTTATGTAAGGCACTTACTGTGCCCAAACTAGGATCAGAATCCAAGTGCAGATTTTTTCTACTCTAACATGTTACCTCTGCAAACAGCATGAAAATTAAGTGAAAATTCAATCAAGGAAGAATTATCAGAGATTATTAAGTTAAAACATTTCCTCTAAGCTGTTGCCTCATTTTAAACTAATCATAGCAACTTCATTCAATGCCTTTTAGACTATACCCATGCTGTCCCTAATATAAGAAGATGTTATTGACCCAGTAGCATAAGGGTACAGATTCCAGACTATTTTCTGGCAGACACTGATTTTGCACTGATTCAGTTCACCTCCCTTCCAAATCTCACATGCTTCTAGTTACACAGATCTGTACACCAGTACAGATAGTTAGTGGTATAGTTAATTAGGATTCATGGAGCCCAGCACAGCTAACTGGTTGACATAGAGTTTAAACCTGTGGACTTCACTGGCACAGTTCTCTAACCAACTGAATTTACCAACTATAGATTAATATAAATTATGTAAGTATTTCTAAAACTCTATCTAATGATATTTCTGCATGTCCAAAGACTTCCAAGGCTGACTACACAGATGCATGCAGAAAACAAGCTCCCAAAGGGCACAAAGCAACTTGAACAGGGTTGTTGGTATAGGAGGCATTTGTGTCAAAGATGCTTTTGTAGAAACAATCATAGGACCTGAGAGTTGGGAAGGATCTTAAAAAGTCATCTAGTCTCATCTCATTTTATAGATGAGAAGTTGAAGCTCAGATAGGGGAAGCACCTTGTCCAAAATCCCACAGAGACAGTATGCGGTAGAGCTGGGGCTTGAACCCAGGTTCTGGCTCAAGGTCACTCACTCTTTTCATGATGGCATCCTGCTGTCTGGTCAGTATCTCTGAAATGCTACAGTATAAGCTATATTTCCTTTAATAATTCCTTCTCATACTTGCCACAAAATCAAAATTGTTGCTTCTGAGTTCAGAAGCAGTCAAATAACTGAATAACCTTAAAATCATCACAACAGTAGACTAACAATTTATCCTTGCTAGGACCCAGAAATACCCATTCATCTGTTAGTTTGACCTAAGGAGGAAGAGTCTCCACAAATCAATGTAGGACAAAGAGAAAGACAATAATTATACATTTTAGATGTGTCCCTATGTTTATGAATTCAGAAATAATTTTTTGAAATGGAATATGTTTAGGTAAACTTCAGAAATTTTCATTTGGCCTAAAGAAATATTAAAATGTCACACAGCCAATTGCTAAAGAGGTTGCAATAGTATTTTATCAAGATATATGGAGTAATAATTTCATGGGGGTGATTCCAGAATGATCTGCCATGATTGAAAACACATGTGTAGGGTTAGTGCTTCTGCAGGATGTGTCATGGCCACAAAGGCCCTAAAGATGTATTTGTAGTGCATGATATGTATACAGATGATTGACTTAGATACACTTCCCAGACATAAACAACAGTGGAATGTCACTGAAGTTCTGAAGGCTATCAAATGGAGATAGAGAATGCTTACCACATTGTACAAGCCGATGCACCAGCGTTCAAATAAAATCTGCCCAGAAAATCCATTAACAAAGGCGAACCAAAGCTGAAAGAGAAGAAAGTTGTATGAACTTTATATCAATATTGACCTAAATGTTTCCATACACTGAATAGAAGTGGGATGGAATGTGGACCACCAGCTGGACACAGCTGCTAAGGGATAATTAGCTATAGGATCATAGCAGTTGTTCTTTCATAAAATATATATATATTTTTCAACAGACCATACTATCAATATTTTAAAGAAATTGTCTGAGGAACTCTAATGCTTTGCTGTATGTTGTGTTGGAAAATGACCAATTAAAGTAAAACTGCAAATTATCACATTCAAATAAAAACCAATTAAATATTAATTATTACATGCATATGTAGCATGCCCATAAGTTTGTAATCTAAGGGAGGAGATAAAACTAAGATGTTTACATTGTGCTTTGTTTTTACTTTTCCTATGCAACCTAATATTCTATTTTTCCAAGTAATCTGTGTACATGTCTTATGTCCCTGTCTCCTTAAGGGTAGGTTCCATGTCTTCTTCATCTTTGTATTCTCCTAAGTCCCCAATAGAGTGCCTTATATAAAGCAAGAGATTAAAAATTAATTGAATGAATAGTGGGGACATGAAATAAAGAAAGTATATAATTGACAAGTAGTGAGGTGCACACCATAAATGTAATGAGAGTTCAGAGAATCAAGAGCTCACTTCAAGGTCAGAACAATTGTGGTAAGCTTCATGTAGATGATTCTCTAAGGTAGGCTTCAAAAGAAAGGTAGATTTTCGACAGGCAGAAAAGAGAGGGCAAAGTATCTGGAAGACAATCTAACAAGTGAAGAAATCTTCAAGACTATCAGGAAAACAAGGACAACCAATCAGCATTTATTAAGTACCTGCTGTGTGTCAGGTACTTTGCTATATGTAGCTAGACTTGTTCTACAAGTTCATGATATAGTAGCATACAAAGAGCACCTTCAAGAATCTCATCATAAAAAAACTAGTTTGTGAATGATTATTTTTACTTTTTTATTTGATAGATATTTAAGTTAATAATTTAACCACCTCCCAAAGCATTAGAGCTTTTAGCCTTGTTACTATAGCAAATGTCAAACCATGTAGGCATTTTGTTATAATGGATTTTTTCTGAAAAAAAAAAGTATTTTAAATTTGCCTTTTCTTGCTAGCAATATGTCACACTCCTTGAAAGAATGAGATTATTTGTTCTGCAACTTTTGTGCTCCTCAATGTGCCTAACACAGTAGCAGCCACATAACTGGTGTGCCCATTGAATCAGATTAAATGCCTAAATGTTGAATCATAGAATCATAGAATTTTAGAATTAGAAGGGCCCTTTGTGCCTTACCTGAAAAAGAATCCCCCCTATAACATGGAGGGCACAGGGTCATCTGGTCATCTAGGTTTAGTTTAAGGATCTTCAAAGAGGAAGGTATTACCATATCGACAGCCCAGGCCATTTTGGGGTAGCTCAAACTAAGGAACTTTTTCCTGACATCAAACTTTAATTTTACTCTTAGCCACTTTTGCCCACTGTTGTTAGTTCTGCCCTGCTTCTGATGCTGACCAGGTTATTCTTTGTTAGCCTGGTACTCATCATGTCACTTTACAATGGCTCCCAACTGCCTATTACATCAAATTTAATTCTTCTGCCTAGCTTTCAAAATCCTCCATAATCTGGTCTTGTCCAACCCAAAGCAACTTTATTTCCTCATTAATTTCCAACACATACCTCTATAGTCTGATAAAGCTAGTCCCATTTTCCTCACAAAAATACCATGTTTCTATTTCCACTCTCCCTCTAGCCTGGAATACTAGTCAAATGTTAATTCCATCTCAAATGGAATTTAAGCTCAACCCAAATTTCTAACTCACTTATGAAGTTTTATCTCATTAATGAACACATTCTCTTTCTACCAGAACAATAGCCCAATCCAAACATTCTGACATTATTACTTGTTCATGTTGTTTGCTAAAATTGCACATTCATTTGTCTTGTAACCTAAGAAGAATGTCCTTTCCATTAGGGTGACCATGCATATACAATTCCTAATAGGGCTGATGAGAACTGGGCCAAACCTGTTGACTGACTGCATTTAGAACCTTCACAAGCATTTATTAAATGTCCACCATGTGCCAGGTGCTGTGTGCTAAGAATACAAAGACAAAAATGTAAGAAAACTCCATTCTGTTGGAGAGGAGGATATATAATTTGCACAAATAAGTACATTATAGGGTAAACTGAAGAGAGGAAGAATACTAACAACTGGGGAGATTTACAGAAGGCTTGGTTAGTGAAATGAGCTTCTGAGACGCAGAGATGAAGATAAACATTAGAGGAATTGGTGGATGGCCTTTGGTAATAAAAAGAGGGTAGGAGATAGAGTATCAAGTCTGGACCAGCAGTCTAGTTTTTCTAGATTACAAAATCTGTGAAGGGAATTAATATAAAACAAGGTTGGAAAAGCATGTAGGAACCAGGGTCTTAACTGCCAATATGAAGATTTTGCATTTTATCCTAGAGGTCATAGGGGATCCCTAAAGCTTTTTGAGCAGAGGAGTCATATGCTCAGATTTGGGCAGGGATGTACATATGGATTGGAAAGGGATTATAAAAAGCAGTGGGCCTAGAGTTGGAAGAAGGATGTGCATTGGTGTCTGGGGTTAATAGTGGAGGGAAGAGATTGCCAAAACCACCTAAGATCAACTCATTTTACCCCAGGAGTGATCCAGGCCCAAAGCATGAAGAGGCCTAGCCCAGGCATGGAAATATTAAATCTAGATCTTCTGGCTCTGTGTCTAGGGTCTTTGCCTTTACATCACACAGGATAGAGGATAGGGAAAGGAGAAGGGTAGAAGAAGGAAGGAATTGAAGTGGTAGTGTGGAAAGACTGGGTTCATATCTCAGCTATGTCACTAATTCCCTACTAGTGGCTTGTTTACCCTCATTGCATCTTAGTTGGCTCATCTATAAAACAACATGATTTGAACTATTTGGGCTTTTTTGGTTTTTTTTTTGGGGGGGGGGGAAGCAGGGCAATGAGGGTTAAGTGACTTGCCCAGGGTCACACAGCTAGTTAAGTGTCAAGTGTCTGGGGTCAGATTTGAACTCAGGTCCTCCTGAATCCAGGACCGGTGGGTGCTCTATGCACTGCACCACCTAGCTGTAAATGACCTCTAAGATCCTTTCCAGTGCTAAATCTCTGTTCTATGATCATTCTCTCATCACCAGATTCATTCCCTCCTTAACTCTTAGAATCCTGAACTTTCTCCAAGGCTCAGCTCAGGGAGTGCCTCTCAAAAGAAGTTTTTCTTGGTATCTCCAACTATTAACATTCTCTTCTTCCTTCAATTTTCCTAGAGCATTTAGACTTTGCCATTGTCCTATCACTGCTCATCTTATATTTACTTGTGTGGGTATTGCTATATGGCCCTGAAGAATGCCAGTTCCTTGAATACAGGAATTGACATTTTTGTATGATTTCCCAGCACCTAGCACAGAGTAGGTGCTCAATAAATGTTTGCTGAATGGAATGGATTAAGGCAATAGGAATGGTTGTAGAAATTTTATTACATAGATTTTTGTAGTAGTTTTTATTTTCAAGGGTCTGTAATATGAAGGTATTTCATTGTTGTGTACATCTTTAGAACATGTCATGTATATTTTTGAGTAAACGGCATACTCCATGTAAGACTACTTATTTGACATAATTGACAACTTTGCAGAAGGTTATAGTGTAATTTCCACAAGGTTATCAATTGAAAACATTTCTAGGCAGCTAAATGTAGACTGTGATAAAAGTGAAAAACTTGCCAACAACAGAGATTTGAGACAAGAGCCTGAATCAGGGTCAAGAAGAAAATCCAATGAATCAATGAAAGAGATTCCATCTGGGACCAGGTTTCAGTTAGGAGTGAGGTAACAAGGGTAGATATGTCACAGTTTCATTAACTTGTTTCACTCAGCCTTTTTTGGGCTGCATGTACATTTTTTTTTCCCTTTTTATTTATTTATTTATTTTTTATGAGATATTTTATTTTTTCCGTTACATGTAAAGATAGTTCTCAACTTTTGTTTATACATGCTTTACAATTTCAGATTTTTCTCCCTCCCTCCCCTCCCTCCCCCCCTCCCCTAGACAGCAGGTAATCTGATATAGGTTATATCTATATATCTCTATACATAAACATATATATATATATATACACACACACACATATATATACACATAATAGCATTAATCCTATTTCTGCATTAATCCTGTTACAAGAGAAAGAATCAGAGCAGTGATGCAAAACCTCAAAATAGAAAAAAAAAACAAACAACAGCACCCAAAACAAAAGAAATAATATAGTTCAATCAGCATCTATACTCCACAGTTCTTTCTTTTTTTTTCTTGGATTTGGAGATCCTCTCCTATCATGAGTTCCCTGGAACTCTTCTGTACCATTGCATTGGTGAGAAGAATATAGTCCATCACAGTAGGTCAACACTCAATGTTGATGATACTGTGTACAATGTTCTTCTGGTTCTGCTCATCTCACTCATCATCAGCTCACGTAAGACCCTCCAGGTTTCTCTGAACTCTTCCTGCTCATCATTTCTTACAGCACAATAGTATTCCATTGTATTCATATACCACAACTTGTCCAGCCATTCCCCAATTGATGGGCACCCCCTCAACTTCCAATTCCTTGCTACCACGTAAAGAGCAGCTATAAATATTTTTGTACATGTGGGTCCCTTTCCCCCTTCCATGATTTCTTTGGGAAAAAGACCTAAAAGTGGGATTGCTGGGTCAAAGGGTATGCACAGCTTTATCGCCCTTTGGGCATAATTCCAAATTGCTCTCCAGAATGGTTGGATCAGTTCACAGCTCCACCAACAATGCATTAGTGTTCCAATTTTCCCACAGCCTCTCCAACATTTATTATCTTCCTTTTTTGTCATTTTAGCCAATCTGATAGGTGTCAGGTGGTACCTCAGAGTTGTTTTAATTTGCATCTCTCTAATCATTAGAGATTTAGAGCATTTTTTCATATGGGAATAGATAGCTTTGGTTTCTTCATCAGAAAACTGCCTGTTCATATCCTTTGACCATTTCTCAATTGGGGAATGACTTGGATTCTTATAAATTTGATTTAATTCCCTATATATTTTAGAGATGAGGCCTTTATCAGAAGCACTGGCCTCAAAAATTGTTTCCCAGCTTTCTGCCTCCCTTCCAATTTTGGATGCATTGCTTCTGTTTGTACAAAAATTTTTTAATTTAATATAATCAAAATCATCCACTTTGCATTTTATAATATACTCTATCTCTTGTTTGGTCAAAAACTGTTCTCCTTTCCAAAGATCTGATAGGTATGCATGTACATTTTTTTAAAAATTGCTTAAAATTGTAAAGTTTGCCTTATCCTCTAGCCTTCTTCTAAATCCATTATGTCTGGACAGCTTGGTCCATTTCTATTTTTTTCCCATTTAATTAAATTTATTTAAAAGATTATAAAAAGTCCTTGTAATAGGTGAGCCTTGGGATGGCAATACAAAGATTAAAAAAAAAACAAAGGGTCTCTGCCCTTAAAGAGTTTATATTCTATAGGGAAGAACAAAAGGAAATACATAGGTAAATACAAAGTAATTTCCATAAGAAGATAAGGAAGAACCTTGTGCAATTAATCAATAAGCACTTATTTTGTTGTTGTTCAGTCGTGTCTGACACTTTATGACTCTGTGGATCATACTATCTATAAGGTTTTCTTGGTAAGGAACCACTGCCATTTCCTTCTCCAGTGGATTAAGGTAAACAGAGGTTAAGTGACTTGCCCAGGGTCACACAGCTAATAAGTGTCTAATAAGAGTACATTTGAACTCAGGTCTTCCTGACTCCAGGGCAGTACTCTGTCCACTGCACACCAAGCTGCCTCCTAAAACATCTAAAACATTACTAAAATGGAATGCAATGCACTTCTTTATTGATTCATTGGGTGAAACTATCAGACATCTTCCTGGCAACTTGTAAGACAACCTCCAAAGTAAGTGATAAGGAATGGATAAGAGAAGTATATTGATGCCCCTTAAAGCCTTTGCTGTTTAGATGTTCAGTCATATTGAACACTTCATGATCCTGTGGACCATATCATGCTAATACTGTCCATGGGGTTTTCTTGGCAAAGACACTGGAGTGGTTTGCCATTTCCTTCTCCAGTGAGTTAAGGCAAACAGAGGTTAAGTAGCTTGCCCAGGGTCACACAGCTAACAAGTGTCTGAGGCTGGATTTGAACTAGGCTCTTCCTGACTCCAGGCTCAGTACTCTATCCACTGAGCCACCTAGCTACTTCTTAATCACCTATTACATACCATTAGGTCAAAGAAAAGATACTAGACATGAGAAATCTCTCAGTGCCCCAGGCTACAGAAGCATATGCTAAGGTGTAGAGGCAGGCCATCATATACTAAGAACAGCTAGCAGGCCAAGATGCCCATAAAGGAGCACATAAAGAGAAATAATATGAAAAAAGACTAGGAAGGCAAGTGGGAGCCGGATTATAGAGGGCTTTAAATACCAAATAGAGGAATTTGTATTTTATCAGAGAGGCAACAGTCATAGAGCTGAGTACATGATTGATAGAGTGAGATATGTTCTAGGACTATCAATTTACTGGCTGTATGGAGTATGGACTGGAAATGGGAATGATCTAAACAGGTACTAATCAGGAGGGTATTGTAAGAGTCCATGAAAACGTAATGTTGATTTTAGCTGGGGCAGAGAGGTGGTGGACATGAACTATGTTGTAAAGTTAGGACATATAAGACTTGGCAACTGATTAGCTATGTAAGTTGATAGAGAAATTCAACTGTGAATCAGGCTGGGAACCTAGGTGACTGAACGGATGATGGTCTCATCAATAAAAATAGGAAAGTTTAGAGGAGGGATTGGGAGGGGGCATGGAGAGGTACAAAGAATTCCATTTTGGACATGTCATCAGGAATTGTGCTAGGTACTTGGAATACAAAGAAAAGCAAAAGCAGTCCCTGTCTTCAAGGTGTTTAGTCTAACTGGGGAAGAGACAATGTACAAACAAGCTATACACAGGATAAATCGGACATAATCAACAGAAGGATAGTGCCAACATTAAGGGACATTGGGAACACCTTCTTACAGAAGGTGGAATTTTAGATGGAACTTGAGAAAATCGGGGACACTAGGACATGGAGGTGAGGAGGGTGAGAGTTCCAGGGATGTAGGAAAGCAGGTGAAAATGCAGTTGGGAGTCTACTTGAAGTGTCTACTTCAAGGAACAGCAAAGAGGCTACTGTTACTGCATTGCAGAATATGGAGGTAGGGTAAAGGAGAAGATAGTGTAAAGTGTAAGAAGCTTGATAAAGTAGGAATAGGTTATGGAAAGCCTTAAAAGCCAAAAAGAGGGTTATATTTTTGTTTCTGAGATCCCTAAAAGTCATTCGGGTAGAGATAGTTAAGCAGGCAGTTGGCAATGAGACTGGAGTTGAGAAGAAAGATAATGCTGTATACTCAGATTTGGAAATATACTTATTTGGGATATCAGAACCCATAGAAGATGACAAGATCAGCAAGAGAGAAAGTAACCAGAAAAGAGGAAAGGACCTAGGAAAGATGTGTAGGGGACACCCACAATTAGGAGGCAAGAGGAAGAGGACAATCCAGCAAAGGAGACTGAAGACATGGGGTCAGGTATATAGGAGAGCTAAGAGGTCACTGGAAGAGACAAGGAAGGGGAGAATTCCCAAGAGGAAGCAATGGTCAACAGTGTCAAAAGTTACAGAGGTCAAAGATTCTCCATGGTAACAGCTATCTCTAGCAATAGACAATGGCTGGGACTAGGCTACTGAGACTATCAGAGTGCTAAACTGAGTAGGGTGAGGCCACTTAGATTCTTTGCAGACCAGAGTAATGGACATTTATCCCACCAAATCAGAGGAACTCTTAGGTTACCTATTAGTACCTAGCAGAAATTTGGGAAGGGGTAGGGGTAGGGAGAAGAAAGGACAGCTGGCTAGAAAACAAGAAGTAAAGAATCCAGTCACATCCTAGAAAGGGTATGGGAAGAGGTGCCCTTTCCTTGATAATTACAGGTCTAGCTAGCTATGACACATTTAGGCATTGTTTCTTATGGGGAAAATGACAAAATCCATAAAACTTACATGTTTTTAGCAGCTGGAGAAGGTACAACCCATCCTCCTAAGGGAATAGAGGGAATAAGTGCTATATGTAAGAGGGAATGAATGGTTAATGGTTCAGATCTGAAGCCTAGAAGTATAACAGTCAAATCCTTTTGACCATCCACCAACAGAAAGAAGGAATAGGGCAAAAATGAGGTAGTGACCTTGAATTTTCAAAGATGAGCTAAAAGTTTTATTTTAAAAAGTTATAATGTAAATTGATTTTCTTCTGTTCTCTTTTACTTTGTGTTGCAAAAGCAGATAGATGGAGTAATTTTAATTTGATGCCTATGAAGACTGACATGATAATTAAAATAAAGTACTCAGCATCTCTTTGTGATAGTTAAACATCCAAATGAAAAACAGAAAAACTGAGGGCCAAGGTTGAGGTTGACTTGTCTCTGAGAATGGTTCAAGGACTTTTTAATGAGATCCCTGACTCTTTGTAGGTGCCTTAAGGATAACATTAGAGATATTATTAAATAACTACATTGCTGCCACTACTGGGTCTGTATCCTAAAGAGATCATAAAGAAGGGAAAAGGACCCACATGTACAAAAATATTTATAGAAGCTCTCTTTGTGGTAGCAAAGAATCGGGAAATCGAGGGAATGCCCATCAATTGGCAAATGGCTGAACAAGTCATGACATATGAATGTAATGGGAGTACTACTGTGCTATAAGGAAAAAATAAGCCGGCAGATTTCAGAAAAACCTGGAAAGACTTAAGTAGACTGATGCTGAGTGAAGTGAGCAGAACCAGGAGAACACTGTACACGGTAACAGCAACATTGTGTGATGATCACCTGTGATAGACTTAGCTCTTCTCAGGAATATAATGATCCAGGACAATTCCAAAGGACTCACATGATGGAAAATGCTTTCCAATCCAGAAAAAAGAACTGTGGAATCTGAATACAGATTGAACCATACTGTTTATACTTTTTTTTCTTTTTTGAGATTTTCCCCTTCTGATTCTTCTTTCACAACATGACTAATGCAGAAATATGTTTAATGTGATTGTACATATATAACCTATATCAGACTGCTTTCTGTCTCAGAGAGTGGGGAGGGAAAGGAAGGAGGGAGAAAAATTTGGAACTCAAAATGTTATAAAAACAAATGTTGAAAACTATCTTTACATGTAACAAAAATAAAGTACTTGGTTATGGCAATTTTGCGGGGCATTCTCAAACTTGTTTTTTATTATCTCTAATGGATTATCATCTCCTATCTTAAATGATCTTTCCTGATCCTTTTCCCACTCCCAGAAACTAGTACATTCCCCCACCAATATTACCATGCATTTCCTTGGCACATATTTTTAAAGTTCTATGTGTAAATGTTGCTTCTAATGAACTGTAAGCTCCTTGAGGGCAGGGGATATTTCATTTTGACCTGTGTATTGCCAGACCTTGCATGGTGCTTGGCACATGTTGGGCATTTAATGGATTATTGTTGATTTGCTCTCAGGTATTAGCAAAAAGCAATGTACATTATAGTGGCTTTAAATAGTGTTTGTTGAATGGATCACCAGAGATGATTAAAAAAAAAAAGAAACCAGAATTCCATAGCATCCCTTCGCTTTAAATATCAGCTAGGTGATTCAGTATATAGAATGTTGGATTTAGAATTTAAAGAATCAAATCCAGTCTCAGACACACACTAGCTATGTGACCCTGGGCAAGTCACTTGGGCTAAAAGCCTGTTTCCTTTTCTGTAGGATGGGGATAATTATAATACCTACCTTGTATAGTTTTGTGAGGATCAAATGAATTAATATATGTAAAGTGCTTTGCAAATTTTAAAGTGCTATATAAATATTTAGCTATCGTTGTTATTACTGAGGTATAAATTAAATATGACCACTAAACACTATTTATGACACAATGAACAGAGAGATCCTATTTTCCATCACCTCTCATAACCACTAGTAAGTTAGTACCAAATAAACATGGAGCAAGTAAAATTTCTCCAACTCTTCACTCATGCTAGAGTTCTTAATCAGCTTGACAGTGAAGCCAATGCTTGTGAAATCCTGATAATTCTTCTAATCCTGTGTTCTTCAAATTTTTTGGATTACCTACCTCATAGGCAAAAATTTGGAAGGTATGTATTTATTTATAAATTGTATAATGTCTTCTTCTCTTATTAAATACAGAGAATAAGAATTACAAAGATGACATAATATTGGGAATAGAATCAATAAGAAACTACTGAAGTTTACTGAGAGGGAGAATGATGTGGTTAAACACAAGCTTTAGAAAAATCACTATGGTAGTAGTATGGAAGATGGTTGAGAGAGGGAAGAGACTTAAGGCAATCAGGAGATTACTGAAATGGTCCTGACAATAGGGGCCTGAACTAAGGTGGTAGAGGTGTGAGTGGAGAGAAGAGGGCAGATTTGTGAGATGTTGTGAAGGCAGAAGCAACATGATTTGACAAGTGTTGGGATATGGGGTAAGGGAGAGTTGAGGAAGTTGTGAATCTGGACACTATCCTCAGTAGTCAATAACCCCACCTAGCCACAAGAGGCCGTTGTATGGGGAATTGTTGGGTGATAATGGATAAAGTGGCACAGTTAGCTGATGTAGAGCAACAGGGCTGGAATCAGGAAGATCTGAGTTCAAATCTGGCCTCAAAGACTTACTAGCTGTATGTATGACCTTTGGCAAGTCACTTAACATCCATTTGTCCCAGTTTCTCATCTGTAAAAAGGTGCACAGCACTCTAGTATCTTTGCCAAGAAAATCCCATGAACAAAGCCCATAAGGTCATGTAGAGTCAGGCATGACTGAATAACAACAATAGGTGAAGTGGACAATGAAGTTGTGCTAGATTTTGCCCTCTGAGTAGTTCAGCACATAATACTTTGGGGTCATGCCATGGTATCCACTTTGCAGACCAACAGCAATAGTCACATTTGGTTTCTCATCGAAACTGATGTTAGGTTTCTCGAGTGAGTGCTTTGTGAAGAACTTTCATATGTCCGTACTAAATTATAAATTGCAGGTGCAGCAGGCTTTGAAGGACATAAAAAATCATGTACAACCTTCCCTCAAGTTCAAAATTTTTATGTGTCAGTGAAAAAAAACATCATTCACCTCAACTTAAATACTGATTGAGCACCTCCTACATTCAAGCCCAGCACTGGGTACTACAGGAGAAGTCAGAGTAGACACCTCCTACTCCTGGTTTCATTGGAACCAAAAAAAGCTTAGTAGGGAAAGAAACAACCGAAACTGGGGTTGGGTTTGGTATTTGCTTCGTTTTGACAAAATGTTTGAAAACTAAAACTTTATTTCATTTTCATTTTGGAATGATCCCACCAGGTGAAATTTGAGAATGAGGACATGCTGTATTTTTAGCGTCTTCACAAACTGACTTGTCTTCTCTTTTACAAATTGTAGGAGAGGTTTGTTCAAGTTGTATGACATGCTGTGCCATAAAATCAGTCTTTCACACTAGTAAATGCCAATCTACACAGAAAGTATGAGTGCAGTCCAGTTTGTAAACACACGCATGTCATTTTTAATGGAACCACAAATTACAAAGCAACAGGCCTACATGCATACAACTGCACACACCAGATGGACAAAAATCCCCAAGTGATTGTATGTAGTTTCTTAAATCGTGGTTGTTTAGAGAGGCTATATTTTATTGTCTGAGGTTAGTGGGAAAAAAAGTCCTGCACCATAACCTTCTTGTTAACAAGGAATATTAAATACATATAAAGCTGAGTGAGCCAGAGTCTGGCTCAGTTTGACTCAGACTTAGTACGTTGGTAGGAAAACCTGCCAAGTCTTACAGGCTTGCCAAGCTCCTGGGGTTTTCAGATCTCAAGCACGGTATTGCTATGAGCAAACTGGCTCAAAGTTATTAAATGGCTTTTCCTTCTTGGGAAAAAAAGATTCCTTTTCATTTTAACTATTGCCTGACTGTCAAAAATACTATAATAGTATTACCCAATTGAGTATACTTATGTCTCAGTGAATGTCTATCAACCATCATCAAATTTTTTAGAATATGCTGACACCTGGATTCTCACCCAACTCAATGGGTTATTAAACTGGTGGTGGCTGCCATCATCTAGGCTGTTTGTACAAGAAAATGGTGTTAAGTTTGGCAAAGTGATAAGCTACACTTGGATTTAGACTGTGTTTTCAAAAAGGTGTGGTGGTAGTTTTCTTACACATTTGCTGAAAGCACTCACAAACTCACTTCTGTGATGTCCTAATAAGAAGTTATAAGTAATGATTAATTTTGTAGCTTATGTATGAATTCGTCTGAGGGGTAGAATAAATACTGAAAATTAGTATGCTGAATTAGTAAAACACCATCATGACAGTGATCCATTCATACTTAAAATGGGAAAATGAAAGGGATTGGAAAAATTCAGAATTAAGTCTGGAAAGTCTGTCTTCCATGATTATTAACTACTCTATTAATTAACAAGAACTTATTAAGCACCTACCATGTGTTAGGCACTGGCTCAGGCACTAGGGATACAAAGACAAAGCTAAATACTTCCCAACCTCAACAAGCATACACTCTATCAGGCTATAAGTCATCATGAGATTTGATATTCTATGCATTTGCCTCAACCATCATATGTCTGTTGGCACCTAGGTGATGCAATGAAGAGTGCTGTGCTTGGAGTCAGGAAGATGAATTCACATAAGGCCTAAGACACTTTTACTAGCTATATGACCATGGGCAAGTCACTCAACTTTTGTTTGCCTCACTTTTCCCAACTCTAAAATAGGGATAATAATAACACCTCCCTTCCTGGGTTATTATGAGGATGAGACAATATTTGTAAAACACTTAGCACAAGGCCTGGGATGTAGTAAGCACTATATAAATGTTAGCTCTTATTATTATGAAACAAAGAATAAGTTTACACTTTTATTCTTTAACAGACCCTCAGCTAGCAAAGCCTCTTACACTTAAGTGTGATTACAAAATCCTTAAGAAAGTATAAAACACAATGCTGGCTTCATTAAAAATAAATCCCTATGATTCAAAAAAATGGTTCAGTTTGCTCATGGAGATAAAATCAGAAGGCAAAACTTAATGAGAATAGAAAATGGTCATTTTTCAGTTCTCAAGCTTCCTGAATTATTTTTTAAAAGGCAAACCCAAAACATCAACAGGAAAATCTAGTCATGTCTCTAAAATGGTTTACATTTCAATTAAGAAAAGCAGGAAAAGGAAAATTCAAATTATTATATGCAAAATAAATGTAATGTTACATTTATATGTTCCTTGAACTCATACTTCTCTTGGCCCATTCAAATGATAAATACTACATGAAGTTTAATTTTATGGCTGGATATGAAATAGGAAAGGGGAGCCTGGTAAATGTTAAGAAATTTCCTTCAAATATTTATTTTCTCAGCACCACAGAATGTTTCTATTATTAAAAGAAATTAATGTTCACAATGTGGGACATCAGGTAAATACAAAATTAGGATTTTTTAAAAAGAGTTTAATTCTGACCAGATGGGGTATGCACAATTAAACTGATTTTTAAGTAAAGGATTCTTGGTGCAATAGATTTTAATAGCTCCAAACTGTGTCAAGGACTACTTAGATTATTATACTAGTTCAAGGATTAGACTTTTCAGACCAAATATAGTACTAGGGGACCAAACAGCTCAAGAGACTAGTAATAGGATAATAAGCCTTTCATCTAGAGGTCAATATTTAGAATCTTTTCATTCATTAATGACACAGTTATTACCAACTTTTTGATGGCTAAGTAGTGTCAGGGGTTTTTATTTTTTAAAGGAATATCAGCAATATGTATGGCATGATTTAAATTTATGAAAGTATATGTGATTACAAATTCTATTACTTATAAAAAGAGGTCAACTAACTGTCAGGTTGGGGTAAGCAGGCTGGGAGTGCATGAGTGAGGGTAACACAAGTGTGATCCCCATGTAGATGACTTCTTGTGATTTGATGGAGCCATATTTCCTCTTTGTGGACCTTTTTCTTAACCACCAGTTCACAAGAATGTTGCTAGGAGAATCTGGAGATTTTTCAAAAGCATGGGTCTCAAATGTTTTGGTCTCAGGTCTTTGATCTTTCATGTTTAAAATAATTGAGGATCCAAAGAGTTTTTGTTTATGTGGCTATCAAGTAATTTACCATATTAGAAATTAAAACTAATAAAGTATTTATTAATCCATTAATTCATTAAAAATAACATCAATAAGTCCATTACATGTCAACATAAATAACATATTTTTAAATAAAATAACTACATTAAAAAAATAATGACAAAAGTATCAGTTTTTCATCCTTTAGCAAATCTATTATCTGGATAAATAGAAGATAGCTGGATTTTCATAATTACTTCTGCATTTAATCAGCTGAGATGTTGCTTTGGTTGGAGAAAATTCAGTCTCACAAAGATATGTAGTTGGAAAATGGAGGACTACTTTAATAGGCAGATGATGCCTAATGTGAGAAAATAACAGGCCCTTCCCCTGGAGGGATTGATTGGATTAAGATTGATTGGATTGACTGACTCCAATGATTAACTCACTTAAAGTTAATTCAATTAAAACCACACCTGCCTGGCCCTCAAGAGGGTGTGTTCTCAGAGGGTATGAACTCAGAGGGTATGAACTCTGGCCTCAACATGGGAGGATTTGGTTGATGCTAGTCAATTAGCTGGAAGCAGTGTGTAAGGACTACTTCTCCTCTGGACCCATAAAAAGCTTCTACACACAGTTACTCAGTTAGATTCTCTCAAGCGGTCTTGGTGGCAGTAGACTTGAAGGAAGAAGCGGGCCAGGCTTAGCGCTATTTTTCCTCTAGGTTAGAGGGCCAGGCTGAGCTCTATTCTTTTCCCCCTAGATCCTAACTATATTAGGAACCCCAGCTAATTTTTCCCAAACTTGGGGGACAGAAATAAGGCTACCACATTTAGTTTTACTCATCACACTAAGAATTATTATGAAAACAGTTTTGAACTTGTGGACCTCCTGAAAAGGTCTAGGGACTCACAGGGATACTTGGACTGCATTGAGAAACACTTTCCTAAAGCCCTTAAGGATCCTCACAACAAAGATTTAATGGAAATCATTCATAGAACTTTTCAGGTGGATAAATAAAATGGGGTACTAAAAGAAAAATTCGATTTGGCAATTTCATTAAAAGGAAGTAGGGTTTTTTTTGGTGAGGCAATTGGGGTTAAGTGACTTGCCCAGGGTCACACAGCTAGTAAGTGTTAAGTGTCTAAAGCCAGATTTGAACTCAGGTACTCCTGACTCCAGGGCCAGTGCTCTATCCACTGCACTACCTAGCTGCCCCGAAGTAGGGTGTTTTTAAGGATGTCCAGGAAGAAGTGAAAAGTTCTCTGGCTTCTAATACATGCTGATTATTAGCAACACAGGTGAGTTTCATTTAAACTATGCTTAAGGCTAAGTGATGAAGGTCAACAGATTTGGCTTCTGTCATATCCTAAGAAAACAAATAAAATCTAAAAGGAGCTCAGCAGAAAATACCTTAAATACTCTCTTTATCCCAAGAGCTGTCTTATGATGAAATTTTAAATTATGTAAAGGCATAAAGGTGTGTGTGTGACACACAAACAGGCAAACACATACACCACACAAAACATTAGGCTTATAACCAGTACCAAAGTAGATGAAGATAGAAGGTTAAATCAATCTAGACATTTTTATAACCCCCAGCTTACTTGCTTGTCAGTTCAGCTCTCTTGCATAAATTCATGGCACGATTTTACATAAATGTAAAGTCTTATACTTGGATTAGAAAAATTAAGTACATAAGTACAAGAAGGGAAAGATGTTGCTAGAAAGCAATTCACATGAAAAAAAGATCTAAGGGATCCTAGTGAACTGAAAATTTAATATGAACGTGAATGAATGAATTAAAAAGCATTTATTAAGCACCTACTATATGCCCAGGCACTGTGCTAAGTGCTTTGTAATATCATCTCATTTGATCTTCATAGAAGCCCTGGGAGATGGGTGCTATTATCCCCATTTTACAGATAAGGAAACTTAGGCAGAGGCTAAGAGACTTGTCTAAGGTTTCATAGATAGTGTCTGATACCAGATTTGAACTTACATCTTCCTAACCTTAGACCAGACATTCTTTTTTAAAATTTATCTATCTATCTATCTATCTATTTAATTTGGCAGGGCAGTGAGGGTTAAGTGACTTGCCCAAGGTCACACAGCTAGTAAGTGTCAAGTGTCTGAGGTTGGATTTGAACTCAGGTCCTCCTGATCCAGGCCTGGTGCTTCATCCACTGGTGCCACCTAGCTGCCTCTAGACCAGACATTCTTAATGACAATTACTATGTGCAAAGTTCTGGGTGAAGTGCAGGGGTTTATAAACAGAAAAGCAAGGCAGTTTCTCTCACAGAACTCCCCCTCTAATGAGGGTGATGACACACATGGATGAGTATAGCTGCAAGTCAGATGGAAAGGTTCCAAGGTCCTAATGGAGCAGTGGCAGAACAGACAGTTACATGGTAGCTCAAAAGGGTAAAGTAATCTTAGGTTGGGTAGAGATGAAGGTGAAGGAGGTGAAAGAAAGTCCCACTCCTAATCAGTCCATAGTTAAAATACTATTTTCTGTTCTGGATGATGCACTTTAGGAAAGACAAAGACAAGTCTAAATATGCCCTTGGGCAACCAAGACAGTGGAGAGACTTGACACTATGCCTAGGGGAAAAAAATGTAGGGGACATGACAACTTTCTTCCAAAAAAGGTTTTCATTTTGGGGGGAAAGGGATTAGACTTGTTTTCTTGTTTTTCTTGATCCCAGAGACCATAACCAAGGTCAGTGGGTGAAAGTTAAAGGGAGAAGAAATTTATCTCAATATGAAGGAACAATTAGAATGAGAGCTATGTAAAAATGGGATGAGTTATCTTGGGAGGTCATGAAAGCCCTGGCATGGGAGAGCTTTAGGCTGAGTCTAGATCATCAGTTAGTTGTTTGTAAAGGATTCCTGATTTGGGTTGTTTGGCTAAGGATTTTACTACATGACCTCTGAAGGTCCTTCCAACTCTAAATTACCACGATTCTTAGAAGTGAAGGGTAGTTATAAACCTGCTGTGGCTTGTTGTCATTTTTAGATTTGTAAAATTGTAATTCAAAAAGGAAGCAGTAAGTTAAGTTTTGCTTTTCTTTATGGAGCAGGAATGATCAATTCTTTGTGAAGGAAGCTATTGTCCCATCCCCTCTATGCTCAGCCTTCCTTCATGTTCCTCTCTTGACTTTGAAAGGGCCTAGATTGACAGAAAGGGGTTCACTCTGGCCACTGTCTTTTTTTGTTTTTTGCGGGGCAATGAGGGTTAAGTGACTTGCCCAGGGTCATACAGCTAGTGTCTGAGTCTGGATTTGAACTCAGTTCCTCCTGAATCCAAGGCCAATGCTTTATCCACTGCACCACCTAGCTGCCCCCTACCACTGTCTTTTTTTAAAAAAACAAAACGGGGCAATGGGGTTAAGTGACTTGCCCAGGGTCACACAGCTAGTAAGTGTCAAGTGTCTGAGGCCGGATTTGAACTCAGCAACTCCTGAATCCAGGGCCGGTGCTTTATCTACTGCGCCACCTAGCCGCCCCTCCCACTGTCCTTTCTACAACCACTAGCAAGAAGGGGAGCAAGATGAGGGTACTGCCCATTTGAGAGCTCATGTTCAGGACAAAATGTCCTGATAGTATGAACTTTTGAGGACCCACTAGCAAATGCTTCAAGTTCACAACTATGAAGGTTGTGCCAAGTAGTAGGGGTCACAAGAAAGTATGGGAAGAAAATGAGGAGGGAAAAATAATGGGGTCTACTGACATCCTTTTTCTTTGTCTTGGGTGTGTATTAGCCCCAAACCTTAGGACCTTGTAAAGTTACTTAATGATAATTCAAGTGAAGTTACTTCCCCCTGCCACCATTTTCCCCTGGCCCAGCAGTACGAACTTTTATTTTAATTTTTCCTCATAGCACTTATAATACTAAATTGTAGGAATTTCTCCTGGGGTGGAAAAAGCAGAGTATTTACTTTCTTCATGCTCAGTCATGGGCTTATCCACTATGACTGCCAACAAAGCTGCCAATTAGTAGCAATGTCCATAAAGACATCTATTGAATGCCACATTCAGAATATCATCTCAACTCACAAACAGCAATGGCAAAAAAGCCCCCCAAACCAGAAATAACTTATGTTAGTTCTGACCAGGGGTAGATTTATACTGGTGACCTAGAAACAGAGTTTAATATTCTATAGCACTCTTGCATCCCCCAGTCACTGGATATTCTTTTGCCAGCCCCCTCCTTTCATTCTCCTCACTTGTATTTTCAGAAAGAGCAAGTAATATTTTCTTAATACATTCTTCTCCCTCAAACAACTGTGAAGGCCACTTTAATTGCATGTTATTGCTTTATGCATAATTATGGCAATGTTAATTCTTGGAATAGTAGGAAATAATTTATTTAAAAGAGCTGGAAGGCATTGGAATAGCAAATCATCCATTCTAAATTAGTATATTTATGATGTCATGATAATAGACAGCTTAACAAGGACCAGAAATATTTTCCAATCCTGCTAAAGGCATAGAAAGCTAATACAGTCAGGGTATCAACAATTGCCACAGGCATCAATTACAGCCACAGTAGATGCCTTTATGATATAGAGAAGCTAGATTCTCACAATGTCCTTTCTTACTATATACATTTTAATTTTATCCTTTCACTAAAAAGGCTAATTTATAGTTTTAACTACAAAATAGATTTACATATTCTGTATGATAAGTCATGAATGCCCTGATTAAATTTCTCTCTTATAGAAATCACTCCATGAAGGTCCTAAATCCTCTGTGTGTGCAGATCTACTGTAACCCTCAATGCCACAACAGAACATGCACACAAGTGCCAGTTCTGCAATACACAGTTTGTTGTCTGGATTTATCAAGGCACTTATTTCTTATAGTGTTTTTGTAATGGGGGGTTTGGCCCAGGCACAGCACATCAGCTTCCTTGGCTGATGCAATATCCCCATGTGGAGAGAAGTTGAGTAGTTAGCTTCTAAAACAGTTATGATGTCATGGAATGGAAATAGCTTGAAGAGACTGTGGAGTATGTGTAGACATTCAATAAGTACTTCTGGTCTACTAATCATGTTGTGAATGGGAGGCTCTGCATTCAAAAGGCCTTCCACCATCTTGATTGCCTCAGTCTTCTTGGCTGCGCTGTTCCTTGTTGGACTTCCTCTGCTTAATGTCTGGTTAAAGTTAAAAATGTAAAGGGGGGGAGGTCTTGTGCTGAGAGAGAGCCACTCTCCTCTGAAACTGGAGTTGTTTAGGAGAGAGTATGTTCCCAAGGAGTGGGGAAAATATTTCTGTATTTGTTATCTTCAAAGTAGATATCCCTCTGTAAAATCTAATGTATATTGTGTCTAAATAGAACTGGGGTGCTAGTCACTGGACCCCAAAACATGTATAAGGGAACACAACCAGTGGAAAGCAATGGCAGTAGGAAAGAGGTACCCTAACCATTCAGAGGAGCCCCTAGAACATCAAGAGGCAGATGAACTCTGGCTCTGAGAGAGTGAGCCAGAGCATACTTTTTTTTAAAGAGTCATTAAAGGTATGGCAAGCAGCTTTACTTTAATTTGTAATAATAGCTGACACCTTTTTCCTGCTTTACTATCAGCTTCCTACCAAGTCTATCAACGTCTAACATTTTCTTTACTTAACAATTCACTGTTTCAATCTATTTATTTACCTTTCCATACAATTACGTTGCAAGTCTTTTAACAAGCATCAAATAGGATAACTGACATGAGATAAAGAAACCATAGTTCCATTATATGTTTTCAAAGAGGCTACAACATTTTATTAAAAGGAATGCTGAGGAAAAAAAGCTCTCTTCTTCTTGCTGTTTTCATTATAATAATAACAATAATAATTATGCAACAAAGGGGAATAGTCAATGGGGTGCGGCTATCAGAACATGCACAGTGGCCTCTGCCCACTGGCAACCAAAATCTGGGGAGGGGAAATTTGGAGAGGCTGAATCTAGAAGAGCAGGATGATGTTAAATGGAAGGCCCTGCCCTCACTTTAGAGCACACCCAGGTAAACTGTGACCATTTCCAGTCCTCTTCCTGAAGAGGGGGTGAAGAAAAACCTTTTAACTGGCTGCTGAGTAAGAATTTGAAATGAGGGAAAAGGCCCCAGAGGAGAAACTCAATCGATTTCTTCTCTGGTCAGTGAGGCAAGAATTGCAGTGGGCCTCTGGGTAGGGGGAGGGGCCCTTCTTACCCAGGTCAATATATTGCCTTGACAAATGGGGTCACTGGTTTTCTCTCTCTGTTGTGTTTCATTCTTGGGTTAATCAGTAGAGAAGACCAATTAGATGAGTCTATGTTTCATAGGAAGTCTATGTGTCACTATTTTTTTCTACAAAATTGGGGTTAAGTGACTTGCCCAGGGTCTGTAGTAAGTGTCAAGTGTTTGAGGGCAGATTTGAACTCAGGTGCTCCTGATTCCATGGCCAGCGCTCTAACCACTGTGCCACCTAACTGTTCCCCGAAAAGTTATGTGGATTCATAACAGAATGAATTTCTGAACATATATTGGAAAGACAGTTGAATAGCTCAAAGATCTGGCCTTAGCCATGGATTTTTGTTTTTGTTTTTGCTTTTTTTTGAGGCAGTTGGGGTTAAGTGACTTGCCCATTGACCAGGGTCACACAGCTAGTAAGTGTCTGAGGTGGGAGTTGAACTAGGGTCCTCATAACTCCAGGGCCAGTACTCTATCCACTGTGCCATGTAGCTAGCCTAAAATAACTTTATTGGGTTTTCTACTATTGATGTGTTCAGTCATTTTTCATTTGTGTTCATTTGTGTCTTTGTGACCCCATCTGGAGTTTTATTGGCAAAGCTACTGTAGTGATTTGCCATTTCTTTCTCCAGCTCATTTTATGGATGAGGAAAGTGAGACAAACAATGTGAAGTGACTTGCTAATAAGTGTTTGAGGCCATATTTGAACTAAGGAAGTGCAGTCTTCCTGACTCCAGGCCTAGAACGCTATCTTTTGTACCACCTAGGTGTTATATAAATGTTAATTGTTATTATTATTACAGTTCATCTGGTGTTTTTGGGGGGCAAGGAAGTGAATAGTAAAATTATGACACCCAACAAAGAATGTAAAAATTATTTAAGTTGAAGTTTCTTATGCTCATCACTGGTGACTCTATTAATAATTTAAATAAAGGTTCACCTACCAAATTAGATATAACAATAAGCAAGAGGTCTTATACACTGAGACTTTAAGAAACATTTGCTGTTTTGACCAGAAAATTTATGAAGTGGGGGCAGCTAGGTGGTACAGTGGATAAAGTACAGGCTCTGGATTCAGGAGGACCTGAGTTCAAATCCGGCCTCAGATACCTGACACTTACTAGTTGTGTGACCCTGGGCAGGCCACTTAACCCTCATTGCCCCACCAAAAAAAAGAAAATTTATGAAGATCCACTTAAGACTTCCTAATTCCTCAGACTTCTTCCTTAATAGAGAGAAGAACTGCCACCACTGTGGGGTGGCACACTATCCCATCCCTTTTAGTTTCTGCCATGCCCTCTCCCCTGCCCAGATCATCCCAGAACCCATTTAGATGGCCAGACATTTAGGAAGAGCCAACATCATTAAAAGGGCCCTACCCTTTTGCTTTTCCCCATATACCAGACTGGGCTGTCCCAGGACTCATCCAGCTTGGCCTGGCAATGAAAACACCACCACTGTGGGGGTTCTAACCTCCCTTGAACGGGCTGTTCAACTAATCACAGAGTTTGAAAGAGGAGACAGTCAACAATTTCATTCTTTCTGATGAGATGACAGACTACATCAGGCCTTCTCATAAAGCCTTCTCCTAAAATCTTCTAGGCCTCACCATCTGCCTCTGTGCCCTGCATTCCCCAATCATCCTATTTAGGTAATTTAAGGCCCCTGGGCTTTTCCATCATCCCTACTGCTATGCCCTTGGGACTTTTTGGCCTTTCCATATGCTGAACTTTCTTTTATGTACTGTCTCCTCTAATTCCAATAGGTGCTCCTTGAGGACAGAAATTCTCTTGTTTTTAAATTGTTAATCTCCAGCGCTTACACTTAATATATGCTTTTTCATTCATTCACTTCATTCATTATAGGCCCTGTGACCTCATTAAAATATCAATTCTATGACCAGTAGAACTATAATGTAAAATACACTGCTATTTTCTTGCCACCTGAAAGTCATCTCATGAGATGCCCATTTCCTGACTTGTAGTGCCAGTGCAATTTTTAGTCATGAGAGAGGTGGCAGCCTTGCATAGTAGATGGAGAACTGGCCCTGGAGTCCAAAAACCCTTGGTTCAAGTCCTGAAACTAACTGGCTGTGTGACCTTGGGCAAGTCACCACCTCTCAGTACTCCTAGGAAATTCTCTAGGACGAAAAGTTATACAATAGCTGCATAACTTTTGGGTTACAGGTTTTTCCTACTCAGGGAACTCCCTATACTGCTAATATCATAGGTTCAGGCAATCATACAATAAATAATGTGCGTAATAAAAATCTACTTGTAATAAACTATTGGACAAGGTTATGAAAAGAGTTAAGGGGATAGATCTTCATGATCATAACTACCGAATAAGGCATCCTTACTGTTGAAATTTTATGGTGAGATAACAAATTGATTTTAACCCTCAATCTGAGTGGCAAAAAGCTGGATCATCTGATCTCGAACATGGTTCCTTTAAATTCAACTGATGTGAAATAGTGTCTGCATTGTCTGTGTATGGAAAAAAAACAACCCAACACAACCCCATTTTTCTTATTTATCTGTGTTTTAAAAATACTAGTAAGTAAATCACCCCCAAGTACCTGGACTGAAAATGTGGAACAAAGAAGAAAATGAACAATATAATTTTTACTTGGAAAGTGTTCCATGTTTACAGTGCATATTATATGCTTTGTCCAAACTAAGTTATTTGAATCTTCTGGAACATTCTGACAAATCAGAGAGCAGAATCTAGGTGTTCAGCCCTTTATTCTTCTCAAACTAATTTCAAACTTGATCTCTTTCTGACTTTGTAAGAATGTGTGTATGTGATCACTCCTGCAAATCCCTCCTGTAAAAGCTGTAAATTCAAGTTCACAGAATCCCATTTTCTTTTCTTTCTTTCTTTCTTTCTTTTTTTCTCTTTCTTTCTTTTCTATCAAATAAAGGAATCATTCAGTAGTTCCACTGATTTAGGTCAACAGTAAATTTGTTTTAGGTCCATAACATCTGTCTCCTCAAGATTCTCTATATGGCAGTGAATTACCAGTCTTATTTGAATTTATTTCTAATAAAAATAAATCATACACTTTTTCAGACATCTTTAGTTTTAGAATATTTAACTGAAAGTATCTGATTGCTTGGAACCCAATAAAAGCAGTAAAATTAGCTACTCCTAAGCAGTCATACAAACTAAACAACACCTATTCTATTCCTTGATACTCAACACATTTTAGCCACAAAATCCTGTATAATCATAAGGTTCATTACTCTTGAATGTGTTATTATCACTAATCATTAAAGGAAAATCACAGGGACACCATATTTCAGAGTTTAAATCTGTTCAATCCATTCATTTTTTTCTTATACTGGAAGGTAGATATCATAACTTTTCAAGTGTCCATACTTTCTCTTTAGAAACATTTCACTTTAGCAATGAACTGATGACATATTGTTTTATTAAGATCTCTCTCCCTCATCTAACCCCCAGAAAAAAATAATAGCAATAAAAGTATATTCTACATACCTTGGCAAAAGCTAGAAGGCTTGATAAATTCAAATGAAACTTTTGCCAAAATATACAGCAGACTAAAAGAGCACATTCAATTATGTTGTAGTGAAAAATATTAATGTACTTTTCACCATAAAATTATCTGTTTGAACTACTTTGAAATAATTATCTGTTCTTTATTTGAATATGTACAAGGAAACTTACTGTCTATGTGACTCTGAAACAAATAATTAGAACTTCAAGAGACAGTAGCCTGAGATAAATAGAAAAAGGGGGCTTTTGGATATGCATATTCATATAAATGCAGACATATATCTTACGTGCTTCTCTGACTATAAGAAACACTGTGATTAAGAACAATTGTAAACAATAAACATGGCCAGGAGAGAAGGGAAGGGAATGATCACCTCCTACTAAGATAGAACCTACTATGTACCTGGTACTGTAGAAAGTGTTTTACAAATATTATCTTAGCTATCAATCAGCAAGTTTCATGAGTCAAAAGCAACTGTCTTACATTAATTTAGTATGTCCTTGGGCTTTTAAAAATCCCTATCATTTCCCCTTGTAAAGTACCTCCTTTGCCTCACACTAAATTTCTCTTTGGAGGAAAGGGCCTACATTTTATTCTGTTTTTGCACACTTGGCACCTATTTTAGTCTATTGCACATGGTTGGGACTTGATAAATGTTGCATAACATTTAATTTAAATGATGTCAACAAGCTGACAGCAAGTTAGGTGGCTTCTGGTTTCTATGAGCTGTAGATATTTTACAAATTCATAAGAATGAATGTGAACTACAAAAAATAAATAGAAGCAAGATGATTTTTATATACATAGCTATAAGGAATTACATGTCATTTTCAACATATAAGTTAATTGTATTACCAAAGAAAAATTCCTTTCCACAAAAACCATTTTAGATTAAAAAATTTCAAAGTACTTCCCAATGAATGATTCATTTATTTTAGGCAGTTTTCAACATAACAAAATTATAATTTTTTTTTTAAAGTGAGGCAATTGGAGTTAAGTGACTTGCCCAGGGTCACACAGCTAGTAAGTGTTAAGTGTCTGAGGCCTGATTTGAATTCAGGTACTCCTGACTCCAGAGCCAGTGCTCTATCCACTGTGCCACCTAGCTGCCCCCAAAATTATAATTTAATAAAAAGTTAAGTAGTTTAGAAGTACTATATATTTCTATAACACTATAAATGAAAAGATCAGAAAAAAAGATGTTAAACTTTAAAATAATGACAAACCAATAACAGTGCCAAAGAAAAAGTAACAAAACATGCCTCTATGCTCTCAGAGCAGTGGCAAAAAATAAGAGCAGAACAACTTCACATACATTGTCAGAAATTGTTACTGTATTGGTTGTTTGTATTTAATTTTTTTCTTTGTTACACAGGGGGACTAAATTCTGGGGGCAACTGTTGCTGGTGGTTGTGGTGGTGATAATATCCAGACATGAATGCATTGTAAAAATAAAAACCATCAATAAAACTTATTTTAAAAAATAACAGAAAAAAGTAGGTCATCTCTTCGAGGTTACTGCAATAGATGTGACCTGCATGATGCCACTGACCTGCTTACAACAGTATATGCACTTTGGGAGTGGTAACTCAATCTACAGAAACACTAATACAACTTAATATTAAGTTTCAGATATTGCTATTTGTGGGCAAAAACATAATTTTTCATAAAGAGAATTTTAAGAACAATATCTAAAATATGACAATGCAAAGTAAGATAAAGTTACAATTTACAGATTTTATTATATTCATATTATATATAATAATATATAGGATTTTGGGGATATATTTTATAAATGATACCTACCTAATTAACTTGGCATTTGTGGAAATTTATTTTGATTTGGGGACCCTACCTTTGGGCTGAGATTAGAAAGCCTTAGGTCTCAGGGTCTCTTCTGTGTGGGAGGTGCTGGTGCCCCTCCCCCTCTGCTTCAGCTGAGCCAAAAGCCCCGTGGGCTGTACAATACGCCAGGTCAGACAGCTGGGGAGAAAAAGCCCCCAGCTCCCTCCACCCTGAGCTATCCGAAAGATCTTGGGCTTGTCCAGGCTGGGCTCTAGCAAAGCCTGTGCTGAGGCACATGAGGCTGGAGCACACCGCCCCGCCCCCCCCCCTCCCAGCTGCAGCCCTGGCTGGCAGATTAGCTTGGTCTGTGGGGGCGCAGGAAGCCCCGAGATTTGAGTGGAGAGAAGAAAAGGTATATATAGACCTGGGAGTTAGATTAGGGGGGGACGAGATGAACAGTAACGCAGGACTAGGAGCAAGGAGGAAAGGCTGGCGGACAAGATTAAGAGAGGCGGACGAGATTAGAGGGGCGGCAAAGGCGGCAGAGGGCAGACTGACCAGGAGGCAGCAGAGTGCACAGAAGTGGTCAGCACAGGGCACAGGGTGGAGAAAGTGAAGATTAAGAGGAGTTAGAAGAAAGTAGCTGAGCAGGGAAAGTGTAACATACCCTGAAGTGAGAGGAGGCTAAGGCTCTTATTGTATTAAAGAAATTCCAAGTTCAGCAGGTGGGAAAGAGACGCAGTGGAAAGAGATGCACTGTAATGCAGTCAGGTTGTACATTTTATTTCCCTGTATTCTTAATTTTAAATAGTATCTCATAAATAAACTCTGCTTTGATTATTTAGTTAAGAGGCTTCTTAATATTTTGCTTATCAATTTGGGAGTGGAGCAGTGTGGTGGAACTTTATAAACGGCCCATGCTAAATTAATAGCAGTCAAATAGCCAGCTAGTCAACAGTCCCCAGATTAGTCCTCCAGTCAGATTAGCCCCCAAATTAGCCCCACCTAGTTAATAAAATATTTTCACACATTCAAGGTCCTCCACAAACTTGTTCTAAGCTACTTCTCCAGATTCTTTTTTCACATATACCCTATGTTATAGATAAATGAAATCCATCTCTGATTCCCATTTCATGACTAGTACATTCCTGCCTGAGTGTTCTTGCTCATATACTTCATTCCATTTGGATTTCTCCAGGCCTGCTGAAATTCTACCGATCCTTCTAGGCCCAAATGGACAATTTCTCCACAAAATCTTCCTTGATCATTCTGGCCAGAAGCAACCTCTCCTACCAATTAGGGGTAGTTAGGTGGACTTAAGAAGAGTTAAGAAACCCGAGTTCAAATTCTACCAGAGAAACTTATTAGTTGTGTGACCCTGAGAAAGTGTTTACCTCAGTTTCCTCATTTGTAAATACAGGGATAATAACAGCAGCTACCGCCAAAGGTTGTTGTGAGGACCAAATGAGATATTTGTAAAGAGCTTTTATAAATTTTAAAGTAGAATATACATGAAAGTTATTATTATTACCAATAAGCTCATAACTCTTCATTGGTTCTATTTTTATATGAGCCACATATTGGGTTTTTTTGGGGGGTGGGGTGGGGCAACGAGGGTTAAGTGACTTTCTCAGAGTCACACAACTATTAAGTTTCAAGTGTCTGAGGCTGGATTTGAACTCAGGTCCTCCTGAATCCAGGGCCAGTGTTTTATCCACTGCACCACCTAGCTGCCTCCACATATTGCTTTTTACTATAGACATTTACATACACAAGTCTCCCCAAGCTAGATGATAAACTCTCTATAAATAAAAGCCACATATATCTTCTTTATCTTTTTCTCCTGCACTCTCTCCAGCATAGTGACTCACAAATGTGGAAATTTATTTTGATTTGGGGACCCTACCGTTAGGCTGAGATTAGGAAGCCTTAGGCCCTAAGGGTCTCTTCTGTGTGGGAGGTGCTGGTGCCCCTCCCCCTCTGCTTTAGTTGAACCAAAAAGCCCCATGGGCTGTACAAGACCCCAGGTCGGACAGCTGCAGGGGAGGGAGCACTAGCTCCCTCCACCCTGAGCGGAGCTATCCGAGAGATCCTGGGCTCATCCAGGCCGGGATCTGGTGTAGCCTGTGCTGAGGCATGTGATGCTCGAGCATCGCCCCAGCCGCAGTGCTGGCTGGTTGGATTAGCTTGGTCTGTGGGGGCGCAAAAAAAGCCCCAAGATTTGAGTGGAGATAAGAAAGATATATATAGATCTGGGAGTTAGACAGAGATGGGGACGCAGGAGAAGGCTAAAGGACTAGGAGCAGAAAAGAGAGGCTGGCGGACAAGATTAGGGGAATCTGACAAGATTAGCAGGGGGACAAGAAGGGACTGACAAGAGGACTAGGGGCTGGCAGACGAGAAGGAACAGGAACAGGAACAGAGAAAAGAGAGGTCGAAGGGCAGACTGACGGAGCAGGCAGACAGACAGACAGAAGGTCGGTGAGAGAGAAACACAGGGGTTCAGCAGTGGCAGTAAGGAGAGGAAAGTTAGAAGGGGGGCAATTTACAAAGTGAAAGGGGCTTGCAGTTAGTGAAAGTAGCAGAGCAGTGAAAGTGTAACATACCCTAAGGCAAGAGGTCACTATGGCCTTTATTGTATTAAAAAAGTTCCAGGGGCAGCAGGTGGAAGCACCGGAATGGAACACAGTCAGGTTGTACATGTACATTTTATTTCCCTGTATTCTTTTTTTTTTTTTTTTTTGCGCGGGGCAGTGGGGGTTAAGTGACTTGCCCAGGGTCACACAGCTAGTAAGTGTCAAGTGTCTGAGGCTGGATTTGAACTCAGGTCCTCCTGAATCCAGGGCCGGTGCTTTATCCACTGTGCCACCTAGCCGCCCCCATTTCCCTGTATTCTTAATTTTAAATAGTATCTCATAAATAAACTCTGCTTTGATTTATTTAGTTAAGAGGCTTCTTAATCTTTTGCTTATCAATTTTGGGAGTGGAGCAGTGTGGTGGAACTTTATAAATGGCCCATGCTAAGTTAATAGCAGTCAGATAGCCAAATAGTCAAAAGTCCTCAGATTAGTCATCCACAGATTAGTCCCCCCAAATTAGGCTAGTCATTCAAAATATTGTCACACAGAGAATGGCTTTCCTACAATATCTGAGTAGCTACAATTCCTTTTTGATTCAATTCGCTTAACTACTAATACATGTATTGCAGCTAGATAGAGCAGTGCATTGAATGCTGGGCCTGGAGTCTGAAAGACCTGGATTCAAATTCCGAGCTCAGACACTTACTAGCTTTGTAATCCTGGGCAAACTATATAACTTATGTTTGACTCTGTTTCCTCAACTGTAAAACAGGGATAATAATAGCAACAACCTCCCAGGGTTGTAAGGATCAAATGAGAGAGTATTTGTAATGTGTTTTGCAAATCTTAAAACACTATATAAATGCTGCCTATCTACTGACATAGACTGTACTAGTAACAATTTTTTCTGTTCTTTTATTAAGGGAATAAAGAAAGAAATTAGCATTTATTAAACACCCGTCTATGGTAGGCACTGTGCCAACAAGCACTTTATAAAATCTAATTTGATCTTTACAACATTCCTGGGAAGTAGATACTATTATTATTCCTATTTCATAGTTTAAGAAACTGAGGCAAACAGGTTAAGTGACTTGCCCAGGGTCACAGAGCTAGTAAGTGTCCGAGGCCAGATTTGAACTCAAGTTGGACTCCAGGTCCAACACTTTCTAATATGCCATCTAGCTGCCTTTATTAAACATACTAAAATATATTATAGTTTCCACTGAATAGTAGTTTAAGTAGTTAAGAAAATGCCAAATATTTATAATTATGCTATTCAATTCTAATAAAAATAACTCGGGCTTCCTTTACTAGTTGTACCTACATTATTAGTTGCTATAAATGTCACAAAGCATGTATTATGAATTCGTGTAAAATTAAAGTTTTTAAAATGAGAATGATAAAACAATTGGGTAATAATTCATGCTATATTTAGCAGCAACACAATTCCATAGGGACAACTTTGGGCTAGGAGTTAGAAGACATAGGTTACAGTTATAGGGCTACCAATAATAGGCGTGAAAGCCTCATAAATGAAAGCAGTGCTCCCAACATTATATAAGAGCAACTCCTTTGATACCAGGTTTCTAGACCACAGTTAACAGAGAGAGCAGCTGGGGCAGCTAGGTGGTGCAGTGGATAGAGTACCGGCCCTAGATTCGGGAGGACCTGAGTTCAAATCTGGCCTCAGACATTTAACTAGCTGTGTGACCCTGGGCAAGTCACTTGGCCCCAATTGCCTCACTAAAAAAAAATTAAAAACAAACAGAGAGAGCAGCTTATGGTTGCTATCACTAACGGGGGTAAAACACAAAATGAGCAAATGGTCAAATGATGCATACAAATCACCTTACAAAGGAATACAAATCACCTTACAAAGGTAAAATATTATGAACTATCATATAATTTTGTAAAAGGAAATCATGCAGATACATTAATTACAAGGATTAGATAGCTTTACCTCAAATAATAACCATAACCTATACTGGGTTAATAAAAACTTTTGATTAGATATTATAAATGAAGGTTACTTTTTCAAATTTTAATTGATATTTTAATAGCACCTCCATGTCTTAATATACCAGCTCTGCCTAATAAAAAATTTTTAAAGGGGAGAAAAGCAATTCAGCAAAACTAACTGCTATCTCTACCAAGTCTGACTAAATACACAATGTTCAACATCCATCATCTTCCATTTCAGTAAAGAAAGGGTACATTTTCTCATCTCTAGTGTCAAGCTTGGTCATTATAATTATACAGCATTGTGTATTTTTAAAAATTGTTCCTTCGGGGCAGCTAGGTGGCACAGTGGATAGAGCACCAGCCCTGGAGTCAGGAGTACCTGAGTTCAATTCCGACCTCAGACATTTGACACTTACTAGCTGTGTGACCCTGGGCAAGTCACTTAACCCCAATTGCCTCACCCCCCCCCAAAAAAAAATTGTTCCTTCATCTACATTAGTGTAGTCATGTATACTGTTCTTCCCAAGCTTCTCTGAATTCTTTATATTCAAGTGATAGAATTTTAAAACACATAGTAGAACATATACCAATCAAAAGAGCATTATTCTTCACAGTAGGGGCATTTGACTTATTCAAATGATGCTCTCATTACTCAAGACATTCTTAAATTTCTCTATTTGGAGCTGTCTTCAAAGTCAGATCAGAGTTAAATCAGAATTTAATTTTGGAATCACCCTTGTTATTGATCATGCTTTATCACCCAATTCATTGAGGAAACTTGGCTTTAAATAACTTCTGACTGTTTCCAAAATTCAATCTACCCTCAGAAGATAAAGATTTTCTATCACTGAAGAGATTTTAAAGAAAGCGCCACATACTCTGAAAGCAATTCTAAGAGTTCTCTAAGAGTACAATTACCCATGATAACTATTTGGACAGGATATATTAGTTCTCATGATTGCTATAGATGTTACCTTTTATGGCAATATATATCCCATTTTTAATTAGTTTAATATCTCAAGTATTGTTTTTATTTTTATAACCTCTTCACAATCTCCTTTGCAGCCCCAAGTACCTAGTTAATTATAAAAGCTGGAGAATACCAAGAATAAACCAAATACATATATATCTATTATATATGCATATATGTATATACATACACATATGTAATTATGGCTTTGCAGAACTTTATAATAACAGGACAAAGTCAACTCTATTAACATTTTAGCACTCAGAAAAAACTCTCTTCATCAACAAAACACTATGTGTGCCCCTATATATTAGAGTCTTTTGGCCTAGTAGTGGATATTCTACCCAACTCATCTAGTAAGGAGGTGACAAAGTACTGGGCAAAAAGCCACATAGGAACCTATTGACCTTGCCATATCAATCCCACTTAAAAGGCCAAATCATGAATTTCAAGTTCATCTACACTGGAATCATTCATTTAAAAGAAGGTCTAAGAAATAGGCGAGGTTTCATTAATCATGACACAATAATATCTGATGACATGTACATCTGCTACAGATAAATGACCTGAAAAAGGACAGAGACATATCTACCCAATGAAATATAGTTTAAAAAACTGTTAAGTGCACTTCACTTAAATTCAGAACCTATTCTCTTAAAGCATATGCTATGTGTTATGGGGAGACAACAATGGGTAAAGGAATTATCTACTTTTTCTTGAAGTTCAAAGCCTCAAAGAATAAGACAAGCACAGAAGTTACTACTCTAAATAAGTATGAATGTAAAGTGCAATGAGTTTTATAGGAGGGGTAGGTTAGATAGGTTACATCGGCTGTACGGGGGGAGAACAGAGCAAGGCATTACGAAGGAGGTTTAATCTGAGATAAGTCTTGAAGTATGGGAGCAATGGACAAGGACATTCCAGGTAGATGAAATAACATGATAAAAACTTGAGAGGATGACGTGTAAAGTATATCTGGGGGTCTTGAAAGGCCTTGTTTAGTTAAATGAAAAGTCATTTTGGATCCAGGGGTACAGGATGTGAATTCTGCATCCATTACAATAGCTCTGTGACCACAGGTAAGTAATTTATCCTCACTCTCCTCATTGGGAAAATAAGGATACTCCTACTGCCTATCTCACAGGGTGGTTAGGAAGAAGCACCTTGTAAACAATGATCTGTTTATAGTTGTTATATTATTTTTATAGTATTAGTAGGAGATCAAGCTGGAAAGAAATATTGGGGTCGTACTGTAAGGCAACCAATATTTAGGGCTGAAGAATTCAGAATTGATGTGATTCTTCTAACAATAATGGAGGGAAATGGTCAGGAAAAAGACTGAACTGTTAACTGGAGTAATTCACACTTCAAAATAAAAATTTTAAAAGACATTTTTCATTTCTTCAAGTTTTTCATTGGCAACTTGGACTAATATGGTATTTTAATTTGGCATCCTGCTCTATTTCTGCTTACTAATTAAGGGATTAAGCACACATAGAGTTCCTGGTGTTCCTTATGCACAAATACACCAACAGTATTTCTTGACTTTAACATGTGAAGCCACTTCACATGATGCTATTTCAAACTAAATTTGAGAAAAGTAGTCAATTTACTTTATGCAATTAACACTTATTACTACTTTATATATGACAGAGATCACCTAAAGAAATTCAGAGACTAGGGCAGTTAGGTGGCTCAGTGGACAAAGCACCAGCCCTGGATTCAGGAGAATGTGAGTTCAAATCCGGCCTCAGACACTTGACACACTTACTAGCTGTGTGACCCTGGGCAACTCACTTAACCCTCATTGCCCTGCCCCGTTCTCCCCCCCAAAAAAAAAAATCAGACTAATCAATCCCTGGGTAATTAAAAAAATTTTTTTTTATTTTTTAGTGAGGCAATTGGGGTTAAGTGACTTGCCCAGAGTCACACAGCTAGTAAGTGTTAAGTGTCTGAGGCCGGATTTGAATTCAGGTACTCCTGACTCCAGGGCAGGTGCTCTATCTACTGCACTACCTAGCTGCCTCAATCCCTGGGTAATTTTAAAGAGCTGAATAATGCTAACAAATTAGATGTTCTGTCACAATGGATTTTCTTTTTCTAGTGATAAACAACATGGAGTATATGATCTCCAATTTTCTGGTTTCTGTATAAACATCATTGCTCATCCTTTGTTTCAAGCAATTGTCCTTGAAATTTTTTTTTTGGGGGGGGGGTTGTGGTGGTGGTGGATTACATTCTCTTAGATTCTGCATATACTAGACCATGGAGAGAGTTTAAGCTGCTTTATCTTTGGTGCATACTTTCTGTTTTGAAGAAGTCAGAGAGGTCATGAGGATCAGAGAAAATGCCTAGTCCTCCTTCTTATTGCTAACATTTTTGCTGCCCTAAAAGTTCCTCTTAGATTTTCAAACTATGTCTACTTTCTCAGTTTATTCCATTTTAGTTATTATTCTTCTTTAATGTTCTTTTAAGAACACATTATCAAATCAGTGTTTATAATTATCATAATAGTAATTGGCCACTATTCAAAGAGCCACTCTTCAGTTAATGGAAACTATATCTCCTTATTGTTTAATGTTTAAATATATTAATTAGTATTTACTTGCCAAGTTTTTTAACCCTCAGATCCTCTTCAAGATTTAAGCCCTGTCCCAGTGTTTCCAGATCCCCAATCAAAAGACTCTTGTGAGGTGGCAAGAAGAAACAAAGAAGTCTCTCTTTGTTCAATTTGGAACAACTCTTTTTCCTATCTCTTTAAAACCTCAGCCTGAGAAGCAGGTAGCTCCTAAAAGTAGAAGTCATGGGAGGTAGTAGTTGAGGGTTCAAGTGGAACTATTGAGTTAGTCAATTAGTTAAAATGGAAGTCAAAATAGGACAAGACTGGTCTTGGGGAAACAGAGATCAAACCATGAAAAGAGGTAGGAATAACACTCTGTGCCACAAGCCTATTTCAGCTAAACCCTAAACCAGAGGTAATTCCTGTCCTATATCTCTCAAAGCTATGGAGAGAATCAGTCTACCAAGCAACAAGCATCTATATCAACTAGGTGTTAGGCCCTGTGGCTACAAAGGTAAAAATGATACAGTTCTTGTCTTCAACAAGTTTATATTCTCTTTTGGGAAACACAAACATATAAGTTTATACAAAATAAACATAAGGCAAAGGAGAACTTTCAAAACTATTATGATATGGACAGGGATTGAACCTATGATTTAATCAGTATAGTAAACTCTCATTTAAGCAAACTCCATCTCATACAGGTGGGCACCTCATCTACTAGTGACAGTCAGAGATGCCTGAGGTGCTAAAAGGTTTAAATGTCATTCTCAGTGTGGGTCACACAGCCAGAATGAATCAGAGATGGTACTTGAACCCGGGTCTTCCTGGCTCCTATGCCAGTTTTCTATCCTCTCCCACACACTACCTCTCCGTGATTACCACTATATTCTATCTGTCATCTCCAAGCCACCACAGAGAAAGGAGTCACTTTAGAGGAACCCTGATCAAAACTGGGAAGGTTCAAAAAAGCAGCAGATACAAGAGCAAAAATGGGTTAAACTCCAAAGAGCATGAAGTAACTCCCAGAAAATCAAACCATCTCATTTGAAGCAGGGTTCTTCTATGGTTATCACTTACACATATACCTCACTCAGAGGTAAGGAGGTGATGAGAAGCCTACAGGGAGGTCTCTGAGGCCTCTTGCTTATGATTTTCTCACTTGGGCAAAAAAATCCATTGGTGTTCTGGTTGAAGGCTGAAAGGACTCTTGTAAAGAGATTGGGAGACTGTGCTTTTGAAAGCCCTAAGAGTCCATAGTCATCTTGATTCTTTTAAAATTCTTTTAAAAATGATTATATTTAATACCAATGGACACGTAAGAGTTAGTTTCCTAATATTCATCAGAAATGCTATATTATACAATTTTTCCTTGACAGTAGTAAACTCCCATGAAGGGAATATACTCCTTTCTCACCTCTCCTTATTAGAATCCCTGGTTTTCTTCAAGGTCCAGATTCTGTAATGCCTTCTTGGACAAGTCTTTCTTGATCCCTTTATTAGTTTATTGTTCTTTTAATTGATAAATGGATTTTTATAAGCACTTATCTTTCCTTCCCACTCCACTCCACCTTATGAATAGTAGACATTATAAAAAATGTCCCTTGAAATGAACTGAATTCACATTTACAGAGTGTGTTGTTTGCAAAGCATATTTTTCAAGATAACTGTAAATTAGGTAGTGTGAGAATTGTTATACTCATTTTATAGATAAGAAAGCTAGGGTCCGAGTTTAAGCAATCAGTACTCCCTGTCCCTGTGTCTCCCTACCTCTGATTGGAAAGGTTGGATATTTTTTTTAATTAAAAAATTTTTAAAAATTAATAAAGTATTTTATTTTTTTTCCGTTACTGTAAGATAGTCTCAACCTTTGTTTATACAAGCTTTACAATTTCAGATTTTTCTCCCTCCCTCCCCCTCCCCTAGATAGCAGGTAATCTGATCTGATATAGGTTATATAATATATATAATATTATATATATACACACACATACACACATAATAACATTAATCCTATTTCTGCATTAGTCATGTTATAGAGAAAAAAATCAGAGCAATGATGGAAAACCTCAAAATAGAAAAAAAACAACAGCATCAAAACAAAAGAAATAGTATGGTTCAATCTGCATCTATACTCCACAGTTCTTTTTTTTTTTTTCCTGGATTTGGAGATCCCTCTTCCATCACGAGTTCCCTGGAACTCTTCTGTGCCATGCATTGTTGAGAAGAATATAGTCCATCACCGTAGATCAACACTCAATGTTGATGATACTGTGTACAATGTTCTTCTGGTTCTGCTCATCTCACTCATCATCAGCTCATGTAAGACCCTCCAGGTTTCTCTGAACTCCTCCTGCTCATCATTTCTTACAGCACAATAGTATTCCATTGTATTCATATACCACAACTTGTCCAGCCATTCCCCAGTTGATGGCACCCCCTCAACTTCCAATTCCCTTGCTACCACGTAAAGAGCAGCTATAAATATTTTTGTACATGTGGGTCCGGAAAGGTTGGATATTGATGAGTTCTTTCCATTTAAAGAGGGCACCCAAGCCAACCATCTTTTCATTTCTCACCTGGCTCTACTTCCCGGAACTTCACCATTATGCCCCCTCCCTTAGTACCTTCTCCTCACTCTTGAGACCAATTCATCTTCCCACTTGAGGCTTCACATGTAGGCAATTTGAGAATGTTGTCCTCATCAGAGTTTGTGTTTGTCTCTTCCCTGTCGACACAGAATCTCTCAATGGTGAGAGCTCTTTTTTATTTCTTGCTCATATTGCAGCTTATTATTATTTTTTTAAAGTTGAGGTCCACTCCTCAGGCACCAGGGTCACTGTTTCAAGCTTCTTGTGCTGGGAGATAGGGGCTGTGTTGCTGGCTTTCTGCTCTGAGGCCTCTATGGCTTATGATTTCTCACTGTCCTGGGCTTGCTCCCAGTACGCACTGGAATAACCAGGCCTGGTCACACCCGTCCTGTGGGTGGATCCCTAGCTGGCAGCCTGCCCTCTCAGTTGGTGCTGGTGGATCTCACCACTGGCCTGCTGTGCTACTAGCCCACCGAGCCAGGATTAAGGGGCCTCAGTTGCTTCCCGCTGACCTGCCCCAACCCCCTCCACGCTGTGCTGTGTTGAGGTGCACTGTGTTCCCCCACTGCCTGAGTAAGACTGGCCTTTCCTGAAGTCTTTTAAATGATCTCCTTTTGGAAGATTGGGATCCTCTTTCTTTTTGTAGGTTCTATAGTTTCAGAATCTGTTTAAAGGTTTGATTTAATGTTTTAAGGGAAATTTGGGAGAGTTCAGGCAGCTTACTAGCTTCCCTCTGCCATCTTGGTTCTGCCTCTCTCCTCACTCTTTAAGCCCCATTTTTATGTGGGCTTCTCCCTTTATAAGTTCCTGGATGGCAGGAGCTGTCTTCCTTTTTTTTGGGGGGGGGATGGGTATTCCCAGTGCTTATCACAGTGACAGGTATGTATAGTAGGTCCTTAATAAATGTTTACTGGCTGGCTGACCAATTTGCCAATTGCCCAACAGATAATTTGTTACAGAGCCAGGATTCAAATACAGATCTCCTGCTTCCTTCTTTCAACTATACCATAATGTCTATTCTGGTTTATTGTCATCCCTTGAAAGAGGTGAGTACCCAAAAGAAGATGGCTAACTAGGAAACAGTAGATCTAACTGAACATCAGTGGGGCAGATGATGCTAGGTAATGTATCCTACTATCCTTGGGGAGCAAAGAGTAAATCCAGGAGACCCAGTGGGGTCATTGTGAGGGTCAAGCTGAAAGAAAAGGTAGACCGTTCATAAACTGTATGGCTGGGGTCCAAACTGAACATGCTCTGTCTGGGTCAGAGCCTCCCTTAGCCCACATTCATTATTTTTCATGCCCCAAGGACTGCTAGCAACAGACCAGATAACACTGCTACACAGAACAGGCTCTGCTCCTTGATCCACCCTAAGGAATAAAATAACCCCAACAGTTCTTTCCATCTGGGATCTTGCCTTTTAGTCTGTTTCCTAAAATAAGGAAATTTGAGCATGGTCTGGGAAACACATAGGCCAGGGATGAAGCAAAATGATAGACCAAGTATTCATAATACCATGGTAATGATTAGAAGCTGCAGAGGGAATGGTGCTTGCAGACAAGGGGGGGGGAAATCACAAAGCTATGGCATAATGGCCATTTAAAACTAGAGTTCTTTGAAATCGTTTTTTCTCTAAGGTGTTATCATTTGAACTGGTCATTCTGCACGGAGGATGGCAGCCTCAGCAATGGAAAGCAACCCTAAGAAAAATGGACCTTTTTTACACTGTATAGGCCAGGTGGACTAAAGAGAGAACTACATAAAAGGGTATCATTTCCTCAGCTAATGCTGAAGGTCGACTGCACCCAATGTAGCTCCACAAGACAAAGCTGGGGGATTTCTAAGAGCGCTTGGTGATGCTTTTCACAAATAATGGATGCTTCCCTGAGGGATTTTTGAGTTATGTGGTGCCTGCTAATTGTTCAGTAAGTATCTTCAGAGTAGAAAAACTACTGTTTCTTGCAGAGCAAATGAAACAGACCTAGCATGTTTTCAGTCAGGAAGCTCATTATAGGACACGTGGTGGTCATCAGTAACCCTTAAATCAACCAGTGAGTACTCAAGGGCAAAGTCCCCCAGATGTTATAAGAGTCATAGACTAGGTAAGATAAAATCAGGGAAATTGTCTGGTTGTTAAAGAATCCAATGTCCATCCTGAAGTCAAATTAATAAAATAAAATAAGAAGATAATTATTTTATCAATGGCTACACATCCAAGTTGTGGCATTTACCTGGAAGGCTGAGACCAATTCATCTTTTAAAATGCCATATTTAACCCAATATCAATGTTCTTTCCAGTTTACACCCTTCTGATATCAATCATTCATGCTTTTCACAAAACTAATACCTGAAGTCAAGTCAAAAGGATTTATTAAGTGCCTAATATGTATTGGGCACTATGCTAAGTATTTATTCTGCCCTCTATTTCCTTCCCCTCGATACTTTAATCACAACTACTCAAACATAAGCATTAATCTTCTGTCTAGGTAGAACCAGGAGTTTTGGGGAGGTCCTAATCTCTTCTCATAATGGGAACTCCTTCCCAATAACTATTAGTTGGTCACCCATGCATCAACATGTTCCATACTAGAAGCATTGCAAGGCATCCATCATGGAACTGAGATAAAACCTGACCCTGATTCTCAACATGGTCACAACTTTACTCAACTGCAGCAATTCAAGCCTGAATCCAATTTGGCCTTCTGCTATGTTAACTGCTTAATGCCACAAAATTTTCAAGTTATTCTCAAGGTTTTGTAATTTCATTGGCATGGGGAACTCCAGATAAGGAAACTTCCCCTACTCATTTAGACTGCCACCTACTTTGCAGTTTATAATTTTAAGGGAGTTGCCTAGGGCTCTGAAAAGTTAACTAACTTTCCCAGGCTCACACAGCCAGGAATGTGTTAGAGATTGAATTCGAACCTTGGCTTTCCAGACATAAGGCCATTAGGCAACCCTTGGGCACAAGTGTACAAAATCCTATTGACAAGATCAAGGCAAAATATAGTCAGTTAAGGGGAGGTCTCTACTGAAACAGAGGCCCCAAATCACAGGGTCTGGTACTGGAATGAGATAACAGCAAACAAGACCAACAAGTCACATAAAAACATCTTTCCACACTTGTCGAGAATAACTTGAGAATTATATGGCTATCAGTCTGGTAAGTTGGACTAAGTTAGATTCAGGCTTCACCCACTGGAGTTCAGTAAATTGTGGCCCTGCTATGGATAAGGGTCAGGTTGTGTCTCAGTCCCGCGAAAACGCTCCCATTATGAGAAGAGATTAGGTCCTCTCCTTCTTTAGCTTCGCATCCTATTTCCCAACAGGGTCTGCTTGCATTCTAGATCGAAATTATAGATTATTTTGCAAAGGTTCAAATTTTCTCCACTCTCCTTCAGTGTCTCATGGCCCAATTGTATTAACCTAAACCCACAGGCGTTTATCACAGGGAATCCTGAAAGTAAACTAGATTTTTGACAAAAGGCTAATTTTCACAGAATATCTGAAGTACCACTAGGAGCTTTACTTGCACAACTTGTGGTGACATTAATGAGAACTACATGGCTAGAGACTTACACAGACCTTTGAAAATCTTCTCACTAGGAAGCCTTTCTCAACCCCCCTTACTTCTAGTGCCTTCCCTCTCTTAATTATTTCCAATCATTCTGTGTCTAGCTTGTGTGTACATAGTTGTTTGCATGCTATCTCCCCCATTAGACTGCCAGCTTCTTGAGAGCAGAGACTGTCTTTTGCCTTTCTAGGTATCTTCAGCATTTAGCAGAGGGCTTGGCACATAATAGGTGCTTAATTAATGTTTACTGACAGACTGACTAAAAATGAACTCTGATCAGTACAATGATTCCAGAGGACTGATAATTCAACATGTTACCTACCTCCTGAGAGGTGATGAATTAAATGCACAAAATGAGATGTGTGGCCAATACTATTTTGCTTAACTATACATATTTGTTACAAGTCTCTTCCTGCCTACCCATACCCCCTCCTTTCCCCTGAACCATTGAGGGGGGAGGAGGTAAGATGGAGATTAACCAAATGCTTGTTAATTAGAAAATAAAAAGACTTTACAACAAGGGCCAGCCTTGGATTCAGGAAGACGTGGATTTGAGTTTTGTCTCTGGCATATACTGGCTGTCACTGAACCTCTCCGTGTCCCAGGTGATGTTCTTAGGCCATAAGTTGTAGGGCAGTACAGATCTGCACTGGTCTCGGACAGTTTCCTATTTCAAAGGAATCACAGGTCTAGTCTCACATACATACACACATGTGACTCCTTTCTCCAATCTTTAAGGATGCAGTGTTCCTAATCTTGCCAAGGTTAACCATTCACTTGCACCCTTGATTCCATTCTCTACTATGTTCATATCGAGGGGAAATGATAAATCATTCCAGGATCTTTTCAAGAAAATTCCAGATAGGGTCAAGAAGAGTAAGACATAACTGAAACAAACAACAACTTCCATAAATCATTCTCATCATGTCTATCTCTAAAAACTCCTCCCACTCTACTCCTTCAATGCTACATATGTTCAGTCATTCCTTTGGCTAAAAATACTTTCTCCTGATCTGGCCTCCATCCCAAAGAGCTGATATCCTCAAACACTATTCCTTCTTTCAGTTCCTCTCTGCTCTTTCATTTCTAAACTTCTGGAAAGGGTAATCTGCACTCATTGACTCCATTTTCTTACCACCATTCACTCTCAAATTCTCTTCAATTTGGCTCCTGTCCTTGTCTCTATTGAGGTTGCTTTCCTCACACCTCATTAACAGACAAACTCAATGGCTTGTTTTCAGTCCTCATTCTTCTTGACGTTTCTGAAATAACAGATACTGCTGACCATCACTCCTTGATGTGTTCCCCTCACCCCTGGCTTCCACAACACTTTTTTTTCTGGTGATTCTCCTACTTCTGAGTACTCCTTAGCCTCTTTTCTCTCACTCTCTAAATCTGTGTTCCCCCAAGCTCTGTCACGGGCACTTGTCTTCTTTCCCTACACCCTCTTTCATGGGATCTCACTGATTGCCATGTGTTCAATGATGTCCTCTGTTCTGATGACTGCAAATCTTTATACCCAGCCAGAACCTCTCTCCTGACCTCCATGATTGCATCTCCAGCTGCCCATGTCGATAATTCTACCTAAATATCATATCAGCCCTACAAATCCAATGTGTACAAATTAAGCCTGTGATCGCCCCAAACCTGCCCTGCCATACAATTCCCTTTTTTATGCTGCTAATGCCACCATCCTCTACATTCAGACTTAACACCTGGGAGTCTTTTGATTCTACCCTCATCTATTAGTTTCCAACTTCTCTCAAATTTACCTTCACACTTTTGAATTCTTGCCTCCCTCATGTTGCTGCTACAGTGGTTCCAACTATCATACTAATCTCTCCTCTAGATTATTAAAACAAAACCTCCTAATTTGGTGTCTCTGCTTCCACTGTCTTCCCTTTCCAATACATGCTTCACTCAGCTGCTAAGTCAACTGAGGGTGTACAGAAGTTTGACAATATTCCTTTCCTTGTCAAAAACTTTCAGAGGTTCCCCATTGCCCTGGATAAAATGTTAACTCCTTAGCCTGGCATTTGCAGCCCTCCCCAGTGTAGCTCCACTTACTTTTCCTTATTTCACGTGACTTATTCAATATTTCTGTATTCTACACTATTTTCCTTCACACAGTACATATTCTAGACATAATGGACTCCTATAAATTCCCCGGTTTCATTCTGTATACTCCCATACATTCTCACAGACCATTCTCCATTCCTAAAACATACTCCTTCCACATCTCTGCCTAGTGATGGCCCAGCTTTGGTACTACTTCTTCCATGAAGCCTTCTCTAATCCTCCAGATGAAAGAGATTATTCTCTCAAATTTTCTTATAAGCATTTTGAATTTCTCTTTTGATCATCACATTCTGTCTGTAGAATGTTTACATTTATGTAATATTTCATATCTTAGTTTATCAGCTCATTGAAGTCAGGGATGGTTAAGTTTTCCATCTCTGTAGCCTTTGGGACTAAGTACAGTGTCTTATACTTTTCTTAATGGGAGGCAGTTAGTAGGAGGGACATATTAATAAAAAATGCTTGTTACTTTAAAAATAAAAAAAATTAAGATAATTAAATCTTAAAAATGGAAAACTCCCTCTATCAACAGAGAACAATAACCGTTCCACAACGTATATTCTTAGAGAATTGCCTTGGAATGCTAAGAAGTTAAATGACTTGCCTAGATTCACATAATTGGTACCTATCTCAAGCAGTATTTGAACCTATGTCTTCCTGACTCTTAAGCTGTCTCTACCTTGAATGTAGTTGCCACTTAATATGTTTGTTGATTTTGTTAAGTGAGATAACCTATAAATCAGACCTTCAGAAAATGTGCCCATGTGTTAGATGTTAATTTTATTCAGGTTCAAGCGAAGTAACTTCCTTCAAATCAAATTAACAGCTACAAAGAGGTATAATTCGCATTAAAATCTGACTTCAATGTATGTCACTCACTGTGTTCAATTACAACCTGTTATATAAATCTTTAACATACCGAAACAACTACATGACTAAAACAAACAGGAAGTAGCTATGTAAGAATTCAGTAACATAAAATGCAGCCAACTCCTAGGGCTGCCAAGTTATGTTTTAAAAAAAGTTTTCAACGAGTTTGAGAAGGAAGCTGAAAAAAATAAAATAAAGACATCTGAAGTAAGACACTGTGTAAGAGAAGAATGGTTCTTTGTTTTTTAGGTTTTGAGGTATGGGACTCTTTCATCCTTGTTATTTATGCTCCTCAACTTCCCCTCTGAAGAGCTGGGGCAGGAAGTAAATATAACAAGGAAGATAATATCCCTACTAGGGTCACACTTTCTTATACTGGAAGAATTATGGAAGATGTGCATGGCACTCTAGGGTTCCATAGAAATATGGTTTGAAAAAGTCCACTAAGAGTCTGTTGGTCTTCAGATTGTCCTATGTAAACAAATATGCAAAGGATCAAAAAGTATTTTGTAACCTAGGATTTCTTAAAGCACACAGATTGCCTCAAAATTGCACTCAGGCATAACATCAAACATTAAAAATAAAACGAAACCCCACTCAACTTATGGGTCACTTTTTCTTCTGTTCTTTTCTTCCATACTCAGCCTCTATCCAGCTGGAGATTCCTACCAGAGCTGATCTTGGTAAAGTATTCACTGTCTTTCTCTTTCACAAAAGCTAGTGCTATACATTGTGGGACCTAAATGTGGAGCTGTTGGTGACACAGCAGTCATATCAAATATGCCCCCAAAGAATATACTCTGTAAACCCTCTGATGCTGAGGGATCAGAAGACTTCTTACTCTCTTGAGGAACATCTAGTTTACACTGCCAGTGTCAGATGAACTTTAAATAGTTAGTTCTATCACTAATTTTATCCTCTAGGAAGCCAGTTTTGTTCACCTCTGAGAGATTTAAGAGATGAGTGCATGTAGGAGATATTTCTGGCTTATATCCCAATCTTATCCCTCAATAGGCTAAGATGGTTCTCAGTGGGAAGGTATTTAAAGAGGGGCAAAAGGGAATAATCAACCTTGCATGTGAGATTTGTTGTCTCCCCAGGGCATCAAGACCATTTTGATTATTAACCTTTGACTCTACCCCTGTTGATTCACATCTAATCCTGATAAATTACTCCCTAAGAAGGACCATTCAGGAGAGGATCCTGGGTACCTTCTAACCACTTTGGCAATATGATGAAGCCTATGGACCCCATATCTGAATAATGTTTGTTGCCTATATTCATAATTGAAGTAAATGTTAAATTTCAGTTAAGGGATTAGGCACAATATAGAGGGTTTTTTTCCATTCAAGTTTACAGACCCCTGAAATGTATCTAGAGACACCTTGGGAATCCATGTTTAAGGACTTTTATTGTATGGTAAGTAAAACAATTATAGGGGAAAATACTTTTCTTGCTTGAACAGTTTTGCAGAACATAATTCAGTTTTGTAAATAAATTGTAGGCATAAATTGTATAACAATTCCAATTATATGATTATATTACAATTCCATTTATAAAGCAGCTTACATATATTTCATCATTGATTCTCATAAGAGCCCTGTGAAGTAAATAGTACAATTATCATTATACCCATTTTATAAATGAGGAAACTGATCCTGAAGGAGGTAAAGTAACTTGTTTAACATTACATATTTGAGAAAACAGTAGACTTTTATCCCAAGCGTATAGTTCAGGGGCTCTTTCCACTATTGCCCATCCCATAGATTATATATATTGTGAATTACGAATGATGAAATTTGCATTTCTTACTCCTTCCCCAGCATAAATTTTTAATTACTCTGGGTTGGTTGCTACTTGTAAGGCTGTTCCCAAGAAACCTATTTTCTGTCAACACAGCCACATTCTCCAGATTATTAAAGGTAATACATACTTAATAATTAGAAAAATGACTAAGCTGACCACCACCCAAACTAGGAAAATATGTAACATTCTTCTAGTTTTAAAGCCACAATGACAACTTATTTTCATTTCCTTTGCATTTCTTAAGAATTCTCAGCTCAAAAGGCACTCATTTCAACTAAAAATATACATCCAGTATATTCTCTGACAGTGTGCTGACAATCTGTCAACCTAAAGGCATTCCATTAACTGTCAGTTTAGAGTGGTGTGCAGAGTTGGCTAAATACCTTCTGAGCAAGGGCTTTTCCTATTTAAGTAAATTAGGGTTATAATTGTTACCATAAAAAGTTTACCCAAAGGTCTATAACGAATAATGACATAGAACTAGATAAATATTTGATTTTTCCTTCTAATCAACTCTTCTCACCTCCGTGATTTAGAGCCAATAAAGGAGATATATGAAATTTTGATGGTTCTGTGTCATATTTGGAGGAATTTCCACTCTAATTCCTGGGCCTTGGAGGCCCACTGGGTTCCCACAAGAGAAGGTACAAAATGGAAGTCTCCATGTGTATATACAATTCTAAGCTGGGGATGCCATACAAGTAAGTTTCCTCACAATCCTCCCCTTGTTGGCTAAGTTACAGATCCATAATCTCTTCCACAGTGCCCTTGCTTGAGAAAGGGTTCAGTAGTCTCTCTTTTGTACTGGCCCTTAGGGAGACTCAAAGAGGTATTTCTAATTTAGGATTGGATTAATAACTTATTAACAGCAAATCCCATGACAAAGAAGGGCTTTATATACAAGTTCTTTCCATGTTCTGTTGGATGGCTCATAGAACTAGTATTTTGTTGACATGATTACATTATTAATTTTCCCATTCAAATGACCTCTCTGATCTCTGTCCATGTAATCAGCACTGCCTACAATGAAAATACTGAAGTTCTTTTTCTTTATACTACAGGTGGGTAAAGGGAGAAGAGAATTGAACTCTTCACAACTCTGAGGTTCTGCTAAGCTGCAATTGTCCTTGACTTCCTTTCCCACTTCAAATATTCAATCATCCACATCAGAACACCTGCCTTAACTCCCAGACAGGTCCTAAAAAACTAAGCAAGTTTTTAAGATCAAGGAACTTAAAGGAAGAAAGGAGTGGGATTAGGTTGTAGATCATATCTTCCTTTTTTCCAGTTGGGTTTCACATCATATTGATCCAATGCATTACACTGGAGTCAGGAGGGTCTAGTTCCTCCGTTTTGAAAATGACAGCTATCGCCATTTCTACAACCCTTTATATAGGTTTTCTGTCTCCTTGGAATCTTACACAACCACCCCTTGAGGGGTGTACCCTAAGTTTCATTATCCCTGTTAAGGAAGAAGCTGAGGCCCAAGGATAGTAAGTTAATTGCCCATACCCTGAATCAGAGCCAGGAAGAGAGTCCAAATCTTTCCTGTCAAAGTTTAGTAGTCTTACCTCTACCCTATAACACTGCTTCACTCTTCCAGGCCTTGGTCTCATCTAAACTAAGTCTATTGAGAGATTGATTCTCAAATTATCTAAAGGGAAGGGCAGATACCACACACTAGGTGACCAACAAAACATAAACACCTAGTAAGCAATATTTCTACTGTCCCATTGCTACAAAATCTTAATGAGAACAACCAACACACGGATCTGGGTTATTTATAATAAAGGCACGAGGAGGAAACAGAAAGTATTTCTTCTTTTTCTTCTTCTTCTTTTTTTTTTTTTTTGCGGGGCAATGAGGGTTAAGTGACTTGCCCAGGGTCACACAGCTAGTAAGTGTCAAGTGTCTGAGGCCAGATTTGAACTCAGGTCCTCCTGAATCCAGGGCCAGTGCTTTATTCACTGTGCCACCTAGCTGCCCTCAGAAGTATGTCTTCCACATCAGACCACATCTTCAATGTCACACAATAAAAATTGAATGGTATAGTGAATACCAGACCCCACTGTGTTTGTTGATTGCTGACTCTTTAAAAAGTTGATTAACTATGACAAAATGCTGGCTTAAATAATTTTCTCCAATGAATTATCTACCATGAACACAGCAAAATCATACAAGAATCTATGAAAGATGGAACAATGAGGAATTCTGATTATTTTTAATCATATCCACACCAGCCTTCCTGCCTTCTAGCCATCATCCTTATTTTCCCCCAACCAGAAACTTAGATACCTCGCCCCCCACCCCTATGACACCTGGCTTGGACAGGTGAGTTTTTGCTTTATCCTACCCAGAAATAGGGCTCCCCATCATGTCTTGGTCATCTTCATATCCTTCTGCCTGTGCTCAGGCCCACCCTCTAACTCTGGGTTCATTTTATTCCACCAACTTCCTGGTCTCCACAGCATGCTGCAGTATCACCCCCTCCTTTCTTCACCCTGGGTCATCTTTCTCTTAGACTGTAAGTCATTTGAAGGGAGGGACTGTCTTGCTTGTTTGCCTCTGTATCCCCAGTACTTAGCACAGTGCCTATATGACAGTAAGCACTTACTAAATACTGTCTCTACTACTTGTCTGTCTATCCATTGAGGCTTAAAACACAATACACATACTTAAAATTGTTTGTCGGAGAAGATATTTAGTACAGAATCCAAATGGAAAAGGGATTTCCTAAAGACAGTGAGGATCTTTCAAATTCTGCTGTTTGCTTATAATATTGTGCTAACTTCATAAAGACTTCTAAATGAGATCCCTAATAAAAAATTGGCTAGACTGTCCACACAGGAAAAATTGAGTGGTTATCAAATACTTATTAACCAGCATATGATATGTAGCTCAACAGACAAGCTCAGAGTTGGCCCATTAAGATATTTGTGTGTAAATACATTATATCCTAGACAGACACTGAGAATAGACAAGAAACTGACTCTGCAACTGAATAGGAAAAGAAAAATGGGGTGGATTTCCTTGGGGAAATTGTGCAATGCTTTTAATAATCCCTAAGCTTCTCTCTAAAACAAAGGCTCATCTTTTTATCACAAATATTCTTCCAGTGATACTGTATGACTGTGAGTCATAGAATACCATAGTCTCTAAATAATTCAAGCTGTAGGTCACCCAAAGGGTAATGGAGAAGTGCATGATGGGTGTGACTAGGCTCCAACATATCACCAATGGACAGGAGCCTAAACATTTACAGACATGGCCAATGTGCTGACTTGTTTTGCTTATTATACATATTGGTAACAAGGGAAAAGATTTCTATTTGTGAAGGGGAAGGGGACCAGAGGGTGGGAGAGTTGGTCAGTAGTGATAATGATGCAAAAAAAGCAATAAAGAAAAGAGCATCAATGAAATATTAAAATTCACAGAAGAAAAAAGAAAGAAGTTCAGGAGACAAAGACAAACTGGATAATTTTGTTATTATTGTGTTAAAATACACTTAAATATAAAACAGGAACTTACAGTTTTGCCTACTACAATTATAGAAACTTTCTGTTTTGTATACTAAAATGTTTGTTTCAAATTTTGTAAGTTTATAATAAAAAAACAGAATTATATAAAGAGAATAGGCTAAGAGGAGGGGTGTAAAGGCCAAACATCAAAAAGTTGTATGACTAGAAAAGAAGGTGGACTTTGTTAGGGCAAGGTCATAAAATCATAGATTTAGTGCTGGAAGCAACCTTAGTGGCCATAGAGTCTAACCCCCTAATTTTACAGATGATAAAACTGAGGCTTAGAGGAGTCAAGTGATTTACTCAGAGTAACACAGTTAGTAAGTGTCTGAAGCGGTGGGGGCAGCTAGGTGGTGCAGTGGATAAAGTACCAGCCCTGGATTCAAGAGGACCTGAGTTCAAATCTGACTTCAGACACTAGATACCAGCTGTGTGACCCTGGGCAAGTCACTTAACCCTCATTGACCCACCCCAAAACAAATAAATAGATGTCTGAAGCAGGATTGGAGCCCAGGCCTGACTCTGAACCCTGCTGCCAAATTGTGTGCCCTATGTACCATGCCATGGTGGATAGTCCAAATGCTCTTGTTTGATCTGCTAAATGCCTAAAGGTTGACAGGTGTTTCACCAGCACCTTGTGAGGACCAATGGAAAGATTTATGGAAGAAAACTATGAGATGGTGTGGAATGGTGATCTCCACCCTTGGAGGGAGTTGCAGATTCACTGGAACATCAACATTCAGAGAAAAATTAGGCTGGAAGATTAATAACTTTAAAAATTTAAGTCCTCTATTTAGCTAAGAGAAAGTGGGGAAAACCTCACTGCAGTTTAAACTCAAGAAGTTATTAATTTCATTGTTTTCCAATCCAGTTCATAAATACAATGTTATTTGAAAAGATCACTTGATTTTGAGTTCACCTCTTGGGCTTATGGAGGAGACTCATGTACATGGCAGCCCCTTTCAATTGGGAGATTCCATCACTCACTGATTTGGTGCTGAGCTAGGTCTCACTAAGGCTAAGGAAAAGGAATTCAAGGGAGGGGTGGCTCATAGAATCACAGGTTTAGAGCTGGAAGGGACTTTTAAGGTCATCTTGTTCAAACCCCATAACTTTACAGCTGAGGAAACTGAAGCCTAGAGACAGTAAGTGATTCTTCGTCAGAGGTCACCCAGATGGTAAGTGGCAGACATGGCACCTGAACCCAAGTTCTCAGACTCTAAAGCCAGCAGTCTTTCTGCTATATCATGCTGAGAGCTAAGAGACGTGATGCTCGGACACACAGGAGTCATTCTTGGGAATACCAATCACAACAATAATGATGATGAGGATGATCAAAATTAATAGCCAACATTTGCACAGTGATTTAAAATTTGCAAAGCATCTGACATACATTCTGTCACAGATTCCACAGATTCCTTTAGACTAGACAGGAAGAGAAAGGTATTTGAATTTTTCAGGTACTGTCCAGGCAGGTCAGTGAGGTAGTACAATTCCTTCCTTCCTTCCTTCCTTCCTTCCTTCCTTCCTTCCTTCCTTCCTTCCTTCCTTCCTTCCGTCCGTCCGTCCTTCCTTCCTTCCTTCCTTCCTTCCTTCCTTCCTTCCTTCCTTCCTTCCTTCCTCCCTCCTTCCTTCCCCATCCCTCTTTTGTAGCACATAAATAGAATAAAGCAAAATCAACTAACATGATGAAAGCAAATGACAATGTATGTAACATTTTGCCCCCATGCCCTCCCCCCAAAACTGGGATATACATTTCTTTATCTCTTTCAGTAGACTTTGAAACATTTTTAACCACTCAGAGCCAAATATTCTTTGGGGGGGGGCAATGAGGATTAAGTGACCTGCCCAGGGTCACACAGACAGCAAGCGTCAAGTTCTGAGGCCAGATGTGAACTCAGGTCCTCCTGAATCCAGGGCCAGTGCCCTATCCACTGCACCACCTAGCTGCCCAGAGCCAAATATTCTTACAGGAACTGGGGCTCCATACTATTGTTACCCTGCTTCTCAAATAGAAGGACTGACTAAACCAAAAAATTGGCAGATAGATAACTTTTATTTGCAAAGGAAGTTTTCTTGAGGCAGGATTAAAAATACAAGCTCATTTTAGAGCTTAACATTTAAAAAAACTTCTTTCGATCAGTGAATGCAATTGCTTAAAATAAAGATAAAAGTGATAGCAAAAATTATATGTAGGGTCAAAAGGCAACCTCTTCAATGGTTTTGAGAAATATTTAAATCAATCAACCAACAGGTATTCCCTGTAGGTTCAATTTCAGGCAAGGCTGGGATATAAAGGAAACAATAGACACAGACTGTCTTCAAGGTACTTATGGTATGAGGCGCCATAGTGAACAATCTCTCAAACTCCTAGAGAGAACATTTAAATGTGAAGCTACTTCCTTTTTGTTTTTTTTGCCACTACAAATATTTTTGTACCTATGTGAACTTTTACTCTTTCTTTGATCTCTATCAGGAATAAGACTATCAGAGCTGTAGATGGGCCAAAAGGCATACCTGCTTTCCAGAATAGCTGGGGAAACTCACAGGTCCACCAACAGTGCATCCATGTGCCTAGTTTTCCACAGCCCCTCCAAAATTTGTTTATTCCTTTTGTTTCTGGTCATCTTTGCCAATCTTATGGATGTAAAGTAGATTGAGGGATACTCATAAACCCATTGGGGAGTGGGTGAATAAGCTGTAGTATAGAATTGGGATGCTATTATGCTGTAAGAAATGAGGGAATAGATGATTTTAAAGACACAAATCTGATGTTGAGTGAAATAAGCAAAATCAGAAGAACAATTTCTATTATATCACTATTATAAAATGAAAACATTTGAAGATTTTTATAAACTGATAAAGAATGAAAGAACCAGAACCAGAACTTATATTACAATGCCAAAAAGACAACTTGGAAACTATAAGACCGATAATCAATGATCATCTATGATTCCAGAGAGCTAATGATAAAACACACTGTCCTATCTCCTGGCAGAGAGGTAATAAGATTTAGGCTTCAGAATAAAACACACATTTTTAAAAATCACAACCAATGAGGAAATTTGTTTTGCCTGACTATGTATATTTTGTTTATAAAAAAAAAGAAAGAGGAAGGATTTAAAATACTAAGTTATATGTATTAGAATATATCTAGGTATATCTAAATGTAATAATGTAGAAAATATACATTATATGTGTCATAAAAATAAAATGAAACTGTCACTTTAAAAAAATGTTTTCCAATGGGATGAGAGGTGAGAGAGAAAATGTTTATTAATTACAAGAGCACGTAAATATGTATGGTAGTGGCTATAAATACATGATGTAGTCAGAAACAAATAAAAGGTATTAAGTTAGGAAGTTTTCATGGAAGGTATAGATTTCTTTATAGACCTTTTAAATTGGTAAAAAATATATATATACTTCACAAATGAAACCTAACTTAGGTCCTGGTGTGAAAATAAGGCCTACAACAATTAAATGACTAAAACAAATTATCTGTCTACAAGGTAAGTAGTTGATAGGTCACTTGAATTGTTCCCTTAAGAAGAAGGGAGCAAGGGCAGCTAGGTGGCGCAGTGGATAGAGCACCGGCCCTGGAGTCAGGAGGACCTGAGTTCAAATCCGGCCTCAGACACTTAACACTTACTAGCTGTGTGACCCTGGGCAAGTCACTTAACCCCAATTGCCTCACTTAAAAGAAAAAAGAAGGGAGCAAAACAACCAACCCCACCCCCAAAACCAAAAAAAAAAAAAAAAAGGAGGAGGAGGAGGAGGAGGAGGAGGAAGAGGAGGGAGCAGTGTGGCATAGTGAATAGAGCCCTGGACCCAGAATTCTCTTCATTTCCCATCTATGTGACTTGGGATAATTAATTTCAACTGTCTAGTTCCTCATCTGTATTATGAGGGGGTTAGATGAGATGACTGCCAACATCCCATATCCAGCTATAAATTTATGTTTTTTGGAAATGCCATGTGCAGATGGTTGGCAGAGACTACTGTGAAGCAGCCACATCATTGTGTTATTTCATAATTTGAGCTGAAGAATGACCTTAGGGTATGAAAGCTGTTCCTGGATCATAACCACAGCATAATTATAGTGTTATGGTTTTTTGATTTGCAACTTTTAGAATTAGAGAATAAAAGCTGCTTTCTTGATGATGGGCCTTATCAGGTTTGGTCATGAACACAAATGGTTAGAACACTAGAAGATGCTTAAGGATTTATCAGTTCATAGCAGTTTGGTACACTAGCTAAGACAGACTAGCAAATTTGTTTCAACAAATAAGCAATGTCTGGGTTAACTTCTCGCCAGGATACTACCACACACAAATGAGAGCAGCACACACAACAATCTGTCACTTGGTACACTGATTTAAATTCTCCTTGGTAACAAGTTCTGCCATTAAGCTTCAATATATTTTCTGTTTCCAGATTAGCACATAGTGGGGTACAGACCACTGCCGCCCTGCGCCTGTAGAGAACCTGTTTGACAAGTATGATCTTAGAACCCTAAGGGTAAGTGAAGACTGAAAACACACACTTTAAGTCTACAGTTAGGCCTGGTGGGAAATGCTTGTGATCATCACAGGATTCTATTCACCTGAAAGTCATGATATCCTCATTATCTACATCACAGCAGCTTAAAACTTTAACTTGCAGGCAGTGAAGTAGTGTTTTCAGTAAATTAGCAGATATCGTAAGGCAATGCCCTATTTGGCTTACAGAAAGAAGCAGATGTCTTGCTCCAGTACATACTGATGAACTGGTATCAATCAATGTGAAATGGTTTAGTTTGGAAAGAAACCAAGAATCCTCGTATGTCAGGGACACAAGAAGGCAGCCCCTTTTATATGGATTCCTGCCAGGTCTATTTCACTCAGAGCCCACACTGATGGTTTAAAGTCTGGGGATTTAAGGGACCAGCACTTCAGTTTTAATGTTGAATTTCACTGTTATTGATGTAATTCAGGAAAAGTTGTCACAGCTGCAAGTGCTAGGGGCTGTTTGGTTAAGTCACCAGCTCACTAGAGAACCTGGGGAAACCTTTTATCAGTTATGTGGAAAGAACCCTTGCTTTAGAGTTAGAGGACCCCAGTTCAAATTCCAGTTCTGATGCTTATATCCTATGTGACCTTCAGCAAATTATTTCACCTTTCTGGGCCTCAGTTTCTCTCCTTTACAAAAGTTGGACTAAATGACCTCTGAGATTCCTTCTAGCTCTAAATCTATGATCCTATGATTCAGTGAGTAAAAGGGTTTAGGTAAGAGTCCCAGATCTTCACTGGCGACATGACCTTGGGCAGGTCAATAAAAATTCTGGGTCTTTATTTCTTCAAATTAGAGGCTCAGCATTTATGTTCTCTATATTTCCTTCCACACCTAACACTCCATGGATTCATTTGGCCTTTAGTGACTACTACTATTTACTACTACTACTACTACTACTTCCTCTTCCCTTCTTCCTCCTCCTCCCCTTCTTCTTCCTCCTCCTCCCCTTCTTCCTCCTCCTCCTCCCCTTCTTCCTCCTCTTCCTCCTCCCCTTCTTCCTCCTCTTCCTCCCCTTCTTCCTCTTCTTCCTCCTCCTCCTCCCCTTCCTCTTCCTCCTTCTCCTCCTCCTCCTCCTCCCCCTCCCCCTTTCTCCTCCTCCCCTTCCTCCTCCTCCTCCCCCTCCCCCTTTCTCCTCCTCCCCTTCCTCCTCCTCCTCCCCTTCCTCCTCCTCCTCCCTTCCTCCTCCTCCTCCCCTTCCTCCTCCTCCTCCTCCTCCTCCTCTTCTTCTTCCTCTTCCTCCTCTTCTTCCTCCTCCTCCTCCCCTTCTTCCTCCTCTTCCTCCTCCCCTTCTTCCTCCTCTTCCTCCCCTTCTTCCTCCTCTTCCTCCTCCTCCCCTTCTTCCTCCTCCTCCTCCCCTTCCTCCTCCTCCTCCTCCTCCCCTTCCTCCTCTTCCTCCTCCTCCTCTTCTTCTTCCTCCTCCTCTTCTTCCTCCTCCTCCTCCCCTTCCTCTTCCTCCTTCTCCTCCTCCTCCTCCTCCCCCTCCCCCTTTCTCCTCCTCCCCTTCCTCCTCCTCCTCCCCTTCCTCCTCCTCCTCCCTTCCTCCTCCTCCCCTTCCTCCTCCTCCTCCCCTTCCTCCTCCTCCTCCTCCTCCTCCTCTTCTTCCTCCTCCTCCTCCTCTTCCTCCTCTTCTTCCTCCTCCTCCTCCTCTTCCTCCTCTTCTTCTTCTTCTTCCTCACCACCACCACGGCCGCCACCACCACCACCACTTCTAACAAACATTTGTTGGAGACCCTTTGGTGGAAATGGGATGCTTCTCCCAAGTTGTCAATTTGCTGAGAACTTTGACAAATCATGAATCTGATATTTAACCAATGCTATACATAATATTGCATTACACTGTAGTCAGATATGAGAAGAAAAGGAGTTTGCATAAATGATTGTAACAAATATTTAGGAAATTAGTTGCAAAAGAGGGCATGATCCTATAAAGGGAACAACCTTGAAAGAAAATGTTGATCATTGTTCCATGTATTATTTGCCCTTCTAGCATGCACCAGGAAATCTACTTAAGTCCTTGAGGGTAAGAGATGTAACTTCTCCCAGTTTAGAAACGCATGCATGCATGGAAGTATTCTGTATCAACCCTATTCTTAGGCCTTTTCAAAATAGTTTACCAGGTTCTTCCAATGAACAAAATACAGATTTGATAGGGGAACCCTCTTGGACAGTCAGAAAAACATGTAGTCAGTCAAATTTGTTGCTAAAATGGACTGGAAATAATTTACAACTGAAAAAGGTAGAGAAATGGAGTACAGATAATTTTCTTTATTTGATACTCGTAAAAGAATGGAGTTAATTGAATTAAGTATTTCAGTAGCATTTGAAATGTACATTTTGCCAAGTCTAGCCCTATAAGCTGTTATGTCTCACTTGAATGGGATTTTACAGATAAAAATCTATCTAACAGTAATGGCTTTTCTTCAACTATGGTCTATTTGTTGCTAAAGTCTATTAAGGAAAAAACATATATACTATATTTCCTATGGCAATGTTGATTAGTTTAATACCTTTTGTGAGTTTAGATAAGTTTTATATGGGTTGTGTAACAATTGGAATGATGCCACCTGCTGGAGACTTACTGTAGAAGAGTTCCACCCATGAAGTGAAGGTCTTTGAGGGCAAGACCAGGAGTCTTTTTCTTTGGCGTCAGGAAGTGACGCGGGCTAGTGGGAGGAGGAAGGAAGAGACTGGCGCTCGGGCTCTTTCCTCTGGACTCTGGTGGAGAGGGGAGCTAGAAATGTGCTCTCCCTTTAATAGATAGGAATCTAGGCCTTTTCTTCTCTCTTTACCAAACTCTTATTCTCCTTAATAAATGCTTAAAAGTCTAACTCTTGCTAAAGCTTATAATTTATTGGCGACCACTCATTAGATATTTTAGACAGTTTAGCTAGAATTTTAGCCCTTAACAGTTGTAAATACTGTTAAACATAAATGTCTTGTATCTTTCATGTGTTTATCAAATACATTGTGTTTATTTATTTTAAGTGACCTTGATGGAAAGCGATCATAAACTGAAATTAGGATTTCAATAGAAAGGAGAAGAGAGAGAAAGCGTATACCAAAGCACTGAGGATAAAAATGTAAGTAAGAAAATGCCTGACCTTAAGAAGCTTCTGTTATATTTGGAGGAGGCAATACATACTGGGGAGCTCAGGGCAGGGTCTACCTGTGGTGACCTGATTTGGAGCTAGTAGCTGGGAAGTGAGGTAGAAGCCTGGTTGCAGGCAAGATAAGATAAGATCTCACCTATTGGCCAGAGTCTAGGGTGGTTCCTGTCTAAGTTTTCTGAGGGTTGTAGGTAAGGACAGCCTGAGTAAGGGTAGAATGATTCAGAGCTGGCAACAGGGAAGTATAAGAATAATTATACTAAAACTTTTTTCAAATAGTAGTTTGCATTGTACTGTGGTGAAAAGAGTGATGGAACTGGAGACAGAGGACTAGGAATGAAATGTCAGCTCTGCTACATACTACTCATGTGACCCTAAACATATCACTTCAACTCTGTGGGCTTCAGTTTCTGGAGAGGGTGGCATTATGTTATCTCAAAAGTCCATTTCTGCTTGCAATCTTATGATTTACATCTGGTTATCAATTAATTTCCATAAGTTTATTAAAAAGAACATTAATAAGCTCTTTGAGGGCAGCAATTTTTCTTATTTATTTCCATATCTGCCTCAGGGCCCAGCAAAATTATTAATAATAATAATAATGAATATTATTATGATATTAATAACATTTACATAGTGTCTTCTGTATGCCAAGCACTATGCTAAGCACTTTTACAAATATTATTTCATTTGATCCTCATAGCAACCCTGGGAATTAAGTGCTACTATTATCATTTTACAGATAAAGAAACTGAGGCAAACAGAGGTTAAGTGACTTGGCCCAATGTCACACCACTAATAAATGTCTGAGGCTGGATTTGAATTCAGCTTTTCCTGACCTCAGGTTCAATATGCTGAAAATGGCAGATACTTAATAAATGCTGGACAAACTAAATTATTTTATGACATGTTTAGCATTGCTTTTCTATTTTTGCATCTTTAAAAGGAGGCTGCACTACCAATATTCTCATCTGTGAAATAAAGGGACTAGACTTGATGATCTCATCATTCATCAGAACATTTTCTTTAAGAAAACAAACCAAAAAAACCATCCCAATACAATGTTGAGTCTCTAAAGACAATGTCCTTTTCTTCATTCTCCCTGGAGCTTTTTCAACATCCTTGTTCCATTCCCAAAGTCATCAAAATGTCTAGAATTTTCCTGTTCATTCAGTTAGAACGTTCATGTTTTATAAGTAGAAATGAGAAGATGGAAGATTGTATAGACATGTGGTGAAATCAATTCAACAAACTTTTAATAAACAGCTACCATTTGCAAGGCATTGTACTAAACCAAACCTGTGGGCCTCACAGAAGGAAGATAATACACGTACACTAAGTTTAGTACAAAGAATACTGAGGAGGGAGAAAGCTCCAGCTGTTGGGAAAAGGCCTCATGAAGGAGGTTCCAAGCTGAGTTTACAAGGAAGACAAGGATTATGAGAGGCAGAAATGTGTAAGATGGAGTCCAAGTACTAGAGACTGCTTGTGCCCATGCTGGGAGGCAAGAAAAAGAAGACTGACTGTGGGAAAATAATTAGTAGTACAATGTGGGTGGAATGTAGAGTGTATGAAGGAGAGTACTGTGCAAGGCTGGGAGAGGCAGGCGGGTGTCAGACTGGGGTGGGCTTAAATGATAAATTAATGATTTTGTATTTTATTCTATACAAAATGGGAAGTCATCAGGGAAGTGCTAGAGTTTTGCTACAAAATGAGTTTAAACAACAGTCTGTTTTGAGCAAGAAAAAAAATAACTTTTCCACCTTACAACAGTTCCTAGGCCTTCTGAAACCTGGTTGTTGTTATGTCAGAAGGAAAAAAATACCATAAAGAATTGGAGGTACTATAGAGGTTAACGGGTGAACGAAAATTAAAGAAAGGCAAATTAAAAGCTAACTGGCTTATTCAACCACTATTTAAGGAATGGAAACCCATGGTCATACCTCTAAGAGTGGAAATGAGAGAAGAGTGCCAATGAGTGCTATACACTCTACCTCAAACTGGAGTCCACGGATAATTCAGAGGTTCTATGAACTTGGATGGAGAAAAAAATCTTTACTTTCACTAGCTTTTAAGTAAAACTTAGCCTTCCCATTAAAGTTTTTGTTTTGTTTTGTGGGGCAATGAGGGTTAAGTGACTTGCCCAGGGTCACGCAGCTAGTAAGTGTCAAGTGTCTGAGGCCAGATTTGAACTCAGGTCTTCCTGAATCCAGAGCCAGTGCTTTATCCATTGCGCCACCTAGCTGCCCCCCATTGATGATTAAAAATGTTATTCTGAATTTGAGAAGGGGAGAACATTTATTTAGTGCCTACTCTGTATTAAGCACTTATAAATATTATCCCATTTTATCCATAGCAGCTGTTAATAGGCTTCATCAAATTGCCAAAGGAGTTCAATTACAGAAAACAGGTTAAGAACCTTTGCTTTAGACAAGGAAAACTTTGGTAACATAACTGCATATTCAAGGAATCTTTTCTTAAATATTAAAGAAATTCAATTAATTCTTATCTTTTGAAAGACTATACTGATCAATGATTATTGAGAGCCTACTGTGTGTCTGTCACTATGCTAGGTGCTGTGGAGGACAGAGAACTCTAAGACATGCATTTTAGTATAGCTTTTATTCCAAAACTTCTAGCTGGCACAACCATCCTTCCAATCACTCAGAGTCATCGTTGACTGTACTTCCCCACAACATCTCAATATCCCTGTCCCCATCAAACTGGCTGACAAGTCCTGTCATTTTTCTCTCTACATCATCCCTTCCTTTCTAGTTCGACTGCTACCTTTCTAGTTCAGGTCCTTATTACTTCTTGCCTAGACTATCTAATAGCTTCCTAACCAGTCTTCCTGCCCATAATTTATCTATTCCTCAATCCATCTTTCACACCATGCTGTCCAAGTAATCTTTCTGCCTATAGTTTTTCCTGTCTCAATCCATCCGTCACCAATTTGATCCTACTTCCCTTCTACTCAGAGAGAGTCAGCAACTCCTCCACTGTCTCCAAAAGTATTCATTTCTCACCCACGTCTTCAGTTTCCTTCGCTGTCTAGATCCAAGCTACTTCACCATCCCTATCTCACACTGCAGTTTCTCTTTCCTGCCAAACTGAATTGTTCTCCTTCCCATCTGTTTCATGCCATACTTTGAATGGAGCTTCCTCTCAATCATCTCTAAGTTCTCTCTATCTTACATAATACTGACCAGTAGCTAGTATTTGTATATCAATTTGAAATTTACAAAACACTTTACAAATATTATCTCACTTATTCTTCACAGCAACTCTGGGAGGTAGGTGCTATTATTACCCGTTTTTATAGATGAGGAAACTGAAGTGATATACTCAGAGTCGCACAACTACTAAGTTTCTGAGAACGGAGTTGAATTCATGGACCATGTCTCCCATTAAGCCTTTCTTCAGGCACTAGGGGAAAGTGAAAAAGGTAGCAGTCCCTGACCTGAGGCAGTCTGCATACTATCAGAGGAGACAACTCACACACATACATACATACACACACATATATATGAACAGAATATACATGTATATATGCACACATATGTGTGCATACGTATAGACATATTTAAACAACGTAATTTTGGGAGGGAGGGTACTAGATGCTAAAAGGGGTTAAAATATGGGAAAATGTTTTACACAATTGCACATGTATATACTATGTTGAATTGCTTACTGTTTTGGAGTGGGGAGGAAGAGGAAGGAGGGAGATAATTTAGAACTATTTTTTTTTAATCATGTTAAAACTGTTTTTACAGGTAATTGGTAAAAACTGAGATATTATTCAATAAGAAGAGAGATCAGGAAAAGTTTTATGTCAAAGGTGGTGCTTGAGCTGAGGGCTGAAGGAAACAATGAATTCTAAGAGAGGTGAAGCATGTATTCTAGCCATTCAAGGCAAACAGTGCAAAGACAAAGAGACAGGAAGTAGTCACGTATGAACAATGGGAAGAATATCCTATAGAGTGCAGATATAAGAATAACATATAATAAAGGTGGAAAGGCAAATCTGGTATCAACCAGGTTGATAAAGGATTTAAATGCACCAAAGAGGAATTTATAATTAATCCCAGAGGTTAGGGAAATCACTGGAGTTTGAGGAGTGATATGGTTGGACATGTCTTCTGCCCTTTCTCTTCTCCATCTCCCCCAATTCCCATTAGATTTGTTGTTCAGTCATTTTAGTCGTGTGCAATTTTCTGTGACCCCATGTTTGGATTTTCTTGGCAAAGATTCTAGAGTGGTTTGCTCTTTCTTTTTCCAGCTCATTTTATAGATGAGGAAATTGAGGTAAACAGGGCGAAGTGACTTGCCCAAAGTCACACAGCCAGTAAGTGTTTGAGACTGAATTTGAACTCAGGTCTTTCTGACCAGGCCAGGCAATCTATACACTGTACCACCTAGCTGCCCCCTTAGATTATAAACCCCTAATCAGGAGCAGAGTATATGTTATAGCTATCTTTGGTTCACTAGCACTTGGTATAATGGGATATAGATAATTTAAAGATTTGAGATTTAATTGATATGGCTCTGACTTTACCAATGCAGTCAGCAACTCCATTTTGCCTTAATCAATCGTCTTTGAAAATTGAGTTAAAAATGTCATCATCCTATAGCCAACTTCCTGATGAGCTTCTCCACATTTAGCTGGGCTAAGCCTTGGTTAACAGTCAAGTGATTGGTTGTGGAAACCAATGGGTAGCTGAGATGTATGAAGGAGTTGGCTCATGGGAGATGAGAAGATTGAGCACAGTTAGCAAACCAGGGGGAATGTCAACTTGTATATATTGAAGTCCGCTAGTATAAGGACAAGAGTCAGAAGATTGTGAGCCAGGTACTGGTCTCCTTAGGAAAGTAAGCTAAGCGTCAATGGATAACAGGACCTGTGTTAAGTGATAAACTTGGACATAATGAACCTCAAGGGAGACTGCAAAGTAATATTGGCAGGGGAAGATCTGAAAGTACAAATATGGAAGAAGGAATATTCTGACTACCCTTCATGGCCGATGCCAGGAGGTATGAGAAAAGTTGCCAATAGTACTGGTCACATTCCCTATGTTGATGAACTCCAATTTCCTCTGCTTATTGGTGAGGATGTCATTTGAGACAGAACTAAAAGCCTTGTATATGTTCTCTCCACCTTCAATTATGTTGCACATCTCTCAGACTGAAGTATGTAAAACATTCACCTCTTCATCATAAGAAAAAAAAAACCCTCAGTTGTAAGGATAGGTGTCAAACTATTCAAATAACATCAATGGCAGCTTTGCTAGTAAACTAGCATCTGCCCCTAAAAACTCAGTGCAAAGTTACTAATGAGGATGTAGAATGGGAAATGTGACTTTTACTGGAATATTCAGGGTTTTTAGAGATAAAGTAATGCTTTCTTTCATATTGAAAATATTCACTGATAAAAAAGTTATTAACTTTTTGTTGTTTATTTATTGTTCTGATGAAATATTACCAAATTTATATCTAAGTATTAAACCTCTACTCATTTACTGAATTTTAAAAGGCAATTAAATCTAAAATAATTTTATTTAAAAGTAAACTTATTTTAAATAATTTAAAAGTACTTAATGAGAACTTATCACATGTGTCTAAGTCCCATTAGGAATTTTGGGGTACAAAAGTAGATGATGACATAGCATCTCCTCAAAATGTATTTCTAGGGGCAGCTAGGTGGCACAGTGGATAGAGCACCGGCCCTGGAGTCAAGAGTACCTGAGTTCAAATCCGCACTCAGACACTTAACACTTACTAGCTGTGTGACCCTGGGCAAGTAACTTAACTCCAATTGCCTCACTTAAAAAAATGTGCTTCTATCCCTTCATTTTTAACATGTGAAATAGATTAATTTCTGCCAAACTTGTTATATAGTATGTTTAAAAAATTATTATCTACTGATTCTCGCTTTAAAAGAGGTGATAGATTCTAGGGATGGTATACTTGTCAAAGTAGCTGGGTTCCAGGGAGCACTTCTTCTTGGGTAATAAGCTTCCTCCAAGCAGAAGCCCATAGCAGCTGCTCTGGTAGTGGCTATGGGGCCTTTGGTCAAATGGTAGAGAAATTTACTGCAGGCTAATCAAGGCAGTGGGGATGATGGGACTGGTTCCTTGAAAGCACCTGTCAATGGCGCATGAACACAGTAGGTGGTTAATAAATGCTTACTGTAATGGTCCCCAACATATACACTACCAACTTTTGTGTTAGGCACAGGATTACTGCAAGGGCCCATGAATCCATATGTGAATCCATAAATTGGCAAAAAAATTCTATAGACAGAATAATGTTCCTCTCAAAAATGTTTTATCATTTTTAAAATGCATGTAGCTACTACTGTAGTGCATAAAACATTCATTTAAATGCATGGCTGAACTCAGGGTGGCTTTCTGCCATTGTGTATTTTCCTAAGCCACAAACAGAAATGAGAGTACAACTAATCCCTATGGCAGTTTGAGAGATACTCCAAAATACTGTGACCCAGTGGTCTGTTGAATTTGTCTAGTCCTTTAAGAATAACAACATTATTATCCCAGAAAGAGCTGGGAACAACAGGAAGGGTTCCTCATTAAAGGTGTCTGTGGGATAAAGACCACGAATTGGACTGATGGCCCCTGAGGTTCTTTCCACTCCTTGGAGTTTTTGAATTGCAACTGGACCACTATAGCTACCCAAAAAATATTCTAAGATTTATGCCACATTAAGTTTGATCTTTCATAATTGATGGAGGAATTAGTTTATCATTCTTTAATCATCAGCTTTTAGGTAAAAGACTGACAAAACTTTCCCTGGCTTTATGATTTTATAAGGTTAAAAATCATATGTGCCCCCCATGAGACCTTTTTTTAATTAGGTAAGGTACAAAAAGGTCAGTTCAAATAGAGCTACATTTTTGAAATGAGGGAAATTTAGTAACAGTAAGGGTTTATAAACTAAAGAATTTTCACAAATTACTTTTTACTGGTTTCTAATATACTTTATGATAAAGTAAATCAATTTTAAATTGAAAATTGCTTCTATTACACAACATTTTAGAAAGACCCAAATTTCCCATTCACCTACTTTCAGTTGCCCTGAGCTACTAGATCAGTTGTTGTGGACTCTTGTTCAGGGGCATGTTCCACACCTTAGGACAGAATTTTTCACTCTTTTCTAACTCCAAGACTCAAGGTGGAAAAGGTATGAACTAATGGCCAAAATTACTGCATGTTTGTAAACATAACTGTTACATAAATATATTCACTTTTTCCCATAATAACAAAATTTAAGTCAAAGTCATCAAAAATCATGATTAATAGGGCAGCTAGGTGGCACAGTGGACAAAGCACTGGCCTTGGATTCAGGAGGACCTGAGTTCAGATCCAGCCTCAGACTCTTGACACTTACTAGCTGTGTGACCCTGAGCAAGTCACTTAACCCTCACTGCCCCACAAAAAAAAAATGAAGATTAACATAGTAAGTTTGGTCCAACTAGGGGGTGATGATAGAGGAAGAAGTGTTGTTATTTATAAACTACATATATTTGCTGATGTGCTATTATATATATGTAAAACTTACATAAAATAAAAAATTTAAAAAGATGAACTAAAAGATGAAATAAGAGTTTATCCTAGAATTAAGAGAAAGCTACTAGAGTTTATGGAGTAGGGTAGAGCAAGCTATACTTTAGAAAAATCATTGGTAGCTTTTGGAGTGGAGAGAGACAAGGCAGGAAGACTAATTAGGAAGCTATTTCAATAGTTCAAACAAGAGGTGTTGAGGGTCTGAAGTTGGGTAGTTTCTGTGTGAATAGAGAGAAGGAGCTAAGATGTGAGAGATTTGGCAACTATTTGTTGTTATTCGTCCTTCCTTCTCACAGAGGACCATGACATTAGAAGGTCATGTCATGACCTGCAGTGAATTGGATTTAAACGAGGGAGGGCTGTGTAAAATTTCACCAGCCTCATTTTTTCCTCCACAGCCATCTGGGTCCAGGAGCAAGATATACATCAGGATGACTGGATGGCCCTGGATATTTGAGGCAATCAGGGTTAAGTGACTTGCCTAGGGTCACACAGCTACTAAGTGTCAAGTGTCTGAGGTCAGATTTGAACCCATGTCCTCCTTACTCTAGAGCCACTGCACCACCTAGTTGCCTGTAACTAGTTGTGGGATGGGGTGAAGGAGAGTGAAAAGTCAAAATTCACTAGTCATTGTCCTCAAGCTCACAATCCACCGAAAAAGGGATGCCTGCTAATGGCATTAGCTGATCTGGAGGCTTTGTATTAGTTGATGGGACTTTTCCAATGAAACTAGTTCAGCTGCTGTGCTAGTGTCCTGGTAGCTTTTAGGTTATAAACTACCCTAAAAGACTTTTGCACAGGAGGAAGGAATAGAATAGGGAAACATTGGGGGATAAGGAGAGGTATAATTGTATTAGAATTTAACTCCTCAATCAGCTAACATGTGGAAAATGGGATATGACTCCTCTTCTAACGCTTTGATTCAATGTTTGCACTCCCTTGGTATTAGGCCAGAGTCCCAAAGTTCCACACTGGAAACCACTAAATGAAATAGACTTCAAAGGTCCTGTCCATCTCTAAGTCTATGCTCCTACAATTTTATGATAGTAAATGTAATGAATTGATTATTTTTTATTTTTTGCTGTAATTTTAATATTTCTTATCATAAAATTTAAATTTCATGTGAATAAAATGAGCTGAGATTATTTGCAAAGATTGTGAAAAAGGTATGACTATTTTTGGTTAAAAAATGATAGAGGCAATGCAATATAATATTTGGAAACTACTATCATAAAGGGAAGATTCTCCAGAGGATCCTGCTACTTGGCCAAATCTGCCCTGTAATCATGATTCCTGGAATCACATATAAGGAATTATACACAAAAATGAAACTGTTAGTAAAATTAAAACAAGAATGTTTTACTTCTATAATACCAAATCTTATCAAGATTTCCCAGAGGTTACTTGGGAACTATAATATATTCTTTCTTCAATATCCAAATGAATGTGTATTGATAAGAATTAAGAAAAGGCTATGATTATTTTTTGTATATATTTTACTTTGAAGAAATTCAGTACTAAACAGAGTACTAAATGATGCATAGAAATATCAAAAGGACAGAAACTCACCACCACTATTTCCCTCCTAAAAATCTTCATGTCAATGAGTATATTGTATACTTGGAACCATCACGAAACATGTCAGGGGAATGGGGCTGGACCTGATGACCTCAGATCTCTAGACCTTGAGATTCTAGGGTTTTTGTCTTGAATGGGCCATTAGGTATCTGATATTGGCTAAAGTCACTTGATTTTTCTGGACCTTAGCTTTCTTGTCTATAAAATGAGTGGACTGGATCAAATAATCTCAAAGGCTTTGTCCTACTTCAATTGTTCTATGATCTGTTCCATATCCCAGAAAGACCCTAAAACTTATGCAAGTCCAGTCCTTCAAACTGGTCACTCAAATGAAAAAGAAAGCACGTCTACAGACAGTGAAATAATCATGTGTAAGGTCCCGGTAAACTTTATCAGATTAAGGCTATGGGGTTCAGCCATGAATACAATTTGCCATTTATTATAACAATATTAATGACATGGGGGTTGTGAAACTGGCAAACTAGCTATCAGGATAGACACACCTCAGAAGTAGGGGGAGATTAAATTCTACAGCAAGAAAGGCAGTTAGGCATGGTTACTAGCTGAGTTTGGAGTCAGGACTATTATTCCAAAAGAAAATCCTTCTGACTCTCAGGAAGCTTTCCCTGCCCCCAAAGGGAACTCTCCATTGTCAGATGGTAGTCAGCCCATCCCACCCCTCCACTGTCAGGTGGTGGTCACCCCCATCTACCAGCTATAAAAGCTTTTGCCTTTCTTCTGTTCAAGGAGGGATGAGTCTCAGAGAATCACGTCTCTGAACCATTTTCTCCCCTCGAAGGAAGCCTTTGACTTCCTTCTTAGTCTCTTTCTCTAGCATCTAAATAAAGGATTATTTTATTCTAACTGGACTTGTGTGCGCGAGGGTGTAATTCTTTAAACAGGAATACCTGAGGACCCCCACCACCTATTTCCCCGCTGCTGTGAAATTGCATTCTCTGTTGTGCTCATGCCTAGCATTAAATTCAGGAGAAACAAAAGATGATATGTTGATGAACCCATGTTGACTATTCCCCTTACATCCTCTGTCTCCTATAAGATTTAAGGCACAATTCTTAAAAAAGGATGGGGCCACCTTAACCAATTCACTGGGCAATCTGCATTACTTTAGGGAAATAGAAACTAGTTTGGATTTATCTCTGTAACTAAGTCCTCAGCAACTCTGGGGATTAACATACTAAATGAAGACTCCCCAAACAAGAAGTCAATCGTGGATTAAAGCTGAGGAAGGGGCAAGCCTACAAGCCATTTCCTGAGAATTATTTTATTTTTTAACACAACAGGGAGCTGAAATGCAAGGGAAAAAACCATCAGAGCCCCAACAGAAAAAATGGAGTTGTAAAACAGCTAAAGGGAATGTGAATATGTTTTCAGCATAAGAAAAATCAAAGAGTACAGCCACCTTTGAGACTTCTTTGGATTAAGCTGACAAGATATGAATAAAGCATACTTCATCATACTTTTTAGAGATAGATAGAAAATGAAAATTTGGCAAGTATTGCCTAGTACTTAATCCACTTCTCGAAATGTTCTATTTTCTTAGTTTTCTTTTCTTTCCTTCTTTTTTTTTAGCTGTTTTATGCTAGTCCAGATTTTCATGAGTAATCTTAGGTGGTTCTCCACATTAAAAACCACATAAGAGTAAGGTTCTATTTTCCCCTGATTTTCATGTGGTTTTAAAAATCTAATTTTTTTTTTCATAAAATTAATTTCTACCTTTATCAACATGAGTTAGATTCCAGACAACACAAGTTTCTAGGTTTACAAAGTCCTGCTAAGCAAGCAATGTGGGTACTGAATGTTTGTTTTAGAGCAGAGAGCATCCTTATACTCATGTGTACAGAGGCAAACACTATGACACACACACACACACACACGTCTCCAGGTACTAGTTTAATTGAACTAAAGGACAGGCCAAATCCCAACAGCCATTTGTCACTGTCAGCTTTGAGTAAACAGGTTCACAGTCTGGTATACAACTGTCAATTTGTTTAATTGGCACTCCTGTTTTCTGCAAGGGAAATTATGCTCAACTCGGCCTTCATCCTAACATACCATGTCCAATCAAGCTAGCCTCCAAGACTTGATTTCCGTAACAACTATGGAATTTATTCTCTTTTCTACTTCTAAGGCCACCCCCGTAGTTCAGACTCTTATCATTTCTTGATTGAATGATTGTAGTGGCCTCCAAAGTAGTCAGTCTCCGTTCTTCTAGTATCTTCCTTCAATCCATTCTCTACACAGCTACCAAACTGATATTACTAAAGCACTAGTCTGATCACATTCCTCCATGCTCACAGAGTTTCTGTAGTTCCCTATAGGCTCTGGGATAAAATACAGACTCTCTGGTCTGGCATTTGAAGCGCTTTAAAATCTGACTCCCACCTGTCTAAAGAGATCTACTGAACTTACTATTCTATGTACATGACATTATCTATCATTCTTGTAGCTCTGTGTTATTCCGATATCCTCATGCAAAGGATCTTCTATCCTCTTCTCCCACTGCCCTTTGAAATCCCTCATTCTCTCCAGGCCTTAGCTCATGCGCTATCTCCTACACAAGGCCTTTTCTTATTCTCTTAGTATTTGATTTCCTTCCAACTCTTCAAATTCCTTTGTATTATCTGCCTCTGCACTCTGCCCTCCCTCCCCCAGAACATAAACTCAGTGAAAGAATGAACCATCTTGTCTTTCCCCTCTCTAACACAGGGTCTTGCGCATAGGTGATGCTTTAAAAATGTTGATTAAACTGAATAAGTCAAAACCCAATCTGCAACAAAGATTATTTTCCTTCTTTTTTTTCTCCAAAAGCCTTTCAGATATTTCTATATATTTTTATCTTCCCCTTTTACAAAATTTCAAGAATGTTATACAAGGTATTTTTATACACCATTTAATAAAGTGTCTCTCAAATATCTTACTATGGTTTCAATCAACGAGTATTTATGAAGTACTTTACATGTCGTACTGAGCACTAGGGATATAAAAAAAGGAAGAAGTGAATCTCCGGGGGCATCTAGGTGGAGCAGTGGATAAAGCACTAGCCCTGGATTCAGGAGGACCTGAGATCAAAGCTGGCCTCAGACACTTGACACCTACTAGCTGTGTGACCCTGGGCAAGTCACTTAACCCCAACTGCCTCACCCAAAAAAGAAAAAAAAAAGAACCGAATTTCTGCCCTCAAAGAGTTCACATTTTAATTGGATGTAGCTGGTAACCATGGGTTCTGGAAAATCACATCAGTTACGTATAAACTCTGGCAGGCCCTATTCCAAGCTGAAAAAAATTTGGGGTTGGGCCTAGCAATGGGTTGCCTACCCAGATTTTTAGAAGCTTATCATCATGTTGATTTCAGAGAGTAATCAATTTTTCAATTCCAGGAACTCAGAAAAAATATCTGCCAAGTTAGAGTGGGGTTGTGATCTGTATCCACGGAAGAAGTATGCATACCAACATAATTACTGACCTATGAAGTAGTGATTTTTACAATGACTCATATTTCCCTTAGGCTTTCTGCTTCTGAGCCTTGGTTTCCTCATATATAAAATGACGGGAGTGGAACTGCATTCTAAAGTTCCTTCCCCTTCTTAGTCTATGATTCTATGAAATGTTGTTAATTTATTCTTTGAATATAATGGGAGATCTATTCGAAAAGTGATTAAAGAAGTGTTAGTATATAATGGTTAGGCTCAAAGGGCATCAACACTATGATGCTTTGTACATAGTAGGTACTTAATAAAGTAGACTCACGTTGAATTTATTTCAAGACGACAAACAAAAATGCTGTTGATGTTATATTGTAGAATCTATAAATATATGAGCCAACTATTCAGGGCTGATTCCAAATGCAGGGTCTGAATTTGTTAAGGTAAAGTCAATGAGGCAGAGAGCAAAAAGCAAAGAAACAAAATAAAATCTCTTACAAGGACAAATATTGCACTCAATAGCATAGCTCTTTATGAGCCCAAGTTTGAAAGAAGAGTAGATGGCACTGAATCCCATGTAAAGAATCTGTCGGGTCTGAAGAGCTGTATCTCCTGTTCAGCTTTGGCTCATCTGGGTGTTCATCATGGCCCCAAAGACCTTAGTCAGTTTAGCCAATTAGTAAAATGGGTTGGTAGATATTGAAGGGGCTACATATCTCTAAAGAGCAATGCTCTATTTCCTTGTTCCAGGTCATTGTTATATGACTATGAGAAAAAGCATCAGTGTGAAACACAGAGGTGTACACTTGCCAAAAGTATATGCTATTCTGAGGACTCCATACAGAGCCTAGGTTGAGAAGGGATCTCTTATGGATGGTCAGATACTCCAGCTTGGGGATGATACCGTGTTGATTGGCAGAGTCCTTTGGGAGAGATCTATAATCACTTAAAGTAGCTTGGCCTACCCATTTAAACAGGAAAGACCAAATAAATGGATGAAGAATGTCTATAGTCAATATTTCAACATGCATCTATAGGGACACCCAATAGAGCTGATCCAGCAGGATGTCTATCTGAAACAGATAATACATATAGAGTTGAAAAGAAGGAAACCAGAATGGATTGCTTTCAAGAAACTGCAAAGGGCAGCTAGGTGGCGCAGTAGATAGAGCATCGGCTCTGGATTCAGGAGGACCTGAGTTCAAATCTGGCCTCAGACACTTAACACTTACTAGCTGTGTGACCCTGGGCAAGTCACTTAATCCCAATTGTCTCACCAAACCAAACCAAACCAAACCAAAAAAAACTGCAAAGCTCATCTTTTGATTCCAAGTGTCCTATCCTAAGTGTTGCCCAAAAGATAGGCAGAAGCGCTATTTTTTTATGGGTGTGGGGCATGGGGGGAAGATAGGGGGAGGCAATCAGGATTAAGTGACTTGCCTAGGGTTACACAGCTAATAAGTAACAGGCAGGATTCGAACTCAGGTCCTCCTGAGTCCAGGTTCAGTGTTCCATCCACTACACCACCTAGCTGCCCCAGAAGTAATTTTTTTTTTGATACAAACATTTTTACTGGTGTTGCTATTCATCAGCAAAATGTGGAACACCATTGCCTATGGAAGTCAAAATGTGGGCATTACACAGAGGGCAATGGAAAGGCATACTGTAAGTATGCAACTTGTAACATTAAGGAAAAAAAAGAACCCCAAATGAGAGAAGAGAAGGATACTGTCAAATAATGGTATGGCAGAAAGAGAAGATAGGTTAGATTAAGTGGGGCAAGAACCAGGGAGGTCAAGCAGATAGTTAGCCAGAGTGCTTTCACTGCTAACTTCAAGAAGTCAGGAAAGAATGAGGAAGGCCTCTAGCAAGTTAGGTAGTCCACTTATGGTAAATTCTTAGGTGGATGTGGATAAGAGGTGAATAGGATGAGAAGGCACAGATGGGTTACAATCTGTATTACAGTAAGACTCCTAAATGAATGACACTGCAGATATATTCTAGATATCATGCAGTTAATCAGGCCCTTAGAACCCAAGGCCTAAGGAAATCAATTGATGTACATCACATAGACATAACAATAAGAGTGTACAGCAATGTGTATGTTTTAGATGCTCTTGGAAAATGAAAATTCATCTTTGTTATTGATTTTGCTTTGCTTATGCTCTAAAAGTAAAGGGAAATGATGAAGGTACTGAATTAAAAGCTCCTTTTTTAAAACAACTCTTTACTTGAAACAAATACTTGATCTTTGTTATTGTTTTATCACTTCCTTTTCATCTCTGATACCACCATCATAGATTAGGCCTTTAGTACCTCCCCCATGGACTGTAAGAAATCCTCAATTTATAACAATTACAAGTTTGTTTCTAATTTTGGAACTCAAAATGCATTTTTCTCATAGAAATATTATTATAATGGTGGTCCAGTTCCCAGCCTAGACCACGAAAGTCTAGTTAACCCTTAATGAAGCTTAACTTTATAATAAATTATGGCATAGAAACTAGTTAGGGCATTCTGAATAATTAACTGAATAATAATAGGGCAATATCACAGCCTTTTAAAAAACATTAAAAAAATAAGTTTTCTTTTAGAAGATATGGTTAAAGAACAGGTGTTGTCGAGAGCTTTTTTTCTATAATGAGCATATAAATAGAGTTTTAGGCAAGAGAAAAAAATCCATGTTCAATTTACTTATTTTAATTATGTTTAATAACTAAATAGCAAAGAGGTTTTTTTTCCTGGAGGATAAGAAGAGATTTTTGTTTTAGAAATGACATCATATTTGGCTAAGAGGAAATCACCACAGCAAATCTGCTCCATTTATTCTGTTAAGGGACATGGATGAAGGATAAACTTCAATCTAATATATAAAAATGAGCTATTATTATGATTAAGAATAATCTTTATATAAAATGTCTCAACACTAATAAGAGAAATGTCTATATCCATATCCATATCTAAATGACTCTGATGTTTCACCTCTTAGTAAATTGGCAAAGATGACAAGAGAGAATGGTCTACACTAAAAGAGTTGAGGGGGGCAGCTGGGTGGCACAGTGGATAAAGCACCAGCCCTAAATTCAGGAAGACCTGAGTTCAAATGGGACCTTAGACACTTGACACATACTGGCTGTGTGACCCTGGGAAAATCACTTAACCCTTACTGCCCCACAAAAAAGGGGGTGGGTGGGAAATACAGACACCTTAACCCATTGATGGTGGAATTGTGAATTGGGTTAATGATTCTGAAAATATGATTCAGAATTTCATATTATGATTATTATCATCATAGCTAGCATTTAGGTTTACAAAGCACTGTACATAGTTATCTCATTTCATCCTTACAATAACCCTAGGGAAACAAACAAACAAAATAATCCTAGGAGGTAGGTGCTAATATTATCATTTTACAATCAAGGAAACTAAGGCAGAGAGCAGTTAAGTGACTTGCCCAGCATAACACAGATAATAATTGTCTGGGACTACATTTAAACTCAGGTGTTCCTGACTCAGGGTCAGGACTCTTACCCACTGTACCACCTACCTGACTACAGTTACATGAAGAAAGTGACTAAAATATTTATACCTTCTGACACTGAGATTCTACTACTACTCATATATACCCCAAGGAGATAAATGACAAAAAGAAAAGTCCCACAGTCATCAAAAATTGTATAGTAGCATTTTCTGTAGTAGCAAAGAATAGGAATTAAAGCAGATGCCTACCCAATTGATTGGAAAATATATAAACAAGTTGTGATATGTGAATTTAAAAGAATATTACTGTGCTATAAAATATGATGAATAATTAATATAGAGAAGTATGAGAAGACTTCTATGAATGGATACAATGTGAAATAAGCAGAACCAGGAAAACACTATTATACAATGACTATAACAATATAAATATAATTAAAAGTTAGTGCTGAGAAATTATAATGATCAAGCTTGACCCCAAAATAAAGAGATGAGAAGGTATCCCTCTCCTCTTCCCTTCCTTATAGAGACAGATAACTATAGGTGTGGAACATTGTTTATAACAGACTTTCTCAGTAAATGAATTAGTTTTTCTGAACCACTTTTTCCATCTTTTTTATTCTTTGCTAAAAGGGTTTGTTCTTTGGGAGGAGTAGGAGGTGTTTTGGTAAATATAGGTGATGTAAAAACAAATAATATGAATGAAAATTTATTTTTAAAACATCATAGAAGCAAACATTTTACTCTAAAACAATCTATGGGCTAGTCACATATTTTTCTTTTGGGGCTTTCAAAGCAATATCTTTTGGAAACACCAATAAGAAGCTAAATATCAAGGTGACAGTGAAATCTAAATAGCTTTTTTCTTAATTTCTTGTGTTGCTTTAAATTATTTTTTAAAGTTGGTTTTAAACAAATTGTTATTTGGCAAAAGATTTCAGGCCTCAAAGTGCTTATGTGGTACTCTTTAAACCTTAAGTTTCACTTGCATTTTAAGTCAGAACAGACTTTTTTCTTTCTTTTTTTTTTTTTTAGTGAGGCAATTGGGGTTAAGTGACTTGCCCAGGGTCACACAGCTAGTAAGTGTCAAGTGTCTGAGGCCGGATTTGAACTCAGGTACTCCTGACTCCAGGGCCGGTGCTCTATCCACTGTGCCACCTAGCTGCCCCTAGACTTTTTACAGCCTCATCTTCATCCCCCAGTTAGAGCCACAAAGCATGGGTGAGATAGTAGGTGTAAATGAGTAGGAAGGAACCCAAGGAGAGTAAGAGGCTTAATGGGGAATGTTTAGATAAGGAGTCTAGACTATCTGTAATTGGTTGATAATGGGAAACACCAGATAAATAAGGAACTTCCCAAAGCCAACAGCTCTGTCAGCTTAAAATGTACATGAAATTTGTGATGAAGTGTGGGGGTGGACACTGGGAGTCTCTTAAATTACTTCAATCTAATTATGTACTACCCTAAGTGACATATGGGGAGTCAGTCACTCCTATCACAGCTGCAAAGGCAGAGAAGAAAACATTTTCTAGGGGCTCAAAGGAGGCTACAAATAGGAGGGAAGAAATAAAAAGATCAAACCTGTGAGACTTAGATTAGATGACCTCTAAGGTTCCTACCAGTTTTAAATCTATGATCCTTTGATCCATGTCCCTATAAGAACTTAACATTTCAAGCAAGAATGGACGTGAGAAATATGGACAAATCAATAATATATTTCTTTTATCTTTCATTTTAAATTTGAAGCTTTTTGTACATTGACTAAAACCTCTCATCCCAAACTTCATTTAAGATTTTTTCCTAGGGAGTATTTACCATATATTTACATAATACAGGAAAGCAAAAGACCTTGAAAAAAAAAGGAATTTTCTTAAAGAAGTAAAACCAACTTAATTTCCAGGGCTTTAATAATTTCTTTTCAAAGTAACATGTAGTATTCTTTAATAATAACAAATCCTATTCTTATATTTATATAGAAATTTCTATTTATATAGAATTGCCATATCCTGGCAATCACCTCACCAAAGAATCATCAAGCTGAAATACTTCAGTTAAGATAGGGGAAATATTAGCCAATGATCTAACATTTGGTTTTATACAACCTTATCATGAGACAATGAGAACAGTTGGATCATATCACATAGTATCATAGCTGTTTCTAAAAACGCTGTGTTAATTATCTGCATCTATCATTTTCAGGGGAAACCATTCAAGGCCATAAAATAATAGATGCACTAATTATTAAGGCTAAGAGGATTATTAGTTCACTGCCCAAAAAGATAAGCAAACCGTCTACTCCAGGGTCATATAAACTTACGAAGTACCACACTTGGACTCAGGGAGACCCGGGTTCAAATATGACTTCTAGTATTTAATAGCTCTATGACCCAGGCAAATAATGAACCTTTTTGCACCCCAGTGTTTCATTTGTAAAATGGACTGATATGAAGATCAAGTAAAACAGCATTTGTAGAATGTTTTGTGAACCTTAGGGCAGCTAGGTGGCACAGTGGATAGAGTGCTGGGCCTGGGGTCAGGAAGATCTGAGTTCAAATCTGGCCTCAGACATTAGCTGTGTGAGACCCTGGGCAAGTCACTTAACCTTGTTTGCCTCAGTTTCCTCATATGTAAAATGAGAGAGAGAAAGAAATGGCAAACCACTCTATTATCTTTGCCAAGAAAACCCAAAATGGGGTTACAAAGAGTTGGACATGACTGAAAAAGGACTGATGACTGACTTGGGAACCTTAAAGCATGCTAAAACATCTGATTCATTATTAATGTTGACTGCCCAGTTTGGAATCAGGTAGACCAGAGTTCAAATCTGGGCTTAGGTACTTAATAGCTTTATGATCCTACACAAATCACTTAATCTCTATTTGCCTCAGTTTCCTCATCTGTAAAATGGGGATAATAATAGCACCTACCTCCCAGGGTTGCTGTGAGTATTAAATAAGATAATCATAGAACACTTAGTACAGTGCTGGCCCATAGTAAGAGCTATTATTTTTATTCTTATCATTGTTGTTGTTGTTGTTAAGAGCCCCAGTAAGAATAAACTTTGTTCCCACTGCTACCACCGCTCTAAAATGAATCACTTGTTTTTCTCTTTATTTGTTTCCCCAGGAGAAGGAACTCTTGGATTGTTTTCTGTCACTATTTCATCAGAAAAAATGGCAGATATTTTGAAGATTCCTTTACCTCAGCTTTAGTATAGGTAAGAAAGAGGGGTCTTGTTTTCTAAACAAGTGTGCCTGGGCAAGGATATGCATACTCCACTATTGCCACAAAGCCACATTACTTTGCATCTGAAATGAGGGACTTTCACAGAAGCAGGAAATCCAACTTGACTTTGTGTGGTTGTGAGAACTATCACTTTGCTTAGCTTCAAAAAAAGTTGGCTTCAGGGAGTTATTAGTAACTGTCAATGATTTTAGCATTGGTAGAGTTTGCCTCTAATAGTATTTAGTAGCTAAGAGGCTAGATTAGCTTTGCCACAGAAATTGACCCATGAATGGACCCCAGGCCTGGTACTTTTACAGCCTTTGATCTTCAATGAGCTTACCATCCTATCAGCATCCTAGAATCAGTTTGACAACAAAACCTGGGCTCATTTGGATATATTTAAGTAAACTGTTGACCATACACACATACAGGTACTCAGGACACAACCAGAAACAGCAATTGAGGAGAAAAAAGGCAAGCTCAATGATAAAAATAACCAGTTCCTTCAAAGTCAGCTCAGAAGCTGACCTGGACCAATGCAGGCTACATGATGGCCACAAGGGGCGCCACATGCAGGTATGAGCCTTCGCCACTTACTGTTCAGGGCTTACCTAGATGTTCCTACATAATGGTCTAAAAATAGAGGCAGATGAATTATTTTTCATCCTCTCTCTATGCAGGTGATGAAGTTAAGAGGATAGCAAAAACACTGCTAGAGGAAAATGCTTGGAATGGTCCCCAAAGTGGTGTTGGGTGAGTCTTCTCCAAACCATGATGGCTGTGCATCGATGGCCGATTCCCCAGGCATTCATATTCAGCACGGGTGTCCAGGATGACTCCAAAACAAGTTACTTGTATCCCAACATTATTTCAACATATTAGAATTACATCTTTCTACAAATAGTTTCATATCAACAAGTTATTTCACTGCGATTAATTTCAATTTACAAATATCCCCCCTTCCCCATGGTTTAAATCACTCTCCAGCTACTAAACCCCCTGCCAAAGGCTCATCTCTTCACATCCTTACCTCAATAATATAAAGCACCACATTCTTGTAGAAGCAATATAAGATGCATTTGGTCACTCGATTGTAACTCCAGGCTCCGTGCACCAACAGAAGCTTCTCCAAGTAGGCAAACTGAGAGAGAGAGAAGTAACAGTTAATTCATGAAGGTAAGAGCTCACCATTTCATAATATATCATTTAATAGTATTTTAAAAGATCTCAGGCCTCTCACTGCTGGGTCCAAGGTTTTCCTTTTGTGCAGAAGGTTCAAAGGTCCTTATATTAGGCCTAAACCTAAAAGATTAGCAAACTCCAATTCACTTGGGGAAGGGGGAGGGGGGTGCAGTGTCCAACAGGACAATAAGTTACCCTGTTAAACTAAAACCATTACTTAATCTCCATTTTCTGAGAGCACTTAAGCATTTAACATCTTTGCCTTAAAGCTGCTAAGGGCTGCTTGGGCTATGATTTGCATATTTTAAATGACAGGGTTTGGGGACCTTCCTCATTGGAAGAGGGATTAAGTCTTCAGCTTTTAATGAGAATAGCATTTTAGAGGGAATGGAAAGTTCCAGTTCAACCACTAACTTTCTGTACAACCCGGGACAAATGAAAATAACTCTGCCTTAGCTTTCCTAACCAGGGAAACAGAGATTCCTCCATCTCCTAGGACTAAGCCTTCAGGAAAAACACATCAAGAAGGCCAAATGCCAATAAATAAACAAATGAATGGATGAATAAACAGAAAATAAATAAATAAATGATTATTACCCCACATCCATTTTTTGTACCTTAACGCAAATCCAGAGGTCTAGCCAATTAAGAAAGGCATACGGATTAACTAATTTACTATAATAAGGTGACAGGGTGATGGTGACAATGCAGTTATCTTTCTCAGGGGCACTAGCACTTTGAAAATGGCTTGTAAGGAAAGGGTAATGTTAAATATGAAAGAATGAAATCTCACCTTGGCACAGGGGCCTTTTTTGGCATTCCTTGACTGCTACCACATGGACAAATTATCTATCCTTAAGACTGTCAAGCTTGCTCTCTTCCTTTCTACTGCATCAAAAAACTTTAAGGGTGATCACTTTGAGATTCTTAGGCTCTTTGAGTGTTCTAGCATGAATACTCTCTTCCTTTCTACTGCATCAAAAAACTTTAAGGGTGATCACTTTGAGATTCTTAGGCTCTTTGAGTGTTCTAGCATGAATACATTAAGACCAACTAACTTCATTCTCCCTATTACAGTTTTAGATTAAATATATTTTACACAGGGTCCTCCAATTCCCCCTTTAGTTTCCTTAACAAAAACCTTAATCCCTTACTTCTGGGCTAAGGGTCAAGAGGACTCTGTCCCAGACAACTGCTGTAGGCAGTACAAGAGTACAGTGTTTTTCAAATCCCCATTGTGTACCTAGCAGTGGCGATCGGCCTATATTTGACAGTCTATGAATATTTTTTTAAAATTCACTGGATGTTGTGAACCTTTTATTAGTTTGGGTTTACTGCTAAAATGCAATTGATTTTTTTTAAAACTAAAAAAGAAGTTCTGGATTCAAAGCAATACGAGTAAGAGAAGGAAGTATATAGTCTAAGGATAACATGTAGGGAGAGATGCTTCTGTCTAGTGTGAGACCATATTCTCATGAACTATTGCCAAATATTTGTGTAATGCATAGTACCTTAGTATCTTACTCTACAACAGAAAATCTTGATGCACAAATGCCATGAGTAGGCACATATGGAAAAATAAAACTCTCCATAAAGGCTCATTAAGGATTCCAGGGGAGAATAGGGAATCATAAAATAACTAACTAAAACAAATATAAAGGAAGTTTGCATTTGACCCAGACCCCTGACATTAAACATCAATGAGCACAGAGAACATCTGCTTGAGTCATCTCTAATGTCACAATTTTTAGCTTTGCAGTGATTTACCTTCTGGAAAAAATCCTAAATCAAAATTCTACTTTTCTTGAGGTGCTTTAAGAACATTAAGAAAGTAGGGAATCAAAGAGATCAAAGAAAAGGAGAAAGGACCTATTTGTATAAAATATTTATAGCGGCTCTTTTTGTGGTGGCAAAGAATTGGAAATTGACGGGATGCCCATCAATTGGGGAATAGCTAAACAAGTTGTGGTTATGATGATAATGGAATATTATTTTGCTATAAGAAATGATGAGTAGGATGCTTTCAGAAAAACCTGCAAAATGACTACACATGTATAACATTGAATTGCTTGAGTTTTTAAAGGGGGGGTTGGAAAAGGGAGAACGAGAATTTGGAACAGAAAGTTTTAAAAATGGATGTTAAAATTGTTTTTACACGTAATTGGGGGAAAATAAAATTCTAAATGAGAAAAAAGATAAGAAAAACCTGCAAAGACTTACATGAACTCTTGAAAAGGGAAGTGAGCAGAACCATGAGAATATTGTAAACAATAACAGCAATATTGTTATGATGATCAACTGTGAAAGACATGTGATGAAAAATGCTGTCCACCTCTAGAAAAAACAATTGATGAACTCTAAATGCAGATTGAAGCATACTTTTAAAAAACTCTTTATTTTAATTGTTTTATTTTGGTTTTGTTTTTTCTTTTTCAATATGGCTAACATGAAAATAAGTTTTTTTTACAGATTCAAAAAAAGGTAGAAGCATGATTTTCTTGGCAGGGATGTCTCTCTTTAGAGGAAAGCATGAAGGCATAGACTAGGGATACAATTCTACCCTCATTTATTTAGTAACAAAGACAGCAAACAAAGCTGTGTGCCACCAGAAGGGAGGTTGGAAAGGAAAGAGAAGCTATCGCTGCAGGGATAGTAGCAATGGTTGGAGTGTGGATTCAAAAAGGTTAGAAAAGATAGTTTAGGGCAGCTAGGTGGCGCAGTGGATAGAGCACCGGCCCTGGAGTCAGCAGTACCTGAGTTCAAATCTGGCCTCAGACACTTAACACTTACTAGCTGTGTGACCCTGGGCAAGTCACTTAACCCCAATTGCCTCACTAAAAAAGAAAAAAAAAGAAAAAAAAAAGAAAAGAAAAGATAATCTACCTATGGGACAACAAAGATATACTGGGGGATAAAGGCAAAGTCAGCCTCTGGCAAAATTGCAAATTAGACAAAGGTTGTCTTTAAGGTCTTTCCATCCTTTCCTTTCCTGTACTGAAGCAGTGTATGTTCTCCTTAAATTCCCGTAATTTACAGTTGCTCTTAAGAAAGATGTTAAAAACTCATTCACATTAAGGTATTAATGAACAATAACTTTAAAAGTATTACCTTCTGTAGTGATCTTTTATTTTTTGAAAGTGGATCAAAAGAATTAATTTCCAATAGAAAACAGTAGAATTTCATAGGATCATAAATTTAAAACTGAAAGGGATCTTAGAAGTTATCTAGTCCAACCACTCATTTTACTAATGAAGGAGCTGAGGCCTAGAGGTGCCAGATGGTTTGGTCAAGGTCACAGAAGTAACAGAGATAAAATTTGAAATAAGGTCCTATGACTCCTGGTTCAGGGCTTTTTCTACTCCATCAAGCAAGGTGAACAAATAGGAAGAGAACTGGAACTTTGAGACCAGAAAGAATATGCCTACTTATAAGGCTAGTGCTAACATTAGTACTAATATGGAGAAAGGCAGGGTGGGGGGTGGGGTGTCTGCAGAAGAGGTCACTCGACTTTTCAACAAGCCCTTTCAATTAGAAGCATTTGGTTGCAACTAAAGGAAGAAAATCAAAAGACAATGTTTCAGATCACTGAAGTCCAGCTCTCTTCTCATTAGCATTTCATTTTCTGAAAGAAGGTTGTGGAATCTAGTTTCCTAGACATTCTTAAGTAATGGGGAGATAATTACCCAGAATGCCCAGGAAATCTCATGAGATTCTCTTTCAGCCCTATGATTATATAACTCAGATATTTAATAACTCCAGGGTCTGTAACACTTAGTCTCTGATATATCCTAGGAAAGGAAGACTCCCAAAGGATATTTTTTTGTTAACCTAGGAAAGGTTGAATGTAATAGGGTATATATAATATGGCTGTCACCCTGTCCATGCAGATAACTGTTATTGTTATTGTTGTTTGTCCTTCATTCTTGAAGAAGACCATGACATCGAGGTGATGTCATGACTTGCACTGAATTGGATTTAAGTAAGAGAAGGCTGTGCAAAGTCACCAACCTCACTCTCTCCTCTGAGTTATCTGAGTACAGTGACAAGTTATATATCGGGATGACTGGAAATGGCCACTGATATTCAAGGCAACTGGGGTTAAGTGACTTGCCCAGGGTCACACAGCTAGTAAGTGTCTGAGGTGAGATTTTAATTCAAGTCCTCCCAACTTCAGGGCTGGTGCTCTACCCACTGTGCCACCCTGATGTTATTCTGTAGGACAGTTCCTATACTCTGTCCTCAGGCTGACTACCTAATGCTTCTGATTCCGGGTTTCAGGTCTGCAGAGTCAGGGCATTAGTTGAGAGAAGGACGTGAGGTTTTGATCTTCATTAAAGAGGGAGACTCCTCCTATGCTGCTGAAGAGCATAAGGATTTCCTTAGGTATAGTCAAAGAAGCACAAACAGTACGTGGGACCTCAAGATAGCACCTAATCTCAGTGCTCCTGAGGCAGATGTATGTCTAACCCAGGGGTCCTATAGGACTACTTCTGACTCCACTGCATCATGTGTGCCCCTTTAAGAATGAAAAGGGGTGGGGGAATGACTTTATTAAATATGTTGATGATGATTAAAAGTATTGTGTCTTTTGAATGACTTTCATCACTGTATAATGAGGGTGCTCATCATCATCATCTCTAACATCTACATAAAGCTTATCAGTACAGTACATGGATACTATACTAAGCTCTTTATAATTATCATCTCATTTGATCTTCACAACAATCCTGGCAAGTAGGCACTATTATTATCCCTGTTTTATAGTTGGGAAAACTAAGGTAAACAGAGGCTAAGTGACTTGAACAGGTCCACAGGTAGTAAATGTGTGAGGCTGGATTTGAACTCAGGTCTTCCTAATGCCAGACCTGGAACTCTGTGCACTGTGGGGCAGCCAACAGCCTAATCAATTAAAAATATAAAACATTCTCTACCTTTAGGATAAAACAAAAACTCCAACCTACTTTTCCAACTTCATTACATCTTACTTAGCCTCACTCACTCATGGTTGGGTCAACTTGGCCTTCTTAATGTTCCTTCTGCATGATCTTGCTTTTTCTATCTTCGTCACTTTATACTGGGATGCTCCCCATATCTGGAGTTCACACACCTCCCTCTTACCCCTGCCTCTTAAAATCTTTAGATTTCTTTGGGACTCATCTCCAGCACAACATGCTTGAGGCCCTTCCTGATTTCCTCCAGGTGCTAGGGTCTGTTCCTCCGGTTATTTTGGGGATATGTTATGGATAGATCTCTATATAAACATGCTGCCAACCTCCCCATAAAGTTTCTTGAAGGCAAGGATGATCTTTATATTCCAGTGCCTAATTCATAATAGGTACTTGATGATGGAGGACTTAAAATATGGTCTAAACCATTAGGAGTAATAGCTGATTCTTTTTGTCTCTTGGATACTGCCAACTTGGTGCTGATCATATTAAACATGTTAGATGTTTTCAGTACGGAGCTTTTGGTTTACAGAGGAATACACACACTGGACTAGGCTGGTGTGTATGGTTCTAAATGTTGCTGCTTGAACATAGGGTCATTAAAACTCAAATGAAACAGATGACCCCAGGGAAAATAATTCATGAAGGCAGCAGCTAAACTCAAAGCTGCCCTTGGCTGCTGGTACAGAAAACAGTGAAATGACCATATTAAACTACCTTTGAATGACTGAGAAGAAAGAGTTAGAACAGGGCTGGTGACCTGGGAGGAGGGGGGAACAAACAAACCAAGAAGTACCACATAGTTAACTGGGAGAATAAGGCTATAACGGATGCAAAAGTTCTTTACCGAGAGACACTAGTTAACTGAGCTGCATATGTGGGTAGGAGAAGGATTATTATTAGCAGAGCTGTAGACCTAGCTGTCATGAGTGGCGCCTCTCCTTGATGAACGAACAATGTGGTCAGTCCCACAGCTGGTGAAGAGTAACTTAAGCTGTAGGAAAGGGTGCTTCGAAGTACAAAAGAGAAACCCAGATACCCTGGTGGTATCATTTTTAGATGGCAAGCCTCAAAAGAGGCAGTAGAAACTCTACAGGATGCAACCAAGGGCGTCTGTACAGCTGACATCTCTGTCAACAGGCCACAGCAGCTGCTCCTTCATGCTTCTGACCTGTGCAATAGCGTAATCAGAGGAGTTTGTTGCCTGCATGCCCTCATTCCCACTGATCCCCACGCCAACATGAGCAGTCTGGATCATCCCCACGTCGTTGGCACCGTCCCCGATGGCAAGGGTGATGGCTTTCACGTGCTTCTTAACCATGTCAACAATTTCAGATTTCTGCAAGGGAGATACTCTGGAAAGGAAGACAGAAAGAAAATTTGGATCAGCCCTCAGTACACTATTGCATGCATCTTTCCAAAAGAGACAGCTGTAATCTACATTTAGCTGCATGAAGAGGGCAGTTATTGGAAAGTTTCCTAATTTGATACTTAAGCTTTAGTGCCTAGGCCAAAAGAAGCTTAAAAACAAAACAAAACACCGGTACCTTGTAGCTTTCAAGTGCTCTAACTTCACAGACTGAGTCAACACAGGCTGCTTTATAATCACACTTCCCAGGTGCCTGCCTGAACTCCTACATTTTGAAGGTAGTTAGAATACAGTCAGTTGCAATGGTTTTAGGAGAATGTCTTTCTAATCAATCAGAAGACCAGCACTGACAGCACTTGTGAAAGCTCTGGGTCATGCACACATTCCTTATGTAAGGGAGAGAAGTATATGTAGCAATCTGCTCTCCATTACAGAAGGAAGATGGAACTGGCAGAGCAAGTGAAGTGAGAGAGGCCCAGAGAAAAGGGAAAGGGAAAAGGGAAAGGAGGTAGTCTCTTCACCTTGTTTTTAAAAGAAGATCAGGTTTTAAAGGATCCAGTATAGATTTAAGGAGGCACCTGAGGGAGCATCAGATCTTCTTTACAAATGTAGCTTAAAGGATGGGTGGAGAATATTATAACAGCCTTTGTAAATCCAAGTTTTCTACTTGGTTTACGGAAGCACAAAACATTTCCACATAACCCAGGAGGCTGACACCACTTTTTGGTCAAGCTACTGGCATCCTTGATTCCAACTAGTTTTCAACTGTGCATGTGTCTGTACTCAGATGTGTGTAGGGAAAGGGGGTGGACTGGTAAATCAAACACCTGAATCACTCTTTAAAAGAAAGAAACCCAAGTGGGTGGCCTTTCTGAATCACTTAGAGGGCATTCTGGCAGTGTTGTCAAATAAACAGGCTTGGCATTTTATCACCCTGTGAGTTCCACAAACAGGTTAGAGTCTCATTAAAAAAAAAAAAAGATTCAGGCAGACTCTACTCCTCCACCAAACCCAACAAAAACACAAGCAAAAAATAATTAGCCTTTACAAAAATCTCTAATGAATTTTTAGAGAAGTTACACAACACCCTCCCATGAGCATTATCAGGCACCATTCTCCATTCCCAAGAGCACTGTTCCCAGAAATTAATTTAAATGTAATCTTTTTTTAAAAACTTAGCAAGATTAAAGGAATGGAATCCTAGGACTTGAGAAGTGAAAGGGACCTCAGATGTTGATCTATTCTAATCTCTTCGTTACTAACTCTGATAACTAATAGTTGACAAATTTTGAATTTTGAATAATGGTTTGAAAAATGCTTTTAAACAAATTAGAACTTAGTGAAGTGAACAACTGCTTTACTGTCTACCAGACCATGACTAGGGGTTACTAAGCAAGGAAGTCTATTTATAACAGCTGGAGGGCCCTAAGGGTCTGTTTTCGTTAGAAACAAGCTCTTGGGACAGCAAAATAGAGGGAGGCAGAGGTGGGGAATAATGGGGTCTAGAATACTCTTTTTGCCAAACTCAAAAAGAGTGGAGTGGATAGGGAGCATCCCAGGAGATGAGTAGCTATTTACCAGGACTGGGGTGGCTCATTAGAATCCACACCAAACTGGAAATCTTTGGATATATAGTAAAAGGACAGAAAGACCTCTCACCTCCAGTGACCTAGAGTCAAGCCCAGACTAGCCCAGCCCTATTCTGCCACTGACTGTTACTTGAAAGCAAATCAAAGACCTGTATCAACAGAGGCAAGCTGAGATACCCAGATGAGAGGGTTCTATTAGGACTGTTTCAACCTTGGGCACTAAGTTAAAGCAATAAGTTAAGAAAACTGGGGCAGCTAGGTGGCACAGTGGATAGAGCACCGGCCCTGGATTCAGGAGGACCTGAGTTCAAATCCAGCCTCAGACACTTAACACTTACTAGCTGTGTGACCCTGGGCAAGTCACTTAACCCCAACTGCCTCACTAAAAAAACAAAACAAAACAAAACAAAACAAAAACCCTGCCTAATTTCTAGCATTTGATTCTCTCACCATATCTATCTGAGAAGTGAGTTACTCTGTAACAAGTTACTCTTTGAAGGTCCATCTGTAGGAGGGGGCAACAGATGTCTGCTCCCAAAGGCCAAAAGTAAAGGGGAAAGAATCTAACTGGGCTATAAAAAATGATTCCCAGTGTTTTTAAGCATGAAATTTGCATCAAGGATTTATTATACCCTCAGCTGTAATGCACTGGAACAACATAATTCTAGTACCCTCTGGGGGTTCAAAACAGTCTTCAAACAGCTAATTTCTACAGAACAGAATAGATACCATTGCTCTTCAACCATCTATACTTAAGTATTGAAGAAGTCAGGTTACTAACTCTCTTTTAAAATCTTAATCTGTGACTTATTCAAATGACATATTTAGTATATATCCCCACCAGACAATGTCTAGATACAGGTTTTCAATCTATTATAGTAAGCTTGAGGATACGGATTAGGGTTTTTTTTTTGTACTTTCATTAACTATTTTGGTAGATAGTGAATAAAGACATAAAACGCAGAGCACTTAAATATGTATTTCTTCAAGTGAATATCCTGTAATCTTTGTTCTTGATCTGCAAAATGACAGAGTAAATTTTTTACTCTTTTTTAAAAAAATGATAATTCATCATATAGGTATATCTATATTACAGATACCTTTCTATAGGCACATGTAATACCTATTTTTATACATTGAATTACTGTATATAAAGCAACTAAGTTCAAATAACCTTTTGTTGATGAGTCATTCTCAAAGCAAAGTATGCTTCAATTTTCATTACATGTATGGGTAGGTAGTTCAAATACTATTTGCCCCATCAAGGAAGTTAGGTGATACAGTGGACCTAGAGTCAGGAAGACCTCAATTCAGATCTGGCCCCAAACACTTACTAGCAACCCTGAGCACATCACTTAACCTATCTGCCTCAGTTTCCTCAACCGTATAATGGGGATAATAACAGCGGCCACCTCAGAGTGGTTGTGAGGATTAAATGGGAATATTGGTAAAGCACAGTGCCTGACACATAGTAGCTACTACATAAAAGCTTCTTCACTCCTCATTCTTCACCCCCAACTCCAAGGCGACGGTTAATAAGGAGTGAGACCCTAAATTACATGATTGAAGCACAATTCAAAACTCCAAAAATAAAATGCAAGTTCTCTTAGGATTTCCTTTGTAAAAGCCCAAATGCTCAATGGTCCACTTGTGAAAAGATTCTGAGTGTTGCTGGCTGGAAAGCAGAGTCAATTAAATCCCAGAATAACTTTGTGGAAGATTAGAAATAGCCTGCTGGAGAATTTTCTTATATAAAGAATAACAGGGGCATCTAGGTGGCGCAGTGGATAGAGCACTGGCCCTGGATTCAGGAGTACCTGAGTTCAAATTCGGCCTCAGGCACTTAACACTTACTAGCTGTGTGACCCTGGGCAAGTCACTTAATACCAATTGCCTCACTAAAAAAAAAAAAAAAGAGAGAGAGAATAACGAAGAGTGCTGCTGATGATGATAGCTAGTATTCAGATAGTGTGTTAAGGTTTGCAAACTGCTTTACAAAAATCCTATCATTTTTATCATCACAACAACCCAGGAGATGCACGCTATTATTAGAGATAAAGAAACAGAGGCACAATGAAGTCATATACCGTGTCCAGGGTCATACAGCTAGCAAGTGTCCGAAGCCAGATTTAAACTCAAATGTTCCAGACTCCAGGTCGAACACTCTCTCTCCTGTGGCACCTAGCTCCAGGCTAAGACAAGTATTTTTAAGGCCATTCTTTTTTGAGGCTAATATTTAATTAACTGTTCCAGAACAGTCTTGGAATTTCAGAGACAGTCTTGGTGTAACAGAATGTTTAGTCAAAAGACCTGGGTACATTCCTGGCTATGGTTGGTAGCCTTGGGTATCTTAGTTTCCTCATCTCTAAAATAGGGATAATGTAGCTCCTGTCCTACTCTGAAGATGGGACTGTTATTCAAGAGCTCTTTTCATGGGGTATCTCACTGATTCTCACTATACAGCCACTATTTTAGTTATGATTTCATAAAACACAGAACAAGAATTTAACCAAAAGACTCAGGCAGAAAGGGTTAAGAAACTTATCCAAGATCACAACTAGATGACTTTCCTCCATTATAAGGAATTCTTCTAATAGAGATTTTGAGATTCTACCCTCAGCTTCTAATCCTTTGAAGCTACTCAAACACTTCAGTTTCATTTTTGAACTAATACCACAGAAACAATTTCTTGGTTAGAACTCTTTCTGATATTCTACAAATCTTATTAGACAGTTTTATTTGCCATTCCCACCCCTGTTTAAGTGAGGTAATCAAAATAAGTGTCTATTTTAGTAATTCAAAATAAACCCATCTATTCAAAACCCAAACCACACAGGCAGGGACTACAAAAGAAAAAAAAAACTGCTGGCATCTACAAGATATTTTTAAATGGGCCCTTCTGTTCACTTAAAAACAAATCTCAAGCAACTCAATAGCTTTCCTTTGAAAGCTATTATTGCCACATTAAATTCATTTTGTTTTTGTTATGGCCAGTGGTGTTTAGAAACTATAAAAACCCTGTGAAATCATTCATATCTTAAAATCAACAAGTATACAGCTATGTCATAAATCTAAAATCTATTACTTCTACTATGCCATACTTAATCAAACACACTTGAAGGCATTTCTGTGGTCTAGAGCATAGCAATTTAGTTTTTATTTGTTCTAAGTCAGTTTCAAATTTTCAGGAAAGTGGAAAAGATAATCAGCAGCTCTAAGTCAGTGCTAGGGGATTGGTTCCAGAGCACTCCTCCACAATGAGGAATAAGTGAGATAAACATGAAAAGTGGGTTGATCCATGAGATGAACATTTATTATTTGGGAAAATGCACAATACTGGGAGATCTTACATAATAGCAGAAGACTTTAGAGATGACTGGGTTTCAGGATCAATATGGAGGGGATTTAGAAGCTACAATGACATGGTGATAGGAAATGATATGTTTTTTAACAGCATAAGTTATCTTCTAGGTTAAAGTAGTGGGGGCAACATGGGGAAAATGAGAGAATAAAAATGTTAGAAAATTTTAGGTTAACCAGATCCCTTGGTTGCTAACTAGACCTTGAACTGAAATGATAAATAAGTGAGTTTCACCCTTACAAGCACTGAAAATTACTGCCTTAAGCTTTACATGCAAAGGAGAAATTACCCATATAAAATATATGAGTGGTGGCACAATAATGATGTACCAGGACTAGAAGATCATCAGTGACACTAGGATTATAGAATCATAGATTTAGAGCTGAAAGAGATTTCAGAAGTCATTTTGCCAACCCTTTCATTTTCCAGATGATGAAACCGAGCTTTAGAGAGAGATCAAGCGATTTCCACTTCAAAGTCACAGAGAAAATAAACAGAAGATTCACCATCTGAACCCTGATCTTCTGACTTGGAATCAAGAGCTCTTTTCATGGGGTAGCTCATTGATTCTCACTATACAGCCACTATTTTAGTTATGATTTCATAAAACATAGAACAAGAATTTAACCAAAAGACTCAGGCAGAAAGGGTTAAGAAGTTTGTCCAAGATCACAAGGCTACCCAGTGGCAGAGCAAGGACCAGTGATGGATTCACTATGTCTGTTGCCTACGAATCAGCCTCAAAAGGTTCTGAGAGGCATCAGACGATTGGCAAAAGGATGAAGAATTTTCAGTAAGCACTTAATAAATGCTTATTGATTAGATTGATTTTTCAGTCAAAACAACTCTGGAAGACCATCCACTAAGACATAAAAGGGCTGCAGTCTTTGTTTGTGGAGGGAGTATACATGTCTATGAAATCATGCACTCCTGAAGTATTGACATATTAATAGTAGTAGTAGTAGTGAAAGTGGTAGTGGTGGATGACCATGGATCAGCGCCCTGAAGAGCCACAGGCCACAGTGTGGCTGTGCAGTCTGACACGGGAGCCACAGCCTTGTTAAACATAACCTAGTGATGACCTTTTCTGAACTTTGTATGGCTAGTGTCTGAGGGCCAGCCCACTCATATGTTGCAAGCCCTCCCTCCAACTGAAGCTTTTTAGTCCAGTACTGCCTTGTCATTCAAGAGTCAGAAAGACCTGATTTTAAATCCTGTCTTAGACATTAGTAGTTCTGTGACCCTAGACAAGTCATTTCACCTCTGTGTGCCTCAGTTTCCTCATCTATAAAATGGGGATAATAATAGTACTTATCTCCCAGGGTTGTTGTGAAATTAAGTGATATAATAATTATATATCACTTAGCATACTGTCTGGCTTACATTAAGTGCTATATAAATTTTTGTTATATTATTATTACATTATATTATAACTATATTATTATAACTCTATAAGGTCATCAATTACTGTACATTATTTTTGTCTTTTTCCTCCCTAAGCCAAGCAACATACTAGATTACCTTGAACACAGTGGACTGTCCATAAAATAGAACTGACAGTAGTGTGGTAAAGGGTTATGGATTCTAGTCTCTGCCCTGCTACTAATTAGTTGTCTCGGGAAACTTACTATCCTCTATGGGTCTCAGTTTCCTCATCTATGATATGAGGGGGTTAAAAGTGACAGTCTCTAAAATTCTTTATGTCTCTGACATTCTGTGATTCTATGAACTAGAAAGCCCAGCTCAGGAGCAAAATGTTCATTGCAGCCCTTACTGCAACTATAAATTGAAAAGAAAATAATAAAACCTTGTTTTAACTCTATTTCCAAACCAAAATATATTAACCTCTTAATTTTTAGGAGCTTATTTTTGATATTATCTGCTGTGCTCTTTAATGTTAGGTACAGGTCAAAGGCACCATGGATGAAATGACATGAAAGCCAGATACAAATATCTGTGACAGGTCCAAGTTTCGTGTCCATAAAAAGTAGCTAGAAGTCACCTCCATTCTCATCCTTCTCTTTGACTTACATCTTGGTACCACATTCCGTCTACCAATTTCCTAAATGACATACTGGCCCTCTTTGATTCAGTTTTCTATGCATAATAAAACAAATGCTAGGAAGCAGTATTTGCTGGCCACTCTGAGTTCTTTGTTGCTAGCATGTAAAGTTTGCCTGATAGAGAATGAATTATAGTATAGTTTCAGTTCCAGGCTTGCCAGAACAGAATACTGTATTAAGTCTTATAAAGTAGTCATTGGCCCTTCTATATCCTGTCACATGAAATCTCCAAAAGGACACACAAGTATAGGGCAATTCTTGCAAGTTATCTGACATAGCAGCTTGTGCATAATAGCTGCTTTAAAAATACGTGTTCTGTCTTCTGATGATGTTCATCTTTATCTAAGGCATTTATTATGAGTATTATTATTCCTGGGGTCAGGCTCACCACTTATCCTAAGTTGATTATATTTCCCAGTGTTCCAAATCCTAACACCAGTTTCCAGCTCCCAAATGTATTATTGAAAAACTATGTATAAAGCAGATTGAAAAAATTATACCTACCATGAAGCTGTTTCCTTTCACTTATGAAGAAGGAGTTGGACAGGTTGGACAGGCTGCCATGAACCCTGACATGACTGGCCATGTCATTATGTGATCTTAGTGAATAGAGCGGTCAAATTTACTTAATAGCTAATGAAGCCCCAGTTTATTGCTTCTATTATATATATATATATATATATATATATATATATATATATATATATACACACACATATACATATATATACACACACACACATATAGTATGTATGTATACATATGTGTGTCTATATATGTGTATGTGTGTTTTTAAGAACAAATTAATGGTGCTATAGTTTTTATATATTTTCATGCATTTGACCTCATATCTACTATAGAAGCACAGACACACACACTTGCATATGTAAAGTGCTTTGCAAACCTTAAAACACTATATAAATGATAGCTGCTGCTGCAGCTGCTTCCTTCTCTTACTAGAGAAGCAGCATGCTAAGAGTCCCACCTCTAGCTATCATGTGGGCCAGTCAGTTAACCTCCCAATGCTTCACTTACTTACTTATTTGTTTGTTTGTTTATTTATTGATTGATTGATCGATTTGATTTGATTTGATTTGATTTGAACATTTCCAATTACATTTTAATCTGGCTCCAGCTCTTTTAGAGTTTTGCAGCTGGAGAATTTACACCTCTGTTCTAGGCAAGTCTTAGACTATAAGGTCAGAAAAAGCGACCACCTGCATTAGTAGAAATTATTCTTCTTTGAAGCTCCCTCCATCAATGAAATCACAGGCATTGTTTCTGAACCTAAAATGTTAATTTTGTTGTCAGCTATTATTATTTTATCCTCAACATACAAAAGTCACAAAATGAACTGCACTGTAGTGCATCACATGTATGCATGACATAACTTTAATAGAACCCTATCTTCAACCAGGCTAATAAGTGAAGAAAGTAGAGCCTTCACAACTTAGAATTACAGAACCATAGAATTAGAGTTTGAAGGGACCTCAGAGACCAGCTAGTCCAACCCATACCTAAACAGGAATACTTCTACAACCTTCCTGACAAGCAAACATCTAACCATTGCCTGAAGATCTTGCTGTGATATGAAACTCACTATTTCTCTGGACAGCCCATTTCTACTCTCTGAAGTACTAAAGAATTGGAAATTTTTCTTTATATTGAGTTATATTGTAGGACCGTTATTCTCTCTAAAGTCTTCTGTATTCCTCCCCTTCCTCTTCAGGAATCCTTTCACAAATCTTAAAGGTGATTATTATGTATTAATTTGAATTACAGTTATTATGCATGTGTCACAAATCCCCCAGAATCACATTTTACTTCTGATGAGTATGAAATCTTATAGGATACGATTTGAACAAATCCAATTCACATAATTGGTACTCTATAATGGTGTGTGTGTGTGTGAGAGAGAGAGAGAGAGAGAGAGAGAGAGAGAGAGAGAGAGAGATTTTTTTCTACTGGTCTCTAAACCAAAAGGGCATGGAACAAGATTACTTAATCTTTATCCATGCTTCACACTTCCCCCTCTCCTGACCAGTACAGAGCTCTGCACATAGTTGGTATTTTTAAAATGTTTGCTAAATTAATACATTTGAACACATATTCAATTCGAATTTCAAGATGGTTTAATTTTTCCTTTTATAAGTACACCTCCAAAGTCCTACTCCCCCTCATGGACACAAAGAGGTGGCACCCCTCTGATTGTGAAGGTTAATATCATCATGGAATAAGCTTTTAAAAGTCCTTTAAAACTGGCAAGACTTTGAATAAGGGTCCAGGCTATGAAAAGGAGCAGCTATTTTGGCAGAGTATATAGAATTCTGGGTCTGAAGTCACTAAGACTTGAGTTCAAATATGACTTAGATACCTGTTGTGTGACCCTGGGGACATTACTTAACCTTTGTCAGCCTCAGTTTCCACCTCTGCAAAATGGTGATAAAAGCGCCTACTCTGCAAGGTTGTTGTGAGGATAAAAGGAGATAATAATTGTAAAGCATTTAGCACAGTGCCTGGGACACACCAAGTACTCTATAAATGTTAGGTATTATTAAAAGCACAGAGCTTCAGAATGATGGTTTTGGGGGCAACAATGGGACTTAATGATGAACGATAATCAATATTTCATCCACACTGATGAAATCACTGAATCACTGAAGTACATAAGGCTCATTTAATAAAGGATGAGAGACTAGTTTGTAATTGTGCCAAGATAAAATGTTTCCATGTTCTCAAATGAATTCTCCTATACACAAATGTCTCTCTCTTCCATATTCTACGATGAGATTAACTGTTGTACTCAAAAGTGAAAAGCAAAGAAAAAGAGCATTTTATTGCTATTCTCATATAAGATAATCACCCTACAAATTTACATAATAGATGAATACCTTCTAAAAGTCATTTGTCCTTGGCTAGAAATGGTGGTGCAGTCCTATAATCCCTGCTACTGGTGAACTGAGGCTGGTTGATTCCTTGAGTTAGGGAGTTGAGCTACAAGAGGACTGAAGCGGACTGGATGTCTATACTAAGTCTGATGGGAATCAGGGAGGAGAGGGCCACTAGGCTGATTTGGTTAGTTATTTTAATCAGAATCCCAGTTTATTTTTTAAATTTTGCATGGGCTATACTTTATTGATATATAAATAAGTGAATATTTTAAAATAAATAAACATACTGATATATAAATTCATGAATGAGTTCACCTCTGATTACTCTATTCATCTGAAGTTATTCACCTGAAATTCTTCCATATTACAGAAATTTTTAAAGCTGGGATCATTGTAAGAATTATTTTTGGAGTAAAAGATAAAAAGAGTAAAATACCACTGGACTTTGGCTACTATTGGATACTAAATAATTATTCTTAAGAATTCCTTTCTACTAACAAGCAAATCACCGGCTCTGAGCACAGTCTAAAGTTCTTTGAGAACACTGTTGAAAACTTTTTTATGAAGGACTTGTGAAATGGTCCCGGAGGTTCCTTTCTGACCTAAGTAGAGTCATGATCCTGTGTCACAGGGACATAGTCATACAAACGACCAAAGCAGCCCATGCTTTGGGGGTACTTTCTGAAAATTAGGCTTTTGTCAGCAGAAGACAAATGATTTTGCAATCAAGGGTTGACTGCAAAAATATTGTCATCCTCTTTTGAAGAGGTGGAAGGTACAAAATCGATGCTATTTTATAGAAGACAAATTTACTGTACTTTTTAGGGAGCAGAACAATTAAGGTTGAAATCAAAGAGTAGCCCTGGATTCCAAAAGTAAAATGCCTTAGCAAACTGTACCTCCTCTGAAATGTTTTAAAAGTTGAACCCCTCATTGCATAAAACCTTAATGGGTTCATTGTTGTGAATTAAATACAGTTTTCTATTCACTGGGACTTACTTGCTACAGTGTGTTTCTATTTGAGCTGGGGTGAAAAAGAATGGGAGAGTAGACTAGGAAGGCTGGGATTTAAATAAGAGACATTAGATACTTATGTTCCCAGGCTGCAAAAGGGAATAAAACAGCACATTTAAATACCTTAATGTCTTTAACACAAAACACATTCATTTGATACTCTACTTCCTTGAAATACTTTATTAATGCACGTTCAGCACTCCTAGGAGTTGGCCTTTCTGGCAATGAACCCTCCTCAGTTCAACCACCAGCTTCACTACCATTTCAACATCTCATGCCTGACTTCTTCTGTGGGGAAGGTGAGTTATCAGAAATAGAACAAAAAAGAAGCTGAGAAATGTCAGATTTTTGACATTTCTGAGCAGTCTTATAGCACCTAAAGGACCAGGCCAGATAAGTTTATGTGTCCCTGAAAACCACCACCAAGATATTTAGTAAAATGGGTTTAATTAGACCTGCCCTTCACCTGATACCTGTGTCTGAATCAAAATGAACAAAAGGTCATCTGATTAGGAATCCCCTACATAGCTGGGGTTTCACCTTAAGCCCTACTGTACACAGAATACCAGGGCCCATCAACCTCTGACCCCTCAGTCAGGTTCCAGTTCAAACCCAAATATGACCGAGCCCTAGTGAAACAGAGAAGAGAGCTGCCAGCATGGCAAAATGCGTCAAACCCTGTTTATTTGGCTCAGGTTCTAATGGATCTCCATTATTTCATCTGAGGGATAAATTGTGGTAAGAAATTTATATGAAGAAATTGGTAAAAAGTATGAGTCTATGTGCCCTAACTCCAAACAAAGATAGCAAGACTAATAATAGACTATTTTGTTGTTGTTGTTGTTGTTGTTGTTGCAGGCAATGGGGGTTAAGTGACTTGCCCAGGGTCACACAGCTCATAAGTGTCAAGTGTCTGAGGCCGGATTTGAACTCAGGTACTCCTGAATCCAGAGCCGGTGCTTTAACCACTGGGCCATCTAGCTGCCCCCAATAATAGACTATTATAAACCAGTCATCAATTAATCACACTTTGCAGAAAATAGGACGATGGGTTTTTGTTTTCCATTTTCCTCTCTCCTCTCCACATACAACGTATGTGCAACTAACATAGGTATTGAGTCCCCCCACTCCCCTTTATATGTCCTCTTACAAACTTTTTGGGCTCATTCCTTCTTAACCTGAACCCACCCTGACAGGTTTAGGCTTCTCAAGGAAAGCATCTGCTACCACTACTCTGAGAGGAAATGTGGGAAGATGGTAATGTGTTAGGACCCAGAGGAAACCATTCTCCTAAAATACCCCACTTAAGCTCTACCTGTAAGAAACCCAAAGAGAAACAGGTATAACTACATCACATCACAAAAAGCCTATTAGGATCCTGCAGAAACTTTGAGGAGAGGCTAGGCAGAGTAGGGAGAAGACAAGGTGCAAAAGTAAGCCCCAGTCCAAAAGCAGGAAATAGCCAGACCAACCACTGAAGCAGGAACCATCCCAGGGGAGAAGGCCAGACTTCTCTCTAGTGCAGTCCATGATCAAGTGACAGCAGGAGAAAGGGCCAGGGGAGCAAACTTGTGGAGTAAAGCATCTAAGGCCTTACAGGAGGCCTGCTACCAGCATAATCAGAAACATCTTACTGGGCCTGCCAAGATTACCACTAGATTACAAAACTCTGGGTTTGGAGCCATGTGAGAAGACGAGACAGAACTAGTAAAGAACAAAACCATAATTAAGCCCCTGGGAGAATGAACCCAAACCCAGCACTTCTGCAGAAGATGAGACCTAGTCTTGGGCACTGCATCCAGGACCAAACAGGGTCTACACACACCACCAGAGTACAGATGGGGCAGAGTCTGACCCAAGCACAAAATTCCAATCCAGAAATTGAAACTGCACATAGGAGTTATGGGAATATTATGGGCCCCGGTTACCCCAGAAGTTGTCTGGGGAGGTCAAGGAACTTTTTCCTTGAAACCCCAGGAGTTTTTCCCCTGAGATCAGGGAAGCTTCTCCTTGAGCTCAACCAAAGGACAGACACATTGAAAGAGATAAGCAGCACTGGATCAAACTGAGCAAGTTCGAGGACCACCACCCTGCATTCCAGTCCTCCTCACCACCTCAATGAGGTAATCCTGTTAGGTGTGGCTGCACCAGGAGAGGACAAAGAAACCGCCCACCAGCAGACTGCTCGGACCCACCAGGATGGAGTTAATGCCCATCACCAGATTGCCCACAACCCATCATCAAACTACTCCAACCCATCACCCAATAAGGGACATTTTACCCACACCATCTGAGCCCTATAAAAGGGCACTCCCCAAGCTCGTCAGGGAGGAAAGTGTTTTTTAAACCTTCCTCCTGGCCAGTTTCTCTTGTACCCCAATAAACCTGTTCTTTTATTCCTAGATAGGACTTGTGTGAGAGTGTAATTCTTTACAGAGGAATCCTAGGGATCCACCTGTTTTCTCCCCATATCAAAATGAAGAAAAGTTATGGACTGGGAGAAGTTCCTAAGGAAAATCCTCAACAAGAGAGTAACTCTACAAGTAAAAGTTGAGTGTCAGGGGTAAAAAGATATTTTAGAGAAGGGTTATAAAAGCAGATAAAATAAATGAAACAAGAGATACAAAACATAATGTTAAAGAAAACAACAGCTAGGCAAGAAAAAATCGTATGGAGAAATTACAGCCTAGAACACAATGTTACACAAAATTTGAACTCCCTTAAAATTAAAGTGGGCCAACCAAAAAGCAGTGATTTCACAACAAAACGAGAAATATTGAAACAAAACCAAAAGGCTGAAAGGAAAAAAAAGAAAATGAAAGCTATCTCCTGTCAAGACAAGGAACGGAAAATAAATCAGAGAAAACTCTAAAAAACAAACAAACCTCTAACAAAACAAGGCCTAGACACCATACTTGGAGAAAACATGAATGAAAACTACTCGGCATATTTAGAACCAAAGGACAAAATTAAATTAGGAAAGAATCTACTGTTCTGAAAGAAAACTCAAAATGAAAACTATCAGGGACATAACAGCCAAAATCCAAAAGTTCCAAGTCAGTGAAAAATATTGCAAGTAACCATAATAAATTAGTTTAAATACTGAGGAGACATAGTCAGAATCACACAAGACTTGGCTACTAAAACTATGTGGAGGAAAACTTGTGATATGCTATTCCAAAAGACATTGAAACAAGAATATCCTTCCCAGTATAAAGGACTATAATCCTGGAAGAGGAGTAAATGGATTTGTAATGAAATAAAGGACTTTTAAATGTTCTTGAGAAAAAGACCCCAACAGAATAAACACTTTAAAAGGAAATTCAGGAGTAAAGTGAAACAAATACATTTGACTGGGGAGGGGGTGCAGTTATATTAATGAATTGTTTACATTCTAACAGAGACAGAAGAAAGTGTCATCCCTTTAAAGTCTATAAGCTTCACAGAGGAAGGTGGAGAGGGCTTAGGAGTATTTTTTGTTCTGTTTTGATGGTCTTTAAAAGAGAGGAAAAAGAGAATATATGGAGGAGGAAGAGAAGGTGAAGGAGAGACAAACTCTCATGTTACATAAAGGAGTACAGGAGGTAAAAGGATACACATGAGGAAGAAGGTGGAGGAGGGAAACGGCATGCCTAGAATCTCATTTTCATTTGAGCTGAATAAAAAAGATTGTTGGAAACACACATTTACACACACACACACACACACACACACACAGTTTCATGTAGAAATACATTACTGTTAACAGGGAAAAGGGGGGAGGGGAGAGAAGCAGGGTTTTTCTTACGAAAAACAAACTGCATTGTTGGAGGATGGATCTTGAAAGAGGGGTTAAAAGGAAAGAACCAAAGTAAACCTGTGATGAGAGGCACAGCCAAGAAGAAGAGAAGAGAAGCAATAGAGAAGAAACAGATCACTTCAATTATATATTACTATTTTTAAGCAAACTGTCTTTTCCTTCATCTTTTCCTTCTTTGCAAAGTATAGTGCAAGGAGCAAAGAGAGGAGAAGCTATGACAGGATAGAGATAAATATACAATTAACAATCTCAGCAGTGAGAGTGACTGGAATGAATTCATCCATAAAATGGAGGGCAGCAGAATGGATTAAAAAGCATATGTCAAAAATATGTTGTTTATAAGAAATACACTTGAAATATACACAAAGAATTAAAATAAGGAACTGAAGTAAAATCTATTAGAAATCAGTTAAATTCAAAAAAGCATAGGAAGCAATCATGACTTTAGATGAGGAGACAGTAAAAATAGCCATGATAAAGAGATAAGAAGGGGAACTACATTTGGCATAAAGGCACAATAACTGATGAGTTTTAATTGATCTATACCATATACACACTCAATAGCATAGCATCTAAATAATTATAGGAAAATATAATTGAATTACAGGGGGACACAGAAAACTGTAATAGGGAAATGCAACATATTCTGTTCAGACAAACACATTTAACAAAAAGATAAATAAGAAAGAAAAAGAAGGACTTTAAAACTTTTAAAATGTTAGATATGATAGATTTTTGGCAAACACTCTATGGGAACAGACAGAAGTTTGCATTTTTCTCAGAACCTTCACAGAAAATTCAAGAGTTACAATATAAAAGTATTTAGTTAGATACCAAATAGTGGGGTATAAAAACTTCACAAAAATTCAGGAAAGCAGATATTCTCAACATATGTTTTACTAGCCACAAATACAAGTTACATACAATAAAGAATCTTAGATGAAAAGATCAAATTTAATTGGAGACTAAATGATATAATCCTAAAGAAATTGGGGGGAGGAGTCAGAAAATAATAGAAATAATAGAAAACTTTATTTAAACAATGATAACATTGAGACAAAATAGTAAAACTTTTGGGATACAACTAAAAAGTGTGTGTGGGGGGGATTTATCTCTCTAAACATATTTTTAATGCTATCTTTTTTGGGGGGGGCAGGGAAATGAGGGTTAAGTGACTTGCCCAGGGTCACACAGCTAGTAAGTGTCAAGTGTCTGAGTTCGGATTTGAACTGAGGTCCTCCTGAATCCAGGACTGGTGCTTTATCCACTGCGCCACCTGGCTGCCATGCTAAGCACATTTTTTAACAAAAAAGAAAAAATAGACCAGTGATTTGGTCTTACAACTAGAAAAAAATCCTGAAAAAATTAGCAGATAAAAATTTCAACTAAACACCATAACAGTATTTCTGAAAATTAACAAAAATGAAAGCAAACCAAACAAGTCTGATTTTTCTTTTTCTTTCTTTCTTTCTTGTTTTTTTTTTTTTTTTGGTGAGGCAGTTGCGGTTAAGTGACTTGCCCAAGATCACACAGCTAGTTAAGTGTCAAGTGTCTGAGGCTGGATTTGAACTCAGGTCCTCCTGACTCCAGGGCCGGTGCTCTATCCACTGCGCCACCTAGCTGCCCCCGATTTTGAAAAGATAGAAAAAATTCTATTGTTTATGACAAGAATTGAAAAGCATTCATAGCAACTGAAGATGTAATGAAGTCATGAGAAACTATTTTGCCCAATTATATACCCACAAAACAGACAACTTAGATAAAATGGATGAATAATTACAAAAATGTAAACCATCCTGATTAAAGGAACAAGACATTTATTATTTAAATAATCCAGTATCAGAAAAAGATTGAACATGCCATAAAATAAAATTCTCAAGGGAAAAAAATAAAAGAACCAGATAGATTTACAAGTAAATTCTATTAAAAATTAATAGAGGGGGAAGCTAGGTGGCGCAGTGGATAAAGCACTGGCCCTGGATTCAGGAGGACCTGAGTTCATATCCGGCTTCAGACACTTGACACTTACTAGTTGTGTGACTCTGGGCAAGTCACTTAACCCTCATCATCCCACCAAAAACAAAACAAAACAAAACAAAATTAATAGGGGGCAGCTAGGTGGCGCAGTGGATAGAACACCAGCCCTGGATTCAGGAGGACCTGAGTTCAAATTTGACCTCAGACACTTAACACTTACTAGCTGTGTGACCCTGGGCAAGTCACTTAACCCCAACTGCCTCACCAAAAAAAAAAAAAATTAATAGAAAATTCTAATATTATATAAGCTGAAATAATAAGAAAAGTAGGGATTTTTCTAAAATTTATCCATGATACAAATAAGGCCTTTACAGGGACCAGGGAGAGATAAAGCAGAGAAAGAAACCTATAGCCCAATATCCCTAATGACTATTGATACAATCTTTGCCAATCATAGCAAAGAAATGACATGCTAAAAAGATTATATATTATTATCAAATTGGTTTTCTCCCAAGAACATAAGGTTGATTCAATATAAACTAAACTCTAAACATATATGTTTCATTAGCATAGCATTAAATCTGTAAATTAACTTTAATAATACTGTTACATTTATTATATTGGCATGGCCTAGCCATGAGCACTGTATATTTTTCCAACTATTTAACTCGTTCTTTATTTCTTTAAGGAACATTTTTAATTGAATCTGTAGAAGTACAGAGTGTGCTTAGGTAGACTGACTACAAAATATTCTATGTATTTTGTGCTTATATTGAATAAAGTTTTCCTTATTTTGCTTCTAGAATTTAGTTATTATACATGATGCTACTGATTTTTGTGGGTGTATTTTGTATTCTGCAACAATGCTGAAAGTATCAATTGTCTTATTTTCTTTTTCTGTTTATTTATTCCTGAGAGTAATTCAGATGTGGTGCATTGCTAGAGCCAGATTAAAACATAACTGAGAAATGTTTAACAAAATAAAATTAGATAATGTTAATTTGTCATTTTCTAAGTCAATACACAGGTGTCACAGTGGATAGAACACTGGGCCTGGTCAAGAAGACCTGAGTTAAAATAGGAACTCAAATACTTACTAGCTGTGTGACCCCGGGCAAGTCACTTAACCCTGTTTGCCACAGTTTCCTCATCTGTAAAATGAGCCGGAGGAGGAAATGGCCAACCACTCCAGTGTCTTTGCCAAGAAAATCCCAAATGGAGTAGTGAAGGGTCAGACACAACTGATGTGGCTCAACAACAAACAACAAAGTGGAACAGGCAGCTCAAAGGGATCCATCGGTATTTGAGTTTGATGCTATTGCTCTATGATTTCTTAAGTAAACTAGTCAGTCAGTAAATTAGCATTTATTAAACACCTCACTATGTGCCAAGCACAGTACTAAGCACTGAGGATACAAAAAAAGGCAAAAAACAAACATGAAAAAACCCCTGATCTCAAGGAGTTCATAGTCTAAGGAGGGAGACAACATGCAAACAATCAACAAGCACAGACATATACAGGATATACAGAATAAATTGGGTCTAATCTCAAAGGGATGGTACTAATATTGGAAAAGGCTTCTTAAAAAATGTAGGACTTTTACCTGAGACTTAAAGAAAGTCAGGAGACAGAAGTAGAGAGGGCTACAGAAATGGGGGCCTGTCAACAAAAATGCCTGCAGTTAGGAGACTGCAATGCCTTGTTCACAGAACAGCAAGAAAGCCAATATAACTGTCTTGGACTGTATCTGGAGGAAGGGGACCAAAGTGTAAAGACTGGATAAGGAGAAAGGGGCCAAGTAATGAAGTACTTTAAAAGACAAACAGGTGATTTTATATTTGATCTTGGAGGTAATAATTATAGCTACTCTTTTAGAGCACTTTGAGTTATACACACTGGTGCTATTATTATTCTCATATTACAGATGAGGAAAATGAGGCTGAGAGCCTAAGTTACTTGCCCTGGGTCATGCAGGTAGTAAGTGGTCTGAAGCAGGATTTGAATTCAGGTCTTCTTGACTCAAGTCCTGAGCTCTATTCACTGCACCATAAGATAAGGGAGTTCACAAGGAGACCCAAGCAAAGCAGTGTGGGTGCTGTTATGTTAAATTTAAAATACACTTAAAACTAACCTATGTATTTTTAATTCATGATTTCACATACAGTCTTTTTTCCCTCTTTTTGTATATGAAAGTGCTTGTTTGCCAGGATGCAATTAAAACATCAGGCAGCTGGGTGGTGCACTAGAGAAGAGTTGTGGACTAAGAGAATGGGGACCTAGGATCAACTCTCACCTCAGATATTTCTAGGTTGTGTAACTCTAGCATAGTTATTTCACCTCTAAGCCTCAATTTCCTCATCTGCAAAATGGGGATGAGAGCACCTACCTCACAGGGCTGTTGGGAAAACTAAATATAACAGCATATGTAAAGTGCTTGGGGAACCTTAAAACATTATATAAATGTTAGCAACTATTATTTTAAGAAATAAGAATAAAATAAAGAAGATAAAGACCCATGTAGAAACAATTAAGCACAAAAGTAGAATGAATTAAGTCCCTATGAGAAAGAAGTACAAATTCCTATAAGAATCCAGAAGATGTAGAGATGGTCTCTCCAGTTTTTCTGTTTTAAAATTCTATAATCCTCTTTGGTTAATGACACGAAAAAAACAACCCCTCTCCAAGAAAAACAAAACAAAACAAAAAACCCCTCCCCTAAACATGACCTTAGTCAAACTATATATTAGTATGAGCACATATAATTCTAAGTGATTTAGAAGTTTTTTAAAGAAGACAAAAAAGAGCATATAGTATAACTGAAAGGCAGACTCGAAGTCTGTGCATGTGTACATTAGTAGTATATTTTTCCAACACCATCCTTAAGAGTACAATAAAATTTAGTCAGGGAGGCCTTGGGCTTTATTCCACATTCTTCTTCATTTAGAGTAGCTCTGCCCTTGGATAAAGTTGGAGACTAAAATGGGACAACTATGATGAATGTCCTACCCCTGGACTCTGTCCATACATCATCATCACAGTTTCTACCAAATAATTAGAAGTGTGTAAGTAATGAGTATACTGCACAATCTATGCCACCCCCAACCCCAAAGAAAACTCTGTCAGCTGTGCCTGAAAACAAATTACAAACACATGAATCACTTGCTGACATTACAAGAATCAGCCCCCTCTCCACACAAACCCTAACTTTAAATAGAAGGCATTCTTTCATAGATAGGCTGGAAATGGTTTTTCTACACTTGCTTAATTCTCCAACCAAAAAAGAAAAAAAATTTCTACCCATGTAAAAACAATGAAAGTAGAAGCCCATAGTCAGTTTCTTTGACAATGAGAAAAGCCTCCATTAATGCAAAACAAATTCCAGCAAGGGACTGCAATCGAAAATGGTACTACACAAGGCAAAATGATCAATAGAACTATTCACTTTAAGATTAGAAAGATTATTTTAAATTAACCAAACATCCTAACTACCAAAAACCTAGGAAATTTGTCGCATGAAGTAGTGAATGGGTTGCCTGTTGCTTTGTTAAAATAGAATTGAAGCTGAAATCCACTTCAACTACACAATTAAAATTAAATATTATGGGGTGGGGGAATTAAATTTTTAAAAACCCTGGATTTGTTTTTCAAATTTGGTTTGGATAATTAGAGAAGCCAAATCAACTTACCAATTTTTGACATTTGACAATTTTCCAGTGTTCTCTTATTTGCTTGGAGTTTTATTTAATCTAGACACCCCTAATCAGTGTCCTTCTTAAACTGGAGACATTACTTTCCACTGTCATAAAGGGAAATATGTTTCAGCATTAAGAAAAAATGGATCTTGGCTGCTTTCCAAGAAACTAGCTGCAGTCCAATTAAGCCATATCAGTAAAAAATCAGTTTATATATAGGCTTTTTAATTCATATTTTTTTAAAGTTAACTTTTCCCCCCTCCCCAGTAGGCAAGCAGAAGGACATTGCCTGAAGGATCCTGTTTCCTAGAGAGAAACTGACTTTGAGAAGTTTGGGGAGCCAGCATGGTAATGAGTCCATTTCTATTGACTTGTTATCTTCAAAGGTGAACTCTTGGGCAACAGAAAAGTGGTAGACAGCACCAGCTTGTTACTAAGAAAAAAGTATTTCTTGTCCATTTTTCTTGCCCACTTTAAAGCTTTAGTATTACCCTGATTTAAAACATGACTGCTCAGGCTTTCAGTGCCTGAAAGTCAGTTTTTAAAAATGAGGAAGTTCAGACCATTGGTGCTACAGACTGAAAATGATAGGGAAGCTAAGCTTCCAAGACTGAAATGCCCTAAACCAATCAAAATAAATGAATTGTATAAAGAACTTTAAAAAGATTTCCTTATCTAAACTTTTGGTGTGCTATTACAAAAATAGCAAAGCTTAGTTGAGTAGTACCCTAATAAATGCCCTATAAACATGTTTAATTAGGCATGCCAGCAATAACTGAATAATGTAGGTTGATTACCTTCATCTCAATGCTATATTCAAATTGAATAAAGGTAGGAAAATGTACAGAAATGTTGGACTAAAGTGTTCTCATGCTCTCAGGAGAGATGCCAGAACATATTTTAATTTACACACACACACACACACACACACACACACACATATACATATATATAATTTGGGTGGTTAGATAAGGTTTTTGGACTACATGTTCACTTTGGAGACTCAATCTGGGGTCAGATGGTAATTCTCCCTTAGACATAGAAAGGATTCATTGTACACATGGGAACAGGAGTCTTTGTTGTATCATCAGTTAAGTAGGATCTATGCTGTATCTTGAGATAATATTCCTATAGCTGACAGTTTGACCATCACCCCATTTCTGTTCAATTCCATCTTATCCAATGAAATGGAATTCAGTGACATTTATTATATTGTAGGCCCTGGGGATATAAAAATATACACTACACAGACCATGACCTAGTGATGCAACCAATATGAGACAAAAAGGACTTTATCTCAGGGCATCAGTATTAGAATAAACTGTCTTCCCTTTCAACCTCTCTGGTAGCTTTATCTCAGAGTGAACTGCATCCACTCTGGGACTATCCTCTAAACCCACACTTCTTAAACTGTGGGTCGGGACTGCATATGGGGTCACATAACTGAATATGGGGGTTGTGAAAAGTTTGTCAAGAGTAAAAGGTCATGTATACTTTTTATATACACATTTACTCGGAGTCATGTAAAAATTTCTTCGGTAAAAAGGGATCACAAGTGGAAAAAATTTAAGAAGCCCTGTTCTAAACCACTATGTCGATCTCAATAGGACTGCCCTGTCTTCTGTAACCTCTGCATCCACAAACTGAATGTTCTCCATTGAATGATCTTAACTGAATGTTAAGCCTCTGCCATGGCCTCAATAAAGGGCTTACAGTCTAATGGGAGGAAGAATGAGTACACACATAATTATGATATAAGGGAAAGTTAAATAAGTTCAGATGAAGAGTTCAAAGAACTGCTATAGAAATATGAAAAGGAAAAACATCAATTTCACCTGGAGGATGGGGTGGGGAAAGCATCAAGGAAAGCTCTGTGAAAGTATACCACAATTCTAGATGACCCAAGTATAAAACAAAACTTAGTAGATTCCCTCTACTCAAATCAGCTTCTCTCCTTCCATTAATGGCTCCTTCATTCTCCTAGTCACCTATGCTTGAAACCATAGACATATATTTGACTACTTCCTTTTTCCATATCTATTTATCTAGTCTTATTTATTCTCCCTTCAAAATCTTTTGTATTTATCCTTTTTACCATCATTCCCCCCACCATTCAGAGATTTACTACCTAGCCTAAACTAGTAAAACAACCTGCTAACTGAAACCCCCAACTCCAACCTGCAAATCGAATCCATTTTCCCCTTTAATCCATCTGACAAACTACCCCCAGATTCAAGTGTTTGAAACACCAGTTTAGTCCTATCACTCTGCACAGAAACCTCCAACAGCTCCCATTTCTCAAAGTATCCTTTGAGGTACAATCTTCTTAACAGTGGATGAAGTTGGCCCTGGAGCTGCCAGGTGTCACTAGTAAGGATGGTGTCTTTCACGAGGGCCTGGAGGTCCTTTCAGGCCCTTTATGATCTGCCTTTAATCTGCCTTTTCTCTTTCTGCCCCCTTGCCCATTACTCTTCTACTGAAGAGGCTCCATGCCAGAACATTTAACTTGTTCATTGTTCCCTGAACACATCTCACACTCTTTCACCTCTGCATCTTTTTGAAAGTGTTGAAGAGCATGTGCAAATATCTATTAAGCACTTACTATGTGCAGGACACTGGGGGTGGGGGGCAATGAGGGAGCATAATACAAAAATGAATATGATTTGATAAATTCCATGAAAGCAGAGATTATCTGGAATAGCTTCCCTTAAAATTCTACCCATTCTTCAAAGCTCAACCCCCATTAACACCTCCTCAGTAAACCTCCCCTAAGCACTGCAGACTGAAGTGAGCAGTCTATCGTTGAAATCATATAGACAAGGCAAATCAACAGGCACTTATGAAATAGGCATTGTGCTAAGCACTTGGGATACAAAGACAGGCCAATTTTTAAAAGTTCTCATTCTCAAGGCTCATAGTTAATGGGGTATATGTACTTATCATTTTGGCACTTATTTGGCACTTAGCCTATGATGTCCTATTTTAATTCCTACTGATTTCTTTCTCCTGACTAGATTGTAAACTCCAAGAGTACAGTTAAGTATGTAGTCAGTGCTTAATATTTGATGCTGCTGCTGTTTTCACTATGAACTATTTTGAAGAAAAACACTGATATTCCACAGTGATAAACTTATCATTGTTTTAAGTAGACAAACTGCTAACCAGAAACAGAAGACTAAGTGGTAATAAATTATATTACATTATTAACCTCATTTCTTCCAAAGTTAACTTGGACAAGTACATAATGGATGCTGCTAATTGACTTGGTTGCTTTAGAGTTAAATCTTTTGTCACAATTGTGATTACTGCTACAAAATTTTCTTCTTTTGTTATTATTCCCAACTCACAATGTGAAATTTCAAGAAAGAAGTCACTTATAGGCAATGGACAAAAACAAGGGCAAATTCATAGATTTTTTAGAAGAAAAATTACCTGCATAGGAACACATCTACATACTCTTTTTTAAAAAATGTATTTATTTGTTTGTTTGTTTTGTGAGGCAATTGGGGTTAGGTGACTTGTCCAGGGTCACACAGCTAGCAAGTGTCAAGTGGCTGAGCCCAGATTTGAACTCGGGTCCTCTTGAATCCAGGACTGGTGCTCTATCCACTGCACCATCTAGCTGCCCCTATATACTCTTTTTAAAAGGCAAATGTCCTTGGAAAAGTTATCAGAAACTATTGCAAATCTATATAAATCAGATTGTTTTCCTGAATGCCTACCTGATATTAGCCTCGATGGTACTGAGGGAATTCAAGTCTTCATAGTAAGAAAATAAACAAAATGGAGAACATGGGCCATTTTTAATAATGATAAGCCTGAATTTGGCATGAAAGTATGGGATTTGGAATGAAATCATAGATTTTGTTATAAAATTATGGGAAACTGCACAATTGCCATGGGTAATACATAGGCACAGAGAAAGGATCAAAAAAGATAGAATATTAATGATAAATTTCACCTATTTATGAGCTAAAACTAAACAACTGGTATAGACCCAGGCATTTATATTTTGACAAGATTACATAAAATCTGGTTGTCACCTCTAAGGAAGGCTCTTTAAAAATTTGTGTCACAGTTTGTCAGTTTACTAAAAGTCAATGAAAAACATTACTCACCTGGTGCTAATGCAGGCACTGTACTACAAAAGAAATGCTTCTTCATATTTCTGATTCAATATAACCTAAAAGGAGTATCAACAGTTGGCTCTGTAATGATGGAAAAGAAAACTAATGGAGTTCTATTATCCCTCTATCAACAAAGGCATAGGATAATGGAAAGTTGAAGAACACAGGTTTCAGGTCCTGCTTCTGTGATGTTGGGCAAGACACTGCATTTCAATGGACTTCAGTTTCTTCATCTGTAAACTAAGAGATTTGGACAAGATCACCTTGATTGTCCCTTTTAGCTTTGAATCTATGATTCATTGACATTATGTGAGCTCATCAATGTGGATACTCCCTTCAATGGCACAGCTCATGATCCATCCATGATTTTGTATCCTGTGTAATTCTTATCCAGGTCCTCCCATAAATCCTTGACACAGTGTCTACCTACCATGCTTCAGGTTCTCCTCAAGGTTTCTTAACAATGCTGTATAGGGGATGACCAGCTATTATCTCTTACTCTGGTCACAGCTCTTTGATGACATCTTTTATGGCCTTTGTGCCTACTTCTTTATATGTTAAAAAGAAGCCACGATTTATACCCACTATGCATTTTTCTCTTTTACTTTGGGACACTGACAAATGATTCTTTTTTTTTTTTCAAATGATTCTTTAAAGGATGTGATACTGTATGATTCACCGACATATGTTACTGAAAGATTGTGGATATTATAAAAATGGGTCTTAGTTTCAGGGAGAAGTTTGGAGTCATCAAAGGCATGTGTAATCTACCAAATGCAAAACTATTCATACTTTTATCTCTAATTCACTGATTCTCAAAGTGTGGCTTCCTGGGGTCCTGATAGATTTTCAGGTGGTCAGTAAAGTGAAAACTATTTTCATAACAATACTAAGAAATTTGCCTGTTAAAATGGGCATCTCTTTTCCAACTATATATCTGTATATATATGTATATGAGCTCTCATATACTTCAACCAAAAAAATCACATTACGATGGACTGACTTATAGAAGCATAGATGAGATGCCAACTCTCTTCAGTGAAGCCAGACATTAAAAATATTTGCAAAAATATGAAAATGATGCCACTATTATAACTGTATTTTTTGGAAAATATAGTTAGCTTTCATAAAATATGTTAGCATTCAATTGGTTTATTATCATTATAAATGCAGTTACAGTCATCCAGTGTAGAGAATGCTAGATATGGAATCAAGAAGACCTAAGTTCATAACCAGCCTCAGAAAACTGCTAGCTGTAGGATCCTAAGCAAGCCACTTAACCTCTGTTTACCTTAATTTCCTCAGCTGTAAAATGATGATAACACAAGCTCCTATTATTGTGAGGTAAAATGAGATGACATTTGTAAAATGCTTTGCAAACCTAAAAGGCAATATAAATACTAGCTATTATTATTTTAAATGAATTAATAAATATTTTTAAATGATCAGTTTTGAATTCTAATATGGTTTGAGAAACAATGCTCTAATTCATAGTGGACCCAGTTGTCAATGTATAATATCAGTGTACTCATGAACTGTCAAATCACTCCAGTATCTTTGCCAAGAAAACCCCAAATGGGGTCATGATGCGTCAAAAATGACTGAAACGACTGAAGAACAACAGCAAATGTCTCCTTCCTTACAGAGTTTAGGAACACCTGCAATGCTTAGGTGCTTGATGGAATCAGGGCAACGTCATTAGCAAATAGGAACACTTAGAGGACCATACTATCTACAGGGAGTCATTCTATTTAGATTCCATCTTGTCATCTTCCATGATTGTGACAAACACCTTTAATGAGCACATCACTCCCCATTCAATAAACTCCACTGGCTCCTTATCAAGAGTATGAAAGTAGGAAGAGACCTCTGTGGTCATCTAGTTAGTCCAACTCAGACGCAAAAGTATCCCTACAATCACATACCTTCCAAGCAGCCATCTGGCCTCTGCTTGAAGACCTCCAATTATAGGAGAAAAACCACCTATCGTGGCATCCCATGCAACTTTTTTTTATTTTTATTTTTTTTTTAGTGAGGCAATTGGGGTTAAGTGACTTGCCCAGGGTCACACAGCTAGTAAGTGTTAAGTGTCTGAGGCCGGATTTGAACTCAGGTACTCCTGACTCCAGGGCCGGTGCTCTATCCACTGCGCCACCTAGCTGCCCCCCACCATGCAACTTTTTGATAGCTTTACTTATTAGGAAGTTTTCACCACCCCTAGGTTCAAACACAAACTCATATCAGGAATTTAAAGTACTTCATAACCTATTTCCAACCTACCTTCCAGCCTTATTACAAACTCTGCCCCTTTGTGGATGTGATGGTCCAGTCATGTTGGCCTTCTTGCTATTCCTCACAATCTCCTGCCTTTGCACTTTTGTACAAATTCTCTCCCTGTGCCTATAACACACTCTCTCATCTGCCTCTTAGAAAACCTCAACTCCTTCAAAGCTCAGCTCAGTTTTCACCTTCTCCAGGTTCTATGGTTGATCCTTCTAAATTTTTCTTAATTCCTTTTGTACATATCACATGCTGGAGAAGGAAATGGCAAACCACTCCAGAATTTTTGCCAAGAAAACCCCAAATGGGATCACAGAGAGTCAGACACAACTGAAATGACTGAACAACAGAAACAATAACAGCATACACATATGTATGTACATATATAGTCTGTGTTTGCTGTTGAGTCATTTTTCAGTCATGTCTGATTTTTCATGACCCCATTTGGGATTGTCATGGAAAAGATACTAGAGTGGTTTGCCATGTCTTTCTCCAGCTCATTTTATAGATGAGGAAGGGAGGCAAACAGGGTTAAGTGGCTTGCCCAGGTTATATAGCCGATAAGTGTCTGATGCTGGATTTGAACTCAGGGAAATGAGTCTTCCTGACTCTAGGCCTAGCACTCTATCCACTGTGCCAACCACCTGCCACTGCACTCTCTACACACATGTATTCAATACACACACACACACACACACACACACACACACACGTACATGTCATCTTTCTTACAGAATGTTAACTCCTTGAGAACAGGAAAAGTTTAATTTTTGTTTGTATCCCAGAGGCCTGGCATAGTGGCTGGTACACAGTATAGGAGGTACTGGAGAAAAAATCAATATTCAGTGAATGATTGATAGTCAATCTTAATCTGACAGTGCCTTTTTCTCAAATGAAGTGAGCTAAGTAGATTTTGTGAAGATCCAGTCATATTTATCATTATAACATGTCAGGAGTAACAAGTGGCATGCATTTCAGAATCCTATTATATATAAAATTCTAACCCATTGCCTTGTTTGAAAGGTGTTATTTTTAGTTTGGAAGTATATTGGCAAAACAGAAGCTAGGTGCTGAGGTGATCATTTCTGATGGGATTTTTAGCCAATATAATTTTGATAGTTCATAGGAAGCTGAGATTTAAAATTATTTTCATAATAGTTTGCAGAATATCAAAAGGAATAGGGCATTTTGCACTATTTTTATTATTATTTTTTCATTTATTTTTATTTTTATTTATTTTTACATTTTTTTATGTATGAGGTATTTTATTTTTTCCATTACATGTAAAGATAGTTCTCAACTTTTGTTTATACATGCTTTACAATTTCAGATTTTTCTCCCTCCCACCCCTCCCTCCCCCCTCCCCTAGACAGCAGGTAATCTGATATAGGTTATATCTATATATCTCTATACATATAGATATAGATATACACATAATAACATTAATCCTATTTCTGCATTAATCCTGTTACAAGAGAAAGAATCAGAGCAGTGATGCAAAACCTCAAAATAGAAAGAAAAAAAAAACCAACAGCACCCAAAACAAAAGAAATAATATGGTTCAATCAGCATCTATACTCCACAGTTCTTTCTTTCTTTTTTTTTCTTGGATTTGGAGATCCTCTTCTATCATGAGTTCCCTGGAACTCTTCTGTACCATTGCATTGGTGAGAAGAATATAGTCCATCACAGTAGGTCAACACTCAATGTTGATGATACGGTGTACAATGTTCTTCTGGTTCTGCTCATCTCACTCATCATCAGCTCACGTAAGACCCTCCAGGTTTCTCTGAACTCCTCCTGCTCATCATTTCTTACAGCACAATAGTATTCCATTGTATTCATATACTACAACTTGTCCAGCCATTCCCCAATTGATGGGCACCCCCTCAACTTCCAATTCCTTGCTACCATGTAAAGAGCAGCTATAAATATTTTTGTACATGTGGGTCCCTTTCCCCTTTCCATGATTTCTTTGGGAAAAAGACCTAAAAGTGGAATTGCTGGGTCAAAGGGTATGCACAGCTTTATCGCCCTTTGGGCATAATTCCAAATTGCTCTCCAGAATGGTTGGATCAGTTCACAGCTCCACCAACAATGCATTAGTGTTCCAATTTTCCCACAGCTTCTCCAACATTTATTATCTTCCTTTTTTGTCATTTTAGCCAATCTGATAGGTGTCAGGTGGTACCTCAGAGTTGTTTTAATTTGCATCTCTCTAATCATTAGAGATTTAGAGCATTTTTTCATATGGGAATAGATAGCTTTGGTTTCTTCATCAGAAAACTGCCTGTTCATATCCTTTGACCATTTCTCAATTGGGGAATGACTTGGATTCTTATAAATTTGATTTAATTCCCTATATATTTTAGAGATGAGGCCTTTATAAGAAGCACTGGCCTCAAAAATTGTTTCCCAGCTTTCTGCCTCCCTTCCAATTTTGGATGCATTGCTTCTGTTTGTACAAAAATTTTTTAATTTAATATAATCAAAATCATCCATTTTGCATTTTATAATATACTCTATCTCTTGTTTGGTCAAAAACTGTTTTCCTTTCCAAAGATCTGATAGGTACACTATTCCTTTCTCTCCTAATTTACCTATGGTATCACCTCTTATGTCTAAATCATGTATCCATTTTGACCTTATTTTAGTATAAGGTGTAAGATGTTGGTCTATGCCTAATTTCTGCCATACTATCTTCCAGTTTTCCCAGCAGTTTTTGTCAAATACTGAGTTCCTATCCCAGAAGCTGGAGTCTTTGGGTTTATCAAACACTACATTACTAGTGTCATTTACTACTGCATTTCCTGAGCCCAGCCTATTCCATTGATCTACCACTCTATTTTTTAGCCAGTACCAGATACTATTTTTATTTTTTAAAGCATGAATGCACACAGAAAGGAAAGGGCTCTGGCACTTAGCAAATAGGCAGGTTATTTCACTCCCACAGTCCTCAGGTTTTTCATCTATTAAATGAGGGAGATGAACCAAATGACCTCTAAGATACCTCCTAGATCTAATGTTTTATTATATTATTAATCCTTGTGCTACTTTAGTTTGATAGGAATCCTTATGCTTCAAGCTATATTTCAAACAATCTATACTGTCCTTTCAAACAGTTAACTCCAATTATGAGAATGTTTCAGTCTTAAAAATTGCATAAATAATAATTTTTCACTGCTGTAAACTTACTTTTTGAATTTTAACCTCCGCTTATCCTAGCAAAGTTATTCGAAGTTCTAAAATCCAAGAATTTTTAGCTTTTAATTTAAAATTACTTAACACAGTAAATAAAAATGAAGGGGTTGGGATTTAGGTGAGAAAAAAAGATTTCCCAAGTCATGTAAACTAAACCAGAATAATTGCTAACACAAACATGCTCATTTCCCAATGTATATGGGTCATAAGGAACTGCCCACCTCAAAGGAGCAACAGTAATACTGTTTACTCTCCATTTTAGACTTAAAAGCATTTTGGTTAGCGAGCAGACCCTGAAGCAGAAACATCTAAACCTATGCTAATGCCCAGCAGAGTAATAACTCCTTCTGATTGATTCAACAGTTCTGAAAGTGCAGGGGGAAAAAGATCAAAACCAAGCACTGTATTAAACAAATAACCAGTGTATTGCTTTAGTCCCCTACCATTAAGATGAAAGCTGGATGAGGTTGAATGAAAAAGCAACAAATAACTCGCCCTGATCAATGCTTGAAAGTAACATCCTACATTCCCCCTCCCCTAGCTAATGCTTTACATTTCCTTCTATGGTCAGAGTAAAAAGTTCTAATTTTCAGAACAGAGAGACTCTAATAACTGAGGAAAAAAGCTGTGAAGTAGACAGAACCTCGGGGCAGGTCAACAGAGGATGGTGGATGGTCACATGGCAAAGAATAATTTGACGAAAGATCTCAAAAAAAACCACTCAGTGAAAACACTTTTTCCACCCAATATTAGGAAATACTTTTTCCTACCACTATTAACATTTCCTTCCCACATCCATTTCATGGCTGGATCTGCTTTAAGACATTTAGTCTTTCAACAGCTCTCAATACTTTTCAATAAGTTGGCCTTAATATGGAAAGCTGAAATGAGTAGATTTATATAAAGTTCTCTGCAAGGAGAACAATGCTTACTTTAAAATTAGAGACTTGAACTGACTATGAACCTCAAACATCAGCTATTTCCTTGAACTCCTATTAGTCTATACTGACAAGGTATCCCAAAAGGCTAAGTCTTAATTAAAACTATGCAAAGCTCTTTGGGACACCCTGTATTTGTTAATGCAATCCAAATTGTTGTCATCATTTTAAAATAGTATAATACTTTAAAGTCTGATCAAATATCTGAATTTTCTACAAATATTCAAGCAGAACAAAATCAGATGAAAATATTCTCCAAAACTGAGTAATAAGCAATGGAGAAGTGCAAGGTACCTTATTAATGGCTAACTTCAGCATCTCTGAAACATGTGAGAGAGTATGTTAAGTCCAGTATGAGAAGGTTTGGGAAGAACTGAAGACAAGTGAGCAGTCAGAAAGACATGAAGAATGAAAGAAAAGACCAGAACTAGAACCTTCAATCAGGTATCAGGTAGAGAATATGTATAATGAGAATACCTATTGTTAATATAGCACTTTACAGTTTTGCAAAGGGCTTTCCATTTACACACACATATGTGTGTCCATATGTATATATAGATATATATCAGATATATAATGTAAATACATTAAGAATTACTACTATTGGGGACAGCTAGGTGGCGCAGTGGATAAAGTGCCGGCCCTGGATTCAGGAGGATCTGAGTTCAAATCTGGCCTCAGACACTTGACACTTACTAGCTGTGTGACCCTGGGCAAGTCACTTAACCCTCATTGCCCCACTTAAAAAAAAAAGAATATTTTTTTAAAAAAGAATTACTACTATTTTCAATTTTGAGATGAGGAAACAAGACTCAAAACTGAGGCACAAAACTGATGTTTTGTGACTTGCCCATAATGATACAACTAGTACACATTAAAGGCAGGGTTTAAACCCAGGCCTACCATGACTCCAAGTCCAGGACTTTGTCTTCCACATTGCTTTGCATCTCAAACTTTGGTAGAGGCAGAGCAATTAGTCAGGTTGCCACTTATCTCCCCATATCTCCACCACCTGCTTTTCATAGGGAGTGAGAGAGTGCCATTTGGCTTTATTGTCTTTTGTGCCTACAAGAGGAAGACTTGTTGGGGTTTGGGAAGTAGGCCCAAAATGAATTTTATTCAAACATATAACTTTATTATTTTGAGCTGCTGCTTCAAATTATACAATATAAATCCAACATAATTATTGTTGATTTATAATTTTCTTTCTGCTCCCCAACCTAACTGGTTTTAAGTAAAATTTCCTTTTCATTCCCCTGATAAGTTTATATATTGAAAATTACTTCTATAAGGTACATATCATATAACTTGATAGGATTTGTTTTGCTAATTCTGTTGGGTGTTAAAGTATCTGGAGAACAAACTTGGTCTTTAGGATTTAGTTTTTGCTACTTAACTATGTTTCTTTTTCAGATTTTCAAAAAGTTATTTTGTGTTCCCCACCCCCACTCCTCAATATCACAGTTGTAAAATACAAAAACATTTTAAATAAGAACAAGAACCCAAAGATGGAAGAAATACATATCCCATGGGCCTGAAAAGCAGGACTGATTGCTGCCATATGGAGTTCATTAAGTTTCTTTTAAGGAAAAAGATTAGTAGAGGCCTACCTGGTCAACCATGACAATGACCAACAAGAAGTTACCCACTTTCTTAGGGAGTAAAACAAATCAGAGAAAAAGCTTAGTAAGACATGACCATGAGCCTGATGATAGTTAATAAGCATCTTTCTATGCTTTCTGTTTGTCTATCAAGAAAAACAAACATCTGGGGTTTCTATTTATCATAATATATAGTATTCGAATACTTGGTACTAGAAAGATCCTCTGCAGTGATATGGGGATTACTATCCGAGGGTGGGAATGACAGGGGGAGGGAGGAAACCACCCCAATCCACTTGCACAAAATCTAATGTGGCCAAACCAAAAGCTATACAACTAATAATGAGTGAGGTAATTATTCACATGCCACCACTGTGCTATATTTTTCAAAAAGAGATTACTATGAGAATTTCTCTGCAGAACAAGCTTATGTCACCATTTTAAGGATCCATGATTAAATCTTCATTGAATACCCCTCTATCTGATTCATATATCAAGTCCTCCATGCCTTGTGAAGTCCATGCATTTCAATGCTGTGCTCACCTTCATTCTCTTCCTCCTCCAGGATGCACACTTTCCCTACCATGCCAAAGGAACCTCCTCATCACTCTACCCTTGTATTTCTCCCACTAAAAATACCCTCCATCCTAAAAGCTCCTTCCTTCAAGTGGCTGGTTCCTCTACAAATTTCCATTTCACAGACACATCAACCAAAGCTCCACATGCGCGTCACCACCACAAAGAAAGAGGAAGGTACATATTCTCCTTCTCGGTCACTAGTTACAATATGTTTTTCTTTTATGTTGTTTTTATTCTCACATTCACATTGCTATAGTCATTTTGTATACAGTTTCCCTGGCTTCACATACTTTACTCTGAATCAGTTCATGTCTTTCCATGTTTCTCTAAACACTTTATATTCCTGATTTCTTATGGAACAGTGATAGTCTTTTATATGGGCATACCACAACATGTTTATCCATTCTTAATTGAAAGAGATCTGCTTTGTTTCTAGTTCTTGGCTACAACAACAAAGGCTGCTAACATATTGTGATGCATTTGTTATCAGTCTTTTATCTCCTTTGGACCATATTCCTAGCAATGCAATCTCTGGGTAAAAGGGACATTTTACTCACTTTCTTGACCTAATACCAAATACAAAGTGCTGTTTAAAAGTAAGATCTTCTAATTGCCTAACAAAATGAATTCACTATTTTCATTTTCTAATTTAAACAATCAATAAAATGCCCACAAGTCATCCTTTTAGCTATACCCTAACTTACTGGAGTGGGGGGCGGGAACCAGGTCTTTCTACATCTCAACATTCTTGAAAAAAAGTTGTATCCCTTGTTAACAGTAAAGTTTTAATCAATTTATATGTTTCTTTGTCAGCTCATTGGGAATGACAATTTTAGTGGAAAAAGGGTCATCAATGTAAATTACATGTGTCTGGATTTTTTAGTATTTGCAGCGGGGATTCCTTTAGTATTCCATAGCATTTTTACATAGGTTCACTGCAAAAGAATGAGAAGTGTTTCCCAAAGGGCAGTAGAATCTCCTATGGCAGCAGGGTTTGGTGAGAATGACCTAGACAGCAAACACATTAAGATGCAGTCAACTTCCTGCTTAGCATCCAGTCAATACCACAGGGGTTGGGTCTTATTTCATTTCTGTATGACTGAAAAATTCTGACCAAGTAATATTGCATTACTGTATAGATTTTTCAAATGAATTAGAAAGACAATATTCAGATTTTTAAAGCAAAATATATGCAAAAGAAACCCCCCCCAGAAATTGATATATTATCATTTTACCTATATAATAATCATTCCATTAATTAGGTATCATGTTATTTCTGTGAGAATGATACTCTTTGCTCCACCCGCTTTATACTTAAATTAGGAATGCACTGATAAAATCTTCAATGAAACAACAAAGGTATAGAAGAGCTTTCACAGACAACACTCTAGATTAGAAGACATTTGTACAATTAATTGATCAAGATGAAAATTTAATATTTCACTATACTACTTTGAAAGGGAGGGAAGGAATAACGGTTTCTATAACATGTACTATATACTAGGCACTTTACAAAAATCATCACATTTGATCCTCACAACTGCCTTGCAAGGTAAGGTGCTGTTATTATCCCCATTTTACAGTTGAAGAAACAGGCAAACAAGTTAAGCGCCCTGGCCAAGGTCACATAGCTAAGTGTCTGGAGCCTATTTTAACTCAGGTCTTCCTGACCTTCTATCCACTGTATCACCTTAGAAGAAATCACCAGCAGCACCAAGACAGGATTAAAAGCTCTCTTCAGACTAGGAATCTCCCATGTAAACACTGTCATAGCTAGGTAGGATAGATGTGACTATAGAGATAACTTCAGTGGTATATTCAGTAATAATGACCATCAAGAGAGGTGTCAGACATTTACCTAAAGTGGTCACCAGTGTCATGGAAGATAACCTGTGTAAGATCCAAAAAAATAATAATAATTCTTTATTAATGGCATTTCCAAATACTTCAATTTGCAAGTATTACATGAATATGTATGCTATAGTATACAGAGTAAAGTAAAATCCACAAGATCACCAAAGAAATTTGTTTAACCATCTATGTGGAAAAAGCAAAGTGGATGAAAACTATATATTGCAGATTAAGAAAGGCAGCTAGGGGCAGCTAGGTGGCATAGTGAATAGAGTACCAGCCCTGGAGTCAGGAGGACTTGACTTCAAATCTGGCCTCAGACACTTGACACTTGCTAGCTGTGTGACCCTGGGCAAGTCACTTAACCCCAACTGCCTCCCCCCCCCCCAAAAAAAAAAGCAGCTAGATTTCCGGCCCACTGGATTAGTTTATCATCTATCTTTTACAGGTCCTATAAATAGATAATTATGCTGAGGCCAGACCAGGCTGGATCACATTTGAGAAGACACAGTGCTTTCAAAGATTCTCAAACTGTACATTGCCATCTCTTTAGCATTGAAGTTTTAATAGTGATGCTGGATAACTAAAAATGTATGAAACATTACAATTCACAACAATTTAATTTTAAAATATTTCAAAGAGCAATGAAAAAAGCTGAAGTTGTAGAAAGGTATGTTGTACTGTGTTACAAGCAATGGCTTCAATTCAAGAAGTGGAGTGAAAGGCATTGACAAGAATGTGTTCGGTAAGAATGCAAGATAAGGTGGTCACAAGTCAAGTAAATACAAGTGACAGTAGAAGGAAAGTCAGAAAGGTACTAGAATATTAACAAAATACTGAAGGAACAAGAGGAAGGTTTCTAGAATATTGAGTAGATTTTCTATGGAGAATTTATGAGAAAAATATGAATGAAAAGTATATAGGGGAGGGGCAGCTAGATGGTGCAGTGGATAAAGCACTGGCCCTGGATTCAGGAGTACCTGAGTTCAAATGCAGCCTCAGACACTTAACACTTACTAGCTGTGTGACCCTGGGCAAGTCACTTAACCCCAATTGCCTCACCAAAAAAAAAAAAAAAAGTATATAGGGGGCAGTTAGGTGGTACAATGGATAAAGCACCTGCCCTGGACTCAGAAGGACCCGAGTTCAAATCTGGCCTCAGACATTTGACATTTACTACCTGTGTGACCCTGGGCCAGTCACTGTGGTAAAAATTATTTGTGGTATAGGTAGCTTTTGAAGGACCTCCCCTTTTGGGGGAGAAAAGATTGAATGTTCCCTGAAAGGAGGCTAAAGGACACTTCTGGAACGCTAAGCTCTCCAGGCACTTCCGGAACACCAACTCTAGAGTGACTTCTGGAATGCGAGTTCATGCTCTCTGGCTGGTGACTGAGGTCCTGGTGACGCTCGAGCAACCTTAGACTGGCAGGCTGTTCAAGTTGGTGAGTTACTTACTAAAAACCCTAAATTCCTTTGAACCAGCTTAAGCTAAATTTAGAGTTAAGAGCATTTCTCTGTATTTCTATTTTCCTATTTCCTTATCTTTGATTTTTATTAGTTTCACCTTTGTTGTTTAATTAATTCCCAAGTAATAAAATCTGATCCTTTTGTGAACTAAAGCTTAGAGGCTCCTTTCTTATTGGCCTGGGAGAAATATCTAAAAAGGGCAGTTCAGAGGGGAGAATAAACCTTAAAGGGTCCCTCATATTTCCAGGACCCCAATATTAAGGTGAGTCACCCAAATAACGCTCCGTATATCAAATTTTGGCCCTCACATCACTTAACCCCCATTACCACGCAAAAAAGAAAAGAAAAGAAAAGTATATAGGATGAGGTATAAACAACCAATAAATGGCAACACCAATAAAATCATGGAAGCAAAAGACCAGAATGTATATTAAATTTCCCTGTTTAATTGTAGTATCACAGCATTTACAGTGGTGATGCCAACTTTTCCATGAAATGAAGGTAAAGATGGAGCTGGCTTTTATGGTGTTGGGTCTCTTGTGAAGTGACCCAGTGAACTGTGCTAAATTATGACAAATTACATATTCCATCCATTCTTAACTATCTATGGATTAGGTATAAATTTTAAATTCTAAATTTGCTTTATTTTGGCACCAAACATGTCATTTCCCCCTGTCTTCACTTGATTAAAAATTATGGAATGAAAAATAACTTTTAAAATAACTGAGCCAATCCTGGGAAGGTAAATCTGTTACTGCCTTCCTACAAAAAATACTCCAAAACCCAAGTAATTGTGGAGTATGCATCCCCAACCTCCTCTCCAGGAGTTCAACTGAAGAGTTTTCCACAGTTCTCAACCAATGCTATAAATAAAATACTATCTTTTAACTTCCATATAGATACTTCTAAAGTTGGATGGTGGATACTAGATCTAAAGATGAAGGTTATACATTTAGTGAGCTCATCCTCCTATCATTTTTAGTTCTTGCACAAAAAAGAATTACTAGCCAGGACTAGCAATTTCTAATATTTCTTTCAGCATGTAAGAGACATTATGAAAAATTATATTGACACCTTTTCTATGAGTTTCCTATTGTGTTGTTACTTTTCTGTGAGTTATGTCACTATTTCCAGTTCCTACCAATGCACTGAGACTTGAGAATTTTACCCAAGGCCACAGAGTGAATTGGTGGCAGAATAGGAATCAAAGTTGACAATCTTAGTTTCTCATTTATTTCTCAGCACATTGAATCATGTAGTTTCTTGATTTCTAAGACTGTCCAAAAAATTTATCAGCATTCCAAAATATGAATGTGAGTATTTTTAAAACTAGGTACTGCCTTCCCCTTCGTTTTGGGAGTGTGAATTAATGAATTTTAAAAGTTTTTTGAAAGACATCTATGGTTTTCCATTTCCTGAGAGAAACTTTGACCACCAAGTCTGCAAGTTTAGACAGCAGGATTAGACTCAATATATTCTGTTAAACACAATTCTCAGGAACAATGATTTATCCAGCAAATGTTACAGCACTGGTCTTTACTAGAGATGAAACAAAGCATGCACAGTATACAGATGACCTAAGAAGAGAGATAATTAATAAAACGTCAATGGTAATTTTGCCAATACTAAATTTTAAACTATATATATTATATATGTACATATACATGTGCATATATATATATAGAGAGAGAGAGAGAGAGAAAGAGAGAGAGAGAGAGAGCGAGGGAGAGAGAGCGAGGGAGAGAGAGCGAGGGAGAGAGAGCGAGGGAGAGAGAGCGAGAGCGAGAGCACAGCCCTATAAATTTAAAGAAACTATAAAATCAGGAAATAAAAGAAATTAGGTAGCAGTTAAGAAAAATAAGATGGGTAAGTGCATTTTAGTGTCTTCCTTTCCACAAGATTGAAACATATGGTGAAGGTAGATATTTCCCAAAGATTACTAAAACAGATCTATAACACAAGATAATAAATGGCTTTAATCTTTTATAGTACGGTAAGAGACGACAGCTTATACTTGATGTGTCTTAAGTAATGGGTATAGTCTCCAGACAGGATTAATTCATATCCCACAGAATCCAAAGCATTTTTCTTAAAACTGGAAATACTGTGACCTGGATCAGTTTAAAAATGAATAAATCAATAGTTAACCAATGGCATGGCCCTTCTTCATAGGGCACTTTAGTTCATTCATCAATATAGTTTTTCATAACAAATTGATTTTGTTGCAAAGGTTAAAAAAAAATCAGCAAAAGGTGAAATGGTTGAAATTGATCAACTTGTTGAAAGCTTCCCTGCAAATTGCTTGTGCAAATCTTTCTCAAAGGCTCCACTTATTGCCTCAAGTCACATTTATCCAATACTTTCTCCTTAAGCCTGCTTAGCCAAACATATGCCAAGTACTGATTTATGAATGACCACTATTAATCAAAAGGATGAATGCTAAACTCTAGTTCAGAAAAATCTTAATTAACCAATTGTTCTCACAGCCATAAGGATACCTCAGAAGGATCTGAGGTATCCTTCTCATGGTAAGAGATATAATATCTATTTCACCAAAGGATTCTTCAGAAATTAGCTCAACTCCTATCTTCTGTAAGAGGCTTTTCCCAGTCTTTCCCCCAACCCCTAAAACAACTGCCTTCCCTCTAAGACTACCTTCCATTTACTCTGCATGTATCTTGCACATACAGAGCTGTTTGCAGACTGTCTCCTTCATTAGAATGTAAGCTTTTTGAGGGCAGGGACTGTGGTTTTGTATCCCCAGTGCTGAGCACAGTACCTGGTACAGAGTAAGCACTTAATAATGTTCACTGATTTAGTGACTGATTGACAGACAAACCAGTATTTAAATGGTTATAGGAAAACTCCCTCCTAGAATCTCCTTACTAACATATCACCCAAATTTTTGATTCCTAGGACTGTACCATTTTTTTAAAACCCTGAATTTTATATCCATTGATAACACTGTCTTAAGAAAACATTTACTGAGTAGCTCCTATATTTCCTATATGTATAGTATAAAGAACAACTGCAAGAGATAGAGAAAATGTGCTGCACTGGCTTTCCTTTGAAAAGCTAACAATCTAATTTAGAGATAAGATCTACACAGAAAAAGTTATCTATGCTTTACACTGAGTGATCATTGACAAATAATTTATACAGACAATAATTTTAATAGGCAATTAAAGAAGGAAGAGAAAACTTCAGGCTGAGATAGTGAAAGAAGCCTACATGACAGATATTATTAGTCAGTTCATAAACATTTATTAAGCACCTACTATGTGCTAGGTACTGTGCTAAGTGCTGGTGATACAAAAAAAAAAAGGCAAGACAGTTTTTAATATCAAGGAAGTCAGGGTCTAATGGGAGAAACAACAGGCAAAAAACCACAGTCAAACAAGCTATATAAAGCATTAACTGAAAACAGGCAACAGAAGTAAGATTAGAGCAGGACCTTGAAGGAAGGGCAAAATTAGATAAAATAGATATGTTGAAAGAGATTACTGGAGGTGGGGAGAATGATGTAAGTGAAGGCACTAAGGCGGGAAAATCCAAGCCACTGTTAGGAAACGTAAGTAGACCAATTTGGCTGCTGTGGAAGCTTAATACAGAGAAGCCTGGAAATCTAGGTTGGGGATATGAGGTATCTTTAATGTGATTTGCTATGGTCTCTAGGATAAAATACAGACATTGCATTTAAAATCTTATGCAAACTGGTGCCCATGCTTTCCAAGTTGCAGTCAAATCTGCTTACTAGCAATTCCCCAAACTTGACATCTCACTTTCCATATTCAAGTTTTTGGACAAACTTCCTCCACACACATGCCTCAGAGTTGACAACTACCTTTAGGACTGCCCTTGTGCAGAGTCCCTGAGGCATGCCCTGAAGCTGGAGTACTTATAGCAGAGCCACAGGAAGGACCTACCCTGGATTGGCCCTGAGCTTGGCTGGATAGTAGTTACCCATGCCCCTGCACAGCCCAGTGCTTTTCCTTCCTACCTCCCCACTTCAGACTTTGAGGACCTGAAAGGAGCAGAGTGAGCAGTCACCCTCAAGTGCAGAGCACTTACTTAGGATCCAAGGTAGTCCAACAGGAGGAAATAAAGTTGAACGGAAAACCCTCCAGGAGGCAGCTGGGGAGGATCTGACTTTGGATATGAAGATGGGAGTAAAGAGCAGGGATGTGGCCCAGAACTTGTGGGGCTCAGTGACTGTGACCTCCACCAGGACTCACTGAAGGGAAGGAATAAATAAATCACTGATACAAGGAGAGGGAAGGCTATCTTTTTTATTTTTTAATTTATGAACTAATCTCATTACTCTGGTTTTGTTTTTTAAACTCTCATTGGGATGGGTTTGGAGAGAGGGTGGGGGCTTACAGATCTAACTTAAAGAGATCTGGACTCTGAGGGACAATCACACTATTAAATTATAAGTGAGGATCATCAAGAAGTCCTAGAGTTTTATTTTATTTTTTTTAATGGTAATTTGGGCGGGGGGGGGGGGCAATGAGGGTTAAGTGACTTGCCCAGGGTCACACGGCTAGTAAGTGTCAAGTGTCTGAGGCCAGATTTGAACTCAGGTCCTCCTGAATCCAGGGCCAATGCTTTATCCACTGCACCACCTCGCTGTCCCCTCGAGTTTTATTTTTATTCTTGGAAAATCCTTCTGATGGTGCGTGAACAGTACATGGTGCCTTATATGGCCATCTGGTTTGGGTGGTGGTGGTAGAAATGTGCTATGTCCAACTCAAAGCTCTTCTTAAATTGTGAGTGCCCTTTCACTTCTGAAATTACTTTGTATTTACTCAGTTACATATATGTTTTTATTCTCCCAATAAACTATGTATGTTCCTTGAGGAAGACAGAAATTGTTGGTTTTCCAGGTTCCAGCACCATTATTATGTGTGTGTCTTCTTTTTTGTACCAGACCAATGATTTTATTGGTATAAAGAACTATCAAGGAGATAAATCCCTCTACAATACAGATTAGCTAGTAACAATGCTAGTGCCTTGAGGATTATCTCCTCTTTTTTGAGGTTAAATAGTAGTTTCTATTTTGTTTCCCCTATTAAATTGGAAGCTCCTTGAGAGGAAGGGCTCTTTTGCCTTTTCTTTCTTTCTTTTTTTTTTGCATCCTAGTTCGGCATAGCACCTGATAGATAAATTCTTGCTGACTTGACTCAACATAAACACTTGCTCTGGAAAGTACAATTTTAGAGGGAGGCCTAAGGATTTAAGCCCAGAAGGACTTAAATTTGGGTCCTCCTCTCTCTAAGGCCAGCTTTCTAACTACTGCATCACACTGCCTCTTACCCACAGTAGGTGTTTTATAAATGGCCGTTGCATTGAATAGAAGTCCTAAGGTAAGTACTGGGTCTTTATGGGTCCTAGGTATTAAAGGTTTTAAAATAGACAAAAGTCCTATGATGAAAAAAGGCTTATGGACAACTCAGTCTAGCAGCTATGCCCTGGCTAAATGAGGTTATGAAAAGGCTAGAGAAATGGTGGCTAGCTAGGAGGTTATTGCGGTGGTCTAGGTAAAGTGATAACTCTAAAATAATCTAATTTTAGCTACTCAGCATCAAAACCATCATGTGAAGCTTAATAGTTTCCTTTCCCCTATAATTGTGGTTGTAGGTAATGAAGATAAATTTTAGATGAAACACATTAAACCTGATTAAATATTCCCTTTTAAATGGTTTTTATATGTAATGGCTTTATGAACAACTTTAAAGATTCCTGTATGAGAAATAGGATTTAATGGAAAGACTGATGAGTCAGATGACCTGTGTAATATTCCTAAATTTGTTGCTAACTGGCTGTATGGCCTCTATGGGGGTCTTAGTTTTTTCATTTTATAAGGAAGGATGGAACTAGTTCTCCAAGATCCTTTCTGATGCTATAATTCTGTGATTCAAAGAGTAAACAATTCAATCTTTCTATTTTACATTTCAATTATTGTTAACAATTAACAGCTTCACTGTGCCACAGAAAATCATTAACTGTAAGGAAGAATGGACATGTGGAGAGGGAGCAATATTTAGAGTTGGAGAACCTGGGTTTGAATCACACTCCTACCTATGTGGCCTTGAATCACCTCTCTGGATCTCACTTCTTCAACTACAAAATGAAAGGATTAGGCTAGATCACTTTAAGATACCTTCTAGCTTTAAGTCTATAGTCCTATGATACTTTAATTGGGAAGGAAGAAACAGCAATTACTTTGTCCCGTTAAAATAAATTTTATTGATGTCTTTTTCTTTTGCACCAGTCATTTTCCATGACAACCCCTCTACAGCATACACATTTCATCTTTCCTGAGGAGAAGAGAAGAGAAACAAAGTAAAGAAGGTCGTTCATGCCAGAAGGGACAGATGAGAGAAACAGGGAATGTGAAAGAGGAATATTTTTGTTATACATTTTTTTCTACTGGTTCCCTGATAATGTACTATGGTGATTCATTTTCACCTATATGTCTAATATAAATCTCGAAGTTCTTCTAATTAGCACCTCTGAAAAAAGTAAAGCATGTTTTCTTCTAGACTCACTTCTACTTTCATATAACATGAGTTTAAAAAGTTGTTAGGCCCAGTCTACTAATGTCATTATGATATTGTCTTAATTAAAGCCACAAAGGATAGCTTCAGTGCAACAGAAAGAGTATCTGCTTGCAGAAATGGTATCTAATCAATATAAGGCTTCCAATTTAGACACTTCACATTTAGTACTGAACTCCTTCCTTAGACAGGAGAGGCAAATCTTTTTTTATGTCAAGCTAGGGGAAAACCAAGAGAACAAGACAGTATAATAACATAAGTTCAGTGCAAAATCTGTAGGTGGAGCAAAGAGTAAAATATCACAAGGCTTACTGACATTCTACCCCTTTTGGTGGGGGGAGGATAGGGAGGGTTCTGAATGTTTTGTTTGACTCCTTAGCAATCTCAAAATGTCCCACAATTACCCTTTAACTTTCTTATTCTTTTTCTCACTTCTGATCCCCCCCCAAAAAAAGTTGTAATGGGTAGGCAAAGATTGCTGTATGTATATATATTTTTTTACTCGAGCCACTCCGATTCATTTTTGATACATTCTGTTCCTCAAAATGACCATATTGTTAATGTGATTCAATATGTTTTGTACAGGTATGTAGTGGCCAAAGCTTTTTTTCACATGAAGCAAAGAGCACAGAGCAGTACCAGAGACACAAGGAGCAAACTTGAGAACCTGGGCCCTCACTGCTATATAGCTAATCATTTATCTTTTATTTACCCTAGAAGATAAAAGTCAGAAGGGACCTTATAGGCTATTGATTTAAACACCCTCATTTTACAGATGAGGAAACTGAGGCACAAAGAAGTCAAATGACTTGCCCAGGGTCATCTGGCTAGTAAATGAATGAACCCAGATCCTCCTGATTTCAAGTGGATAGTGTGCTATCATCTTCTGCATGCTGTCTCTCTCCTATTATCTTCTCCACAGAAACTGTTCCGAACCATCTCCATTCTCAAACTCCCAACAACAATGGCTACATTCATCCCTCAGTAGTTTGGCTGATGTGTTACTTAACTGTTAAGTCTACATTAAAGCAAAAAAGAAATGTGAGCTTACTCATGTCCCCTCATCTCTACCTCATTTTCCAACCTCTTATCCTTCTGTCTGCTCTCAGAAGATAAAGTGGCTTTCTTGCTGGCCAAAGCTTAGCAATATAACCTTCATTTCCTCCCTCCTGTCTCCTCTAAGACTTTGCTCTACTTCTCATGCCTACTACCCTCATTTTACAGAAACGTTGAACTTGAGAGTTGGAAGAGACAGCAGGGGACTTTAGTCCAAAGCACAACTGAGCACAGACATCCTCTTAACTGAACCTCCAACGTTTCAGAGCCAAGCCATATGACTTTTGAACAGCTTACTGTCAAGAACTTTTATTTTTCTTCCCAATTATTTAATTTCTTTGTGCACCTCTTGGTATGGAACCTCCACTGATTCAAATCAGTTCATCTACAACAACTTGCAGCATCTGAGAACTCATTTCCTAGGCCACCAGATGGTCAAGAACCCTGTCAGTGGATTTCAGAAAAACCTGGAAAGACTTAAGTGGACTGATGTTGAGTGAAGTGAGCAGAAACAGGAGAACACTGTACACAGTAACAGCAACATTGTGTGATGATCAACTGTGACAGACTTAGCTCTTCTCAGCAATACAATGATCCAAGACAATTCCAAAGAACTCATGATGGAAAATGTTCTCCACATCCAGAAAATAGAACTGTAGATTCTGAATGCAGATTGAACAATACTATTTCTACTTTTTAATGTTTTCTTTTTGAGGTTTTCCCCTTTTGTTCTGATTCTTTTACAACATGACTAATGTAGAAATATGTTTAATATGATTGTACATATATAACCTATATCAGACTGCTTTCTGTTTGGGGGAGGGGGAGGGAAGGGAGCGAGGGAGAAAAATTTGGAACTAAAAATCTTATGAAAACAAATGTTGAAAATTATCTTTACATGTAACTGGAAAATAATTAAATATTTTATGATAAAAAAGGAACCCTGCCAGGGGCCACATTCAGTGAGCTGTGTCAGAGGCAGTATATCAAATGAGGTTTTCCTGGCTTTAGGGCATGATGGCCCTCTACAGAGAATAAATAGCTTTCCAGTTACTTGAAAAATGTTTGGAGATTCCTGTTGGCTATTCACAATATACACATTCCTTAGACCTGTGTTTACTTTCATAAAGTTAGATTTAGAGCTAGCAGGGACTGTGGAGGTCAGAGAATCCAATTTCTCTCATTTTGTCAATAAGGAAACTGAGTCTCAAGCTGGTTAAGTGATTTGCTCAAGGCTAAAGAGGCAGGAAGTCACAGAGCTGGGAGGTGAACTCAGGTTCAAACACCCAAATTCCATCTGACTCAAAATCCCATGTCCCTTCCACTGTATCAATTTTATTTTATACTCTTCTCCTTCATGCATTTTATGCTCTATTCAAACTGAAATACCAGCTATTCTCTAATCTTGTCCTGCCTTTCTTTACTCCCTGTGTTTTCAAAGGCTCTTTCTGAATTCCTTGACTTCACTCTCTCTCTACCTCTCAAGTTAATGAAATCCTTTTCATCCTTAAAGGCTTAGCTGAAAGGTTATCACCTCCACAATACTTTCTCTGATTCCCTAGCTAGAAATGATCATTCTTTTCCTTTAAATTCTAATGGTGGGGCAGCTAGGTGGCGCAATAGATAAAGACCTGGATTCAGGAGTACCCAGGTTCAAATCCGGCCTCAGACACTTGACACTTACTAGCTGTGTGACCCTGGGCAAGTCACTTAACCCCCATTGCCCTGCAAAAAAATTAATTAATTAATTAATTAAAAAAAATTCTAATGGTGCTTTATTTGACTTCTCCAACACACTTATTCATATTCTAACATCTATTATTTGTTATTTATCTATGTAACTAATTTTCCCTAATGGACCATAAGATTCTTGAGGAAAGGGACAAAAATGTTTTCATCTTTTATATCACCAATATTTGGCACAAAAGAATTACTACTTAAAACATTTCTTGAATTAAACTAACATTTAGAGAAAAGAAAAAGAGAAATGTATGTAACAAGTGTCAAGACAGAACTAGGGAAATTGACTATTTAGGAAAATCCTAAGGAAGGGGTCCTCCTATCACTGGTACTCTAGAAGGGAAGAACTTTGGGGGATATTGTACAAAGATTTCATGGTTAAGAGTTGGACCAAATGTCCTCTATTGTTCTAGATATATTCCAAGATTCATTGTTTTTGTGAGGCCAAGAAGAAAAAAGCCATCATACATGTGAGAAAAGGGAGAAGATGGGCAGATTGGGCAAGATAGTCTCAAATAAAAAGGAATGAGAAAAAACAACAGCAGCAATCTTCAAGCCCCTTGTGAGGAGACAGACTAACATAACCATAGACGAGGAAATAGTAACAAATACACATTAGCCAGTCCCCTCATTTCAAGCAGAAAGAACTAGGAAGGATAAAAGTGACCCAAACACACAGGCCTACTTTCTTAACATGTACACCAAAAAAAAGGGAAAGCAAATTTAAAGAAATAAAGTATAACACATCAATTTGTGGCCCATAAGGAATAGTTCACTAATATCTTCTCATCCACACACTTAATATACATTAGGCACTGACTGTAAATTAAAGTAAGTGCTACCATAAATTGTATGTTTTCACCTAATATTGCCCCAGCACTCAAGAATTAATAGGTATGCTTACATCTCACTCCATGCAATTAATGCTTTTCTCATGAATTTTTATAAATTGAATTGAATGTTTTGTGCAGCAGGGGAATTCATTCTTTAAAAGATGCTTATATCACATTCTTTGGTAATGAAAATAACTATTCCCTACTGTATCACCTTTATAAGTGTGGTGTAACAGGGGCAGCTAGGTGGCACAGTGAATAAAGCACCGACCCTGGATTCAGGAGGACCTGAGTTCAAATCCGACCTCAGACACTTGACACTAGGTGTGTGACCCTGGGCAAATCACTTAACCCGCATTGCCCTGCCCCCCCCCAAAAAAGTGTGGTATAACAAATAGAACAAACAACTAAGTATCAAATGACCTGGGTATGGAAGCCTCACTCTGTCACTCAGATAGTTTTGTGAGCTCCCTCCTGCCATCAAAGCCTATTTTTTATTTTTATCACCATTATTCTTCTGTAGCTATAGGCCCACCAATCATAAAAGACCATAGATTTGGAAGAATTAAAGTTGTAGGTGACCTAAAAGAAAATGGTGGGGTAAACAGCCAGTAACATATTATAAATGATTCCATGCAAGAAGTTAGAAAAATATCAATGTCCTCACTGACGACATGGATGATCATAAAGGAAATATCTAAATCATATTATCATCAAAGTAACTAGAATTTATAGAGCACTTTAAGGTTGGCAAGGCACTTAAAATACTGTCTCACTTTTCACACAAATAAAATTATATCTAAATAATTGGAAAAATATTATTTGCTCATGGGTGGGCTGAGCCAATATAATAAAAATGACACTTTAATTTTAATTAATGTACCTATTCAGTGGCATACAAATCAAACTTTAAAAAATTATTTTATAGAGCTAGAAAAAATAGTTATATTCATCTGGAAGAAATAAAAGGTCAAGAATATCAAGGGAGTGAATGGAAAAAAATATGAAGGAAGGTAGTCTAGCCACACCAGGTCTCAAACTGCATTATAAGGTGGTAATCATCAAAACAATCTGGTACTGAGAGTGGTCAATCAGTGGAACAGATTAGGTACACAATACATTACAGCAAATGACCATAGTAATCCTGTGTTTGATAAATCTAAAGATCCAAACTTCTGGGATGAAAACTCATATTTGACAAAAATGTCTGGAAAAACTGGAAAACGATATGGTATAAACTAGGTATACAGACCAACATATCACACCATATACCAAGATAAAGTCAAAATGGGTACATGATTTACACGTAAAGAATGATACCATAATCGAATTATGAGAACATGGAATAGTTTATCTGTCAGATCTACAGATAAGGAAAGAATTTAGGACCAAACAAGATATAGAAAATATTATGTGATATAAAATGGATAATTTTGATTATATAAGATTAAAAAGGTTTTGCACAAACAACCAATACAACAAAAATTAGAGGGAAAGCAAAAAATTTAGAAAAAAATCATAGCAAGTATCTCTGATAAAGGCCTCATTTCTCAAATATATAAAGAATGGAGAAAAATTTATAAGAATACAAGCCATTCTCCAATAGATAAATGGCTAAAGGATATAAACAGGTGGTTTTTCAGGAAAAGAAATTAAAGCTATATATAGCCATATAAAAATGCTCTAAATTGCTATTAATTAGAGAAATGCAAATTAAAACATATCTGAGGTATCACCTTATACCTGTCATAAAAGGAAAGGGATAATTGTTGGAGGAGATGTGGGAAAATTGGGACACTAATACATTGTTGCTGGAGTTGTGAACTTATCCAACCATTTAGGTGAGCAATTTAGAACTATGCCCAAAGGGCTAAAAACTGCATGTCTTTTGATCTAACAATACTATAGTTAGGACTATATATCAGAAATTTTAAAAAAAGAAAAAAGAAAAGAACCTTATGTGTATAAAAATATTTATAGAAGCTCTTTTTGTGGTGGCTAAGAATTGAAAATTGAAGGTATGCTATAAAAAATGACAAACAGGATGATTACAGAAAAACCTGGAAAGACTTCAATGAACTGACAGAAAATGAAGTGAGCAGAACCAGGAGAATACTGTACATAGTAGCAGCAATACTTTATGATGAACTATGCATTATTTCATTATTTTTAGCAGTACAACAAGTCTAAAGCACTCATGATGAAAATGCTATCACTTCCAGAGAAAGAACTGAGTTGTTTGTGTGTGTATGTTATTACCTCTGAGCCAATTCTGATGAGAGTAAGGTTCACTCACTCCCCAACACTAACCCCTTCTTCCCCTCCACTGTATAAGCTTTTACTTGTTTCTTTTATGTGAGATACTTTACCCCAATCCACCACTCCCTTTCCCTTTCTCCCAGTGCATTTCTCTCACCCCTTAATTTTATTTTTAAAAGATATCATCCCTTTATATTCAACTCACACCTTTTCCCTCTGTCCAAATATACTCCATCCAGCTGCTCTAATAATGAGAAAATTCTTATAAGTTACAAGTATCATCTTCCCATGTAGAAATGTAAACAGTTTAACCTTTTAATATTCCATATTATTTCTTTTTCCTGTTTACCTTTTTATGCTTCTCTAGGGATTTGTATTTGAAAGTCAAATTTTCTATTCAGCTCAGGTCTTTTCATCAAGAATGCCTGAAGGGGCAGCTAGGTGGCACAGTGGATAGAGCACCAGCCCTGGAGTCAGGAGTACCTGAGTTCAAATCCGGCCTCAGACACTTAACACTTACTAGCTGTGTGACCCTGGGCAAGTCACTTAACTCCAATTGTCTCACTAAAAAAAAGAATTAAAAAAATTAAATAAAGAAAGAAATGAAATGAGAGCATTTGAGAGGGGAAAATTCGAAAAGAAATGAGAACCATGGAAGAAAGAATTGAAAAGAGAATTAATAGCTTGGCACAAGAAGTACATAACCTTGCCCAAGCAACAAACTCCCCCAAATTAGAATGAATCAAATAGAAGCTAATGACTTCATGACACAAGAAATATATTAAAACAAAATCAGTGGGCTAAAAAAAATAGTTGAAAATATAAGGTATTTCATAAGAACTAAAACAAAACAAAGCAAAAACCTGAACTGGAAAATGGAACAAGGACAACAAATTTAAGATTCATTGGACTACCTAAACACCCTGACCAAAGAGAAAAAAAAGAACCTAGACATATTTCAAGAAAACAATCCAGTTTTCTTAGAATCAGAAGGTGAAGTGGAAATAGAAAGAATCAACTGTTCATCTCCTTAAAGAAACCCTAAAATGACAACTCCCAGGAACATCACAGCCAAAACTCAGAGCTTCCGGGTCAAAGAAACAAACAAAAAACTTCACATGACCAAAAAGAAAGAATTACTAAGGAGCCACAGTCAGGAACACATGATTCAACAACCATCACTATCAAGGAGTGTAGAGACTGGAATATGATATTTTAGAAGGCAAATGATATAGGCTTACGGCCAAGAAATACCTAAAAAAATTTAGTATAACCCTACATAGGACCTTTAATAAAACTAGGAACTCCAAGTATTCCTGATGAAAAGACCCAAAATACATTGAAACTTTGAATTGCAAAAACAGAAGTTAAGAAAAACATTTAAAAAGCAAACACAAATGATTACAAGGTACTCAACATGGATAAACTGTTTACCTTCTAATATAGGGAGATAATACATGTATCCTATCATCATGAGGGATTGCACAGAGAGTCTAATTAGAGGGCCTGAGAGTAGTTCTGTTGTACCTTGATGCTATTAAAAGAAGAATGTAAAGAGAAAGAAGGGAAAGGAGAAAGGAAGTTTAGGAGGAATTATTTTACATAATTGGGGTACACAAGTAGAAGTCTATAAAAAAAGCAGAAAGAGAGAGGGGGTAGAGCTGACTCAAACTTTATTCATATCCTAATTAATCTAAGGGGAGAATACACATAGGATTGAGAATAGAAATATATTTAATTTAACAGAGAAATAAGAGGAAAGGGGGGAAGAAAGGGAATTAATGGAAGAGTAGGGTAAGAAGGGATTAGTCACAAGTAAAACAAATTCTAAGGATACATAAAGATATAGTACCTTTGAGGTGGCAAAAAATGGGAATCTCACAGGAAGATCATAAATTGAGAAATGGATGACATTATGGTATATAAATGTGATGGAATACTATTGTACTATAAGAAATGATGAAAGGAATGGTTTCAGAGAAACTTAGGGATATTTCTATGAAATGACAGAGAATGAAGTGAACAGAAACAAGAAACAATGATTTATACAGTGGCAACATTATGGTAAAGGCAAACAACTATGGTGAAAATGAAAAAACTAAGTAAACTCTGATCAGTGTAATGTCCAACTATGATTCTAGAGGATTAATGATGAAACATTCTATCCACCTCCTGATAGGGAGGTAAAAGACTCAACTATACACATACAATTTTTTTTTTTTGCAAGTGGTCAATGGGGACATTTGTGCATGTTTTGTAACAGGTGTTTTGATTTGTTGTTATTCTCAACAGGCTGTGGAGAAGAGGTAAGAGGGACGGAAAGCAGACTTTGCAGAGTAAAAAAATATTAAAAAGAAAAAAATAAAGTTAAGAAGATGGGTTTTTTGCTATAAGAAATGATGAGCAGGAGTTCAGAGAAACCTAGAGGGTCTTGCGTGGGCTGATGATGAGTGAGATGAGCAGAACCAGAAGAACATTGTACACAGTAACATCAACATTGAGTGTTGATCTACTGTGATGGACTATATTCTTCTCACCAATGCAATGGCACAGAAGAGTTCCAGGGAACTTGTGATGGAAGAGGATCTCCAAATCCAGGAAAAAAAAAAAAAGAACTGTGGAGTATAGATACTAAATGAACCATACTATTTCTTTTGTTTTTGATGCTGTTGTTTTTTTTTTCTATTTTGAGGTTTTCCATCATTGCTCTGATTTTTCTTCTCTTATAACATGACTAATGCAGAAATAGGATTAATGTTATTATGTGTGTGTGTATATATATATATATAACCTATATCAGATTACCTGCTGTCTAGGGGAGGGGGGGAGGGAGGGGAGGGAGGGAGAAAAATCTGAAATTGTAAAGCTTGTATAAACAAAGGTTGAGAGCTATCTTTACATGTAATGGAAAAAAAAAGAAAATACTTTATTAATTAAAAAAAGATGGTTTTTTAAAATTCTTTATCTTGCTTACAGTATTCTCTATAATTTGAAACAAACTGTTACTAAGGGTGATTTTTTTTTTTGATTGATGAAGGATGGTCAACAATCTCTCCCAAAGACACTTACAAATTTAGTCAATAGAATCTTTTTTAGTAAGTGGTACAAGCCAGAAGGCCTGTGCATGTAGTTGCCCCTCTCCCCTCCCCCCAGCCTAATAGCTCCCAAAGTTTATCAGGAACCTGTATTAGCTGGTGCCCATGGAAGCCTCCAGCTTGCATTCAGCAATTGTCAGGTTTTTTGTGAAGAGATTTAAAGATGTAAGGAGGATTTTTTTCCACTCCTTAGTTGTAGGGGATGCTATTTAATTTTGGTCTACATAAAGAACATTTTTCTTTAGATGACAAAGGGTAGAACAAACACGGATAAATGAGGACTGCAGACAGAGATAGTTGAGGAGACATTAATAGAGGATCTAAGAACTCCTAAATGAATTCAAGTCTCTAGGACCAGCGAATTATACCTGAGGGTACTAAAAAATCAAAGATCTGATCACTTGCCTACAAGCCTTGCTGGAATTTTAAAAGATGGAGGAGGTGATAGGATCTAGAAACAACTATCCAAATGTTCAAAAAGAAGGTAGTATATTCTGCAAAGAATAAACTGGTAAGCTTGCCATCCATAAATCCCGGGGCAAAATTTGGGATAATTTAATAGAAGGTTTGTAAATAGCTAGAAATGGAAATGATCATTAGGAACCAGAAGTGATTCATTAGTCATACCAGACCACTCCTTTTTTGCAAATGTTTAACAGACTGAAGTATTAGTGAAATGCTTTCAACTTAATGCATCTCCATTTCAGAAACATATCTGCCAAAGTCTCACAGACATCCCTATGGTAAAGACAAGTAAGTACCTGTGAGTTAAATTATATTAACATTATGTGGATCTAGAACTAATTCAAAAACTGTACATAAAATGTACTGACTAATGGGTCAATGGCAACCTTTGGCGAAGTGTCCAGTGATGTGTTTCAAGCCTTTCTCCTTAGAACTGTTCAATATTATTACTCTCATACTTAAATTAAGACACCCTCAACATGTCTAAAACAGAACTATTTTTCACCTGACAATATAAATACTCTCCTTTTCCTATCTTCCCCTTCTTTATTGAGAAAATGCCCTTTATTGAGGACACCACCATCTTCCCAGGTACTGAGATTCATAACTCTTCACTCATCTTCAACTCTTTCCTTTACCACATGAACCCTTTCCCTATCCATATCTAAATACTTTTTAAGTCTTTTAAACTCTCTTCATATCTCTCAAATATCCTCTCCTCTCTCTACTCAAATGACCACTACCTCACTGTAGATGTTCATTATTTCTCTCCTGGGCCATTTGCAACGCCCCCTAATTGATTTCTTTTCACTCAGCTTTTACCCTCCCCATCTCCAATCTATCCTTCACAAAATTGGAAAGTTGATATTCTTAAAGCACAGATCTGACCAGGCCTGCTCTCTTGTGCACGAATCTCTGAGACCTCCTCAGTACCTACATAATGAAATATGACTTCTCAATTTGGCATTTAAAGTCTTTCATATTATTACTCCAGACTACTTGTGGAAAATAGTCCACTCATCTTCACATGCTCTAGCTATATTACAGTCAAAATGGTCTATTTGCTCTCCCATCTCAATGACTATACAAAGATGATTGATTCCTCCCATGACTGGAATGCATTCCCTCCTCTTTATGTTTCCCATAATTCTGGCTTTCTTTAAGGCTCAACTCAATTCTTCCCAAGGTCTATCCTGATCTCTCTGGTTACTAGTACCCTCCCCCCTTTATTTATATTCTATATTAAAGTGACTTATCTACACCCCTACTGACCTCCACTGGCTGGGAGGGTTTCCTTACCAGGGAGTTCCCCATGTCAATAAGACCAGAGGTCTAGTCCCTGAGTTCCTATTGTTTTCCCCCAATAGAATTCGAGCTCTTGAGGACAAGAGTTGTTTCTTTTTTTGCTTTTTTATTTTCAGTAATTAGCACAGTACCCAGCATCTAGGAATTACTTATTAAATACTTATTAAATAAATGAACATAATTATCAGATTTCCGGCTGCCATGAAACTGGTAGGGATAGCTTATATTTGAGGTGGTAGAATTTGGTTTTATAAATATCAAATGGCTGGGATAAAGGGCTAACTTAAAGATCAAATTTAATAGGGATAAAAGTAATATACTGCTTTTAAGTTGTTTTTTGTACAGGGTAGACCTGGCTTAGCAGCTGTTCAAGTGAGAAAGGCTTGTGGTTTTAGTATACATAAAGCTCAATATGAGTCAATGTGATATGTTTGCCAAGAAAGCTGATGCAATCTTAGGATGCATTAATTGTAATAAAATGAGAGGGTTGGACTAGATGATCTAGATTCTAACTATAGCATCCAGAACAAGGGAGGTGATAGTCTCATAGAACTCTGTGGTCAGACCACACTTGAGGTATTCTATTTAGTTCTGGATGCCACATTTTAAGAGGGACTTTGACAAAATGGCATGTGTCCAAAGGAATACGTTGAGGCAAGGAGACTAGAAACCACATCCTATCAGGAATGGTTGAAGGAAATGGGGATATTTCATCTGGCAAACAGAAAGCTTAGCAGGGTGATTATTGTTTTCATATATTTCAAGAAGGGGGTAATATCCTCATTATTTGTATAGCTCCAGGCAGAAGAATGAGGACCACCAGTTTTAAGTTATAAGGTAATTGATCTGGGAGAGCTTTAGAATTGGATGGGTTGTATCATGAGTTAATGAGTTTGCCATTACTGGAGATGTATAAGGAAGAAGACGAACACTTTGCTCACTGTCATATAGAATATATGTTTTTGTGAAGGGTTAGGCCATATGACTAAAAGCTCTTTCAATTCTAAGATTTCGTGATTCTATGTTCTTCAGCTCTGGAATTGGAAGGGACAAATTAGGAATGAATCTATGTCACTATTTGTCAATTATCTGTAAGCTTTCTGTCTTTTCTCATTTAAGAAGATATTTCTTATTTAAAAGCTCATACATGATTTATATGATAAATAATTAACTGTTAACATCTTTAGAAACTTTATGCTTTCATTTTTAAAATGTTTCAGATATAATATAAAATTGACTAAAATGCTGAAAACAATGGCAACAGATAGAAGATTACCTTGCTGTCTCCTCAGAAGGAGTCAGCTTTAAAAAAACCTTTGTACCAAATCCAGAAAGTTGTTGGTTTGGGATAACGCTTGGCAAGACTTCAAAAAGCATGTGACTTTGCTTCAAAGTCCTTTTGCCTATAGTTCCTAGAAATGTAAAATGAGAATCTGTTAGCAGAAGCAAACCAGTAAAAACTAGTTATTTTTAGGAGACCCTCCACTTCTTTCTCTTTCACATTCTATTCCAAATTCTGACTCCCCAAAATAAATTGCCTCGTCAAACTTTCTTACTTGCTGCTGGCCAGTTTCATAGTCCATGGCTGGCATTAGAATTCACAGCTGAAACAGAGGATTATAATTGCATACTATAGCCAAAGACCTAGAGTGTCTTTTCACAGACTCAGACTGCAAGCACCGAAAAGGGACCTCAGATTGTTTGGTCCAACTCACTCTGCTTTATATATGAAAATACTGAGATTCAGAGATGTAAAATGATTGCTTAGAATCACAAACAGTTGGCAAAAATCATCCAGGGCTCAAACCTAGGTCTAATGATTCCAATAGCAGGCCCTTTTAATCCTATCATATTAACTTTGTAAATACTGGAATGATTAAATGAGAATGCTACTTAGGTAAGAGAGAGGTAGGTGTGGTCAGTACCTTGATAGACAGGACCATCATGAAAAAGCCTTCAGAGGTAGGTCGAGATCAATAAGGTGAATTTTCAGTTTTTTCCATCAGTATGAGGCCCACATTTTGAGTTGCTTTTCTTCCAACCCCCAAAGCCAGCATGGTATTGAAGTGATTGTCATCAAATCTCCCCGTACATCCCTGGCCCACATATGGGGAAAATTGTGTTCCTTCTGGGCATCAAGTTTAGGATGGCATCAAAAAGAAGGCAGCAAGAATGGCAAAGACCCTCAAGTATATGCCGTGTGAGAATTAGTTGAAGGAACTAGGAATATCTAGCCTAGAGAAGAGAAGATCTGGGACAGAGTATCTGTCTTCAAATACTTGCAAGGTTCTCATATGGAAAAGGGTTTAGATTCTGTTTGTCCCTATGAAGCAGGCATAGACATACTGAAATTCTGTGAGTTTAGGATTAAGTGATTTGCTAAGTGTTACATAGTATCTGAGGCAGAATCTGAACTCAAATCTTCTGGACTCCAGGTCCAGGACTCGATGAACAAATTCTCCTTTTATATAGGCCAAACCCTGACTGAGTCTTTTTTTATTTTTTAATTTTTTTTTTGACTGACTCATTTTTAGAGAACTATTCTATACTATGCAACTAAAAAGGCATATAGAAAATCTAAAGTGTGCTTAGATTGAAACAAGGTGATGAGAAGGTTGAAAAGTAAACATTAAATAAACAATACTACTCTAGAGAAGTTTAAGCATGATTTCATATCCTTTAAACATTTGGAAGTCTAACATAGAGAGAATTGTGAGAGCTCCACAAAGCAAAGAACTAAAGGAAATAGGTTTAAATTGAAGCAAAAAAAACCCCAGTCAAATAAAAGAATGGAGTTTGGAGTAGGAAAGATTGTCAAATACAAGGAAAAATTATTGGAAGAAGCTATGCAATCCTCTTCTGTAGAGGTCTTTGCAGATAGGTTTGGATTTCAGGACTGGCTGATTTTAAACTGGCTGAATAAAAAAAGTGGAAGAAAAGAATTCTCAAAATTCTTACCCATTCAGACTTTATCCCTTATGTTATATTATTATATTATTATATTCCAATGTACTCCTTCAAAATCAACAGGTCAATCGCAATTAGTACATGCCAAACTTATCATTTTAAATCAAATATGAGAAATAACACTAGAACCGAATAATGGCAAGAACTATTCACAACTTCCTTCATAAAAATAAACACCTGGATTTCCTTTTAACATTTTGTTTCATTAAAACAACTACCTACAGGCAAAGGCCCACATCTTTTGGGAAAATATGCTACTCCACTGCCAGTCCTTTTAATCATAACATGAGCTAATGTCTCTGTTAATCAAAATCCCTGCTGCCAGTCAGATTATTTCCTGATTAGCTATTCAAAGCTTGCATGACAGCTCACATTTTATCATATCCTAAATTTCAACAAAAAATAAAATTACTTTACTGCTGTTTAACATGTGCATTATTTTTTTAAAGACTACACCCAATTTTGTTACTTGTTTAGAAATTGCACCACTGAGACCTAAGAAAAACCCTAGCCAACTATTATGTGCATGTGGAGGGAGGGCACAGGGGGAGGTTTCTTACTAAATTTTCAATAAATTTTCCAATAACTTCCAAATGTTTCTGCTTTCCTGCTTTTATTCACACCTGCTGAATAATAACAGCAATAGGATGGGTGTGATGGATTTTCTCAGCAATAAGCTAGTTCCTTTACTGGGATAAACTACTTATACTTTGTCATCATTTTTTTTTATCCACATGGGACCTGAATTATTACTTCATAAAACACTGTGTCTGCTCTATTATCACTTAATCAACATTGGGTAAACATAACCCAAAGCCATGCTGAATACATTAATAAAACACTTTCATTGGTAAAGATATTCACATTTAGGTTTTGGCTTTTGTTTTTCTTTTGGTACGGTGCACTTTTTAAATAAGCTGTAATTCCACAGGAATGTTGGAAAATTAGTTTTTAAAAGCTTTTTACATAAGCCTGATTATGAACAGAGGCTATTTTTAAAAATCAGAACACTATATTTGATTTCTGCTGAAGCATCCTCCACATTTATATTTTTATAGGATTTTTAGAATTCTATCATTTGAGATGTGGAAGAGCTATTACAGATTATATAGTGTAATACCATGATCATTTTTTCATCTTCATTAACAGGGAGTTCTAGTGAGGAACCTAAGGACATATCAACAGTAAATCAAGAGTAGAGCTAGGATTAATATTTAGGTCTCCTGTCTTCAAGCTCAATATTCTCTCTACTCATGGAATCCTAGATTTTTATCTGGAAGGGACCTTAGATAATCCAGTCTATCCCTTTCATTTTATAGATGAGGAAACAGTAGAAATAGAAGGAATTTGCCCATGGTCATACAAACAGGAGGTAGCATAACTGGGGTTCAAAGGCAGGTCATCTGACTCAGAATCTATCTAATTGTAGCAAACTACCATGCATACTACAATTTGTCTCTACTTTAAGGAAAGTGAGTGGGAAATCCTGATCAATTTGACACTCCCTTGTCAATAAACTTGAGATTACATGGTCTGAAAGACATGCCATTACCTTGCTGAAAGGACTAACAGAAGTCCTTTGATTGGTCACCTTTAACTATAGGTTCTACCAAGATGATTGGGACTGAAAGTTAGAAGGGATAAACAGATGGACTCCAGTTACAATAGTTACCTTTTCACTTTTTAATTTGTGAAACTGTACTGTCAAATAGGCTGGAAAAATGAGTAAACAAGAAAAAAGAACTTGACCATAAAAAGCTAATATGGTGGCAGGGAACATCAAGAACAAACTCAGAGGAAGATAACAAAATGTCAAAACAGATAGAAGCAAAGTCTCAAAGAAAAAAAGTGTGAACTGGATACAAGTTAAACAGTAATTATGGGAAGAGCTAAAATGATTTTAAAAATTGAATAAAAGTTGAGAAAAGAGGGGCAGCTAGGTGGCGCAGTGAATAGAACACTGGTCCTGGAGTCAGGAGTACCTGAGTTCAAATCCGACCTCAAACACATAACACTTACTAGCTGTGTGATCCTGGGCAAGTCACTTAAACCCACTTGCCTCACTAAAAATAAAAAAAAAAGAAGAAAAGAAAAAAAAAAGAGAAAAAAAAGTTGAGAAAAGAAATGAGACCTATGCAGAAAATCATGAAAAGACAATTAACACCTTGGTAAAAGAGGCACAAAAGGTAAACACTGAAGAAAATTTAACAACTTATAAAACAGAATTGGCAAAATGGTAAAAGAGATACAAAACTTCATTGATGAAGAGAATTAAAAAAAAAAAAAACACAACTGGCCAAATGAAAAAAAGCTCACTGAAGAAAATAATTACTTAAAGTTAAAATTGGACAAGTGGTAGCTAATTACTCCATAAGACATCAAGAAACAAAAAAAGTCAAAAGAATTTTTAAAAATAGAAGAAAGTATGAAATACCTCATCAGGAAAACAACTGACCTGGAAAACAGATTAAGGAGAGATAATTTAAGAATTACTGAAATATCTGAAAGCCATGATCAAAATAAAAACTTAAAACATAATATTTCAGGAACTTATAAAGGAAAACTGCCCTGATATCCTAGAACCAGAGAGTAAAACAGAAGTGAAAAGAATAGACTGATTATCTTCTGAAAGAGATCCCCAAATGAAAACTCCCAGGAATATTACATAGCCCAATTCCAGAGCACCTAGGTAAAAGAGAAAATACTTAAAGCAGCCAGAAAACAAACAAACAAACAAAACCATTCAAATTCCATGGAGCTATAGTCAGAATCACACAAGATTTAGCAGCTACCATGTTAAAGAAGCAGAGGGCTTGGAATATGATATTCTGGAAGGCAAAGAAGCTAAGATTACAGCCAAGATTAATCTACCAGCAAAACTAAGAATAATTCTTCAGGGAGAAAAAAAATGGACATTTATTAAATTAAAGGACTTTCAAGTATTCCTGGGGAAAAGATCAGAGCCAAACAGAATCTCTGACTTTCAAATACAAGACTTAGAAGAAGCATAAAAATGTAAACATGAAAAAGATTGAGTTCTTGGGAGGGGAGGGAAGGAGGGAGGGAGGAAGGAAGGAAGGAAGGAAGGGAATTTGGAACACAAAGTTTTAAAAATCGATGTTAAAATTTGTTTTTACATGTAATTTTGGAAAAATAAAATTCTAAATAAATAAAAATTTAAAAATATATAAATTGCCCAGATTAACCAAAGAGTAAATAGAATATTTAAATAATCCTATTTTAGAAAAAAATAAACATGCCATAAATGAGCTCCCCAAGTAAAAATCCCCAAGACCAAATGGATTTTTAAATTAATTCTGCCAAACAGTTACTCCTAATACTATAAACTATTTGGGGAAAAATAGCAAAAGAAAGAGTCCCACCAAATTTCTTTCATACCACAAAATATGGTTTTGATATCTAACCCAGGAAGGGTAAAAACTGAGAAACTATAGGCTAATTTCCCTAATCAATATTAATGCAAACATTTTAAATAAAATACTATTTGTATCACAAAGATCATACCCTATAACTAGGTGAGATTTATGCCAGGAATGTAGGGCTAGTTCAATATCAGGAAAACTATAAGCAAAATTGACCATATAAATAACAATAATAACAAAATCACATGATTACATCAATAGATGCAGAAAAGGCCTTTGATAAAATACAATACATTCCTATTAAAAACAATAGAAAGGGGGCAGCTAGGTGGCGCAGTGGATAAAGCACCGGCCCTGGATTCAGGAGTTCCTGAGTTCAAATCCGGCCCCAGACACTTGACACTTAACACTTACGAGCTGTGTGACCCTGGGCAAGTCACTTAACCCCAATTGCCTCACTAAAAAAAACAAAACAAAACAAAACAAAAAACAATAGAAAGCATAGGAATAAATAGAGCCTTTCTTAAAAAGATAAGTAGTACCTATCTAAAATCAAGAGCAAGCATTATCCATAAAGAAAATAAACTATGAGCCTGCCCAGTAAGATTAGGGGTGAAGCAAAGATGTCCAAAATTAACACTATTATTAAATATTGTATTAAAATGTTACCTATAGCAATTTACAGGTAAGGAAACTGAATTTTAATGAAGGGCAGTAGAAAACTAGGGGGGAATATAAAATAGAATAGAAACAATAATTCAAAAAAGAGCTTTCTATAATAGGCCCAATATTAAAGGTTAAAGCAAATGAATTCGTTTTCATGTTTTGGCTATATCAGTTAAGAGTATGACATATAAAAACCATGGGAACTCTTATTCTTGACAAGGTAATACCATTAGCTCCTCAATCATCATTTTTACAAACTCCAACTTATCACTGACTCTTTTTCTTTCAGATTCAAGCTCTGATATTGTCAGTTATTAAATGCTATAAATTCTTTTCTATCTGCCTCTTCTTCAAAAAAAACCTTTAAAATATAATTATTTTAAATATAAAAATACACTTGGGTGTGGCTAGGTGGAATAGCACATAAAGCTCTGGCCTGAAGTTGGGAGGACCCAAGTTCAAATTTCACCTCAGACACTTACTAGCTGTGTGACCCAGGGAAAGTCACTTAATTCTAATTGCCTTAAACATGTGGGGCCATCTCCATTCATCCTGATGTATATCTTGCCACTGTATCCAGATGGCTCTGGAAGAGAAAGTGAGGTTGGTGACTTTGCACAACCCTTCCTCACTTAAATCCAATTCAGTGCAAATTATGACCACCCGATGCCATGGTGCTCTTGGAGAAGGAAGGACAAATAACAAAAATAAACTTAAATACAAATAAAATTCGTTCATCTCATCCATATGACTATTTCCTTAACAAGATCTAGTCTATAGTTTGTCTTCATATTAATTGTGAAAAAATGCATAGACAATACAATAAATTATCCTGCAAAGGAAAATAATATTTCCTTAAACTAACGCAGTTTTCAGATCTAATTGACAAATAAATGTATATACTAATTATAGATGCTTATTCATTAAGCTAACCTGATAAGAATAACTGAAAAGTTTAATTTGAGTGACTACATATACTGGAAGAAAAATATTATCTAATTCATATTTGGCAGTATTTCAAAGTAAACAATATTAAGCAAATTAAATAATACCAAAGAAAATGCTCAAGGCATCCAAATGTGAGTGTTTAGTTTTAAAGCATTCAAGAGTACCTAGAGTTTGTAAAAATTATCCAAATTTCTTCACAAATACACTGATCCTTTTTGTCAACAAGACCTAGCATTGGAAAAATATAAACTAATCTTACTTAGCCTTCATCCTATGTCTACCTTCCCCCAAAAGAAAATAAATCAGTCTCTTTTTAAAAATCTGCCTCAACTACAAAGATGACAAACTGCAACTACAAAGAAGACTCATCTATAAATATGGAGTTTGTAATCCTGATAATAAGGGTAAATAAGTGACAGTAAGTATAGACAAATAAGGAATGGAAACATTCTTTTTTTTCAAGATAAATATTTAGAAACAAAAAGTATTTGCTTCAGATTGCCACTGCCCTTATTTTCCATTGACCTTTAAAAGAAGAAAGGAATAAAAATTTGGAAAAGATTCTTTTTGCAAGAATAAAATACAAAACTGAATATTGAATATTGAATATTCACTGTAGTTACAGTAAATAAGTTTGGCCACATGTAAAAGAAAGAGCATGTAACTCCCTTTTTTAGCCGACATGGAATACTGTGGCTATATTATCAATCAATAAGCACCCGCTATGTTCCAGGCATTGTTCTAAGTCCTGAGAAACACAGACAAAAATGAAACAATTCCTGCCCTCTAAGAGTTTATATTCTAACCATTCTGTCAGACTTAACATGTTAGTTTTGCTGAACTGCTTTTTGTATTTGTATCCTAATGTTTAGTACAATGTATGGCACATAGAAAATATGTAGTAAAGGATTTTTCATTTATTCATTGATTACACGGTTGCCCTATTTTTAGCTTGTAGCACACAGTAGTCTCTAGATCTTTTTCAGGCAAATTGCTATATGGCCACAGTCTCCTTCATCTTGTACTTACTGAGTAGATTTCTTGAATTCTAGTGTAAGATCTTACTTGTATCCCCATTAAATTTTATTTTATCAGCTCTAGCCCAATTGCCCAGGCTGACAAGATCTTTTTTTTTTTATCATGGCTCTGTCATCCTATCCTGTGTGTTAGCTATATCTCTTGGATGTGTGTCATGTGTAGATAGGATAAACATGCCATTTTTATCTTTATTAAAGCCAATGATAAAAATGTTAAGCAGCACAGGGCAAAGCACAGGTCCCTGATAGGGTGAATTGGAGATTTTTTTTTTAAGTTGACAGAAAACTCTAATTAATTTAATGAATATTTTTTGCAGGTCCAGCCTTTTCAGTCAGTTTGAAGTCCACCCAGATGCACTATTGTTTAGACCCCATTTCTACTCCTGTTTCTGTTATGACAGCATGAAAACTTTGTGGAGTTATTTGCTAAAATCTAGGTCCACAGCATATATAGATAGCATTCCTCTGATCTAGCAATCTAGTAGGGATAGGGACAGAATCTGCAATTTCACTGATATAAGGAACTCCCCGATGAGCAAACAGGTTGCTACCCTTTCACAACTTGTAGAGACTTGCTTAGTGGAATCAGAAGTTAATTGAATTGCCCAAAGTCATGCAGCCAATACATATCATAACTGCCTCTGAAGCAGTCTAGAAAGCCTATCAAAAAGGGTTAGCTATCAAGTTAGTCTATACAATTCATTCTGGATGACATCACACTATTTCTGATTACCTCTTTCTTTTCTAAGTGTCCCCATACCATTCTTTTAATAATATGTTTTAGAAAGTTGCTAGGAATCAAAGTCAAGCTCAGTGGTCTATAATTTGTAGGTTCTATTCTTTTCTTTTTTGAAAAATGGGAAACTTGGCCTTCTCCAATCATCTATTATCACTCACATTCTCCATCATCATTCCAACATTGCCAATAGCAATCATAATCACTAGTATCATTTGTGTCCATGTGAATCATCATAACAATAACTCATATTTCTACAGTTTTTTGAGGTTTGCAAGGAGATTTATAAACATTGTCTAACTTGATCTTCACAACAACTCTATGATAAGAACTATTATTAATTCCATTAGGCAGCTTAGTGGCACAGTGAATAAAGCCTTGGGCCTGGAATCGAGAACACCTGAGTTCAAATCCAGTTTTAGACTTAATAACTTTGGTCCTGGGTCAAGTTATGTAACTTCTTCCTGTTGCAGGCTCGACCATAAAATGGAGGCAATAATAGCAACTACCTTCCAGTGTTGCTGTATGGATCAAATGAGATAATATTTGAAAAATGCTTAGCACAGTGCCTTGTACACATTAAGTACTTAATAAAAACTTATTCCCTTCCCTTTTACAGAAGCAAAGTGAGTTGCCCACTGTCACACAGGAAATAAACTATGAAAATTTGGATTTGAATTCAAGTTTTTCTCACTCCAAGTTTAACACTGAAACTGCCGTGCCACATCGCTTCTGTAACCAGGAGTCAGTAGTAGTTAATGTGGTTTTACAAATTATTTCTGTTATTGTTTGGATATATATCCCAAGAAATCAGTGGACTTTTCTATGCAGTTATCTGGTAGACAAATCACTGCCTCAGTATTGCTAAGTGGGGAATCGATAGTGTTTCAATATGTGGAGCCGTATCATCATCCTTAGAACACAAGAAGCTGACATGAGAAATGGAATGGACAAGGGAAGAGTCAAAGGCAGGTTGGAGGTTGTAAAACAGGGATTAATAAAATGATAATGAGATCCTTGATAATGATTATAATATTTTTTAAAAAATATAATAACAATAATTTATATAAATATATAATAACCATTTATATAAATGTTTGATAATTGATACTGCCAACTCCGTGCTACCTAATACTCAAAATTAACTTATTTACTTTAACCTTTAATTAACCTATTACAAAAACTCATTATTTTTGTTCTTTTGTATTCTTATCTACCTCAGTTTCCTCACTTATTCCAACTGCTATCCAAGGGTGCCTAAGGACAAGAATATAGAGAATTGCATTGCATTCCATCCCACCTCTCACTGTAGCCTCTCTCTGAAGCCATTTTTCAGGGGAGTAAATTCTGTGGAGATCTACTATTGCTACCACAACTATCACCTGCCAACCTAATGCCACCAGAGGGGCAGGAAAGATTATCTAGTTGAAAAACCAAAATACCCCAAGGAAAGAGATGGGAGGTGGCATGTGTCAGGCATGCTAAGTCACCATCATTTCTTACTACCACCTCAGTCCTGGAAGAGCTGTGCTTGTGCTTCCTCCAGTGACTGCTCATCTTCCAGCCCAGACCCCAGGCCCTTTATTGAGGAGAGCAGCCCTTTCAGAGAATGGCATATTATCCCTACCACCATCAAAGAAGACAGATCAACTTCCACCAATGGAAAGATAAGTTTAAGAGAACCAGGACGAGCATCACCCCCAGCCAACACAGAATCTAGGTTTGTAGAAATCCTACCTGGTCACTATACCTGGCCACCATCTCCCTACATACTGTAGCCCCTGTCCCTTTGGCAGCCAAAGCTACTGAAGACGCGGAAAAGTAAATTCTTGCCAAAATCATTAGCATTGTCAAATGGTTCAACAGCAGAAACAGATATAGTTTTAATAAAAAGACACTAGAGGAGATGTATAATCATTTGAATAGCCCCTGCATCCTAAGGATCACAGGGCCCTTCTGACTTGTGGCTGAAATATCTTCTGTGTTTTCCCTTCCCTCATTAGAGTATGAGTTCTTGAGCCAGAACTGTTGTTTTTCTACTTATATTTCTAGTTCTTAGTATGGTCCTTTACACATATACATTCCTATTTCTAAAAAAGTCATTTTATTTTGAGCATCAGCAAACATTAACATTTCTGTATACAAAGAACAAAGATAGCTGTATATGGAACTGCGAACTCTGGTTACATTTTTGTTGTTGTCATTGAGTCATGTCTTTGTTGACCCCACTTGGGGTTTTCTTGGCAGAGATATAGATTGGTTTGCCATTTCCTTCTCCAGCTCATTTTGTAGATAAGGAAACTGAGGCAAACAGAATTAAATGACTTGCCCATGGTCATACAGCCAGTAAGTGTCAGAGGCCAGATTTGGACTCACAAAAATAGGTCTTACTGACTTCAGGTCCCACACTCTATCTACTGTACTACCTAGTTGCCCTTAGTTACACACAGTTTGATTTTTAAAAATCATATAACATAATTTCTTCCTTTTCAGAGCATGTAGCTTTCTCTCCTTGGAAAAGCACCTCAGATCTTTTAAGTACAGGTGCACTAAGAGGGAACTGATTAGTCTCATGAACAATGAGATTATCCTAAAGAATATTTCAATTATTTTTTCAAATATGCAATGTGGTATGGCAGCAAAAATTGGAAGAAGAGGGAGGTGGTCTGAGTTCTAGTTTCAGCTCTGCCAAGAACAGACTATGTGATACTAGGCAAGTCAGTTAGTTTCTCTGTGAACCTATTTCCTCATCTGTAATATGAAGGATGTGGACTAGATTCTCTTTTAAGACCCCTCCCAGTGCAAATTCTCTAATTCACTAATTTTATATAATAAAAAATCATGGTACCATCATTATAAGGTACCAGTGGAGAAAAAAATATAATAAACCAAATTCCTTCATGAGGCATGTGTTTTGGTTTGTGGGGGGGTTTTTGTTTGCTTCGTTTTTGGTAACATGGGTTCAAATTTTCCAGGTTCTCTCTAAATTGAAAACAACTGCAAAGCATATACACTAATGATGATGGGGCATGTACAGGTAAACAGTAGGTATAAAAGGCCGAGCTCTAATATTTTTCATCTTGGTACTCAGCAAAATTTGATCTCTCCCAAATATATACATAGAAGTTTATATTTAAGATAGTACATAACTCTTTGATAGATTATCTATACTCTGTAACAGGGATTCTTAAACACTGTCTATAAGATTTAAAAATACTTTGATAATTGTATTTCTTTTCTTTTTCTTTTTTTTGGGAGGGGTGAGGCAATTGGGGTTAAGTGACTTGCCCAGGGTCACACAGCTAGTGTCAAGTGTCTGAGGCTGGATTTGAACTCAGGTCCTCCTGAATCCAGGGCCAGTGCTCTATCCTCTGCGCCACCTAGCTGAACCCTATTGTATTTTAATATAATTGGTTTGCTTTGTAACCCTACTTTATTTTATGCATTTAAAACATTATTCTGTGATGGGAAACATAGGCCTCAGACTGCCAAAGGGGTGCATGACACAAAAGAGGTTAAGAACCCCAGATTTAGATGACAGACATTAGACTTTCTTTCTGTGGGCAATTTTCAATATAGGGACCCTGCCAGACTTCATGTTTTACCTATAACTGAGGCAGCTTGGTAGGAAATTAAATAAGAGCATATTTTCACTATTTTTGTCATACTTGAGGAAATGAAAAGATTTTAGTCTATCTAGCTTGGATAAATGTTTTCTTTACAAAAGTTAATCTACAATTACATTTAATGTGAAATATTATACAGAAAAACATCCCACGTGTTTTTGTTGCTTGAGGAGACTTAATACTTTTTTACTTATTATGGGTCCCCTGTGTTAACCTGAAAAATTTCCCCTTTGGGAAGCCTATTCCAGCTGATGACTTACTTAAACATTGAGTACTTCCAATTAATTTAGAATATGATTGCTTGTGGTCAGCGAGAATAGGCTCGTTCATTTTTGGTACAGGACTGCTAGGAATTGTTTAACACTGTAAGCATTACTCAGTCTATATGTTTGTTTCTTCAGTTCTAACAACAATAGAAAAACTAATAACAAAGCCAGGTTAGGCTTCATGATAAGGAATTTCACAAGAATGTCTAAGATACTTGTTAATGCTTCATAAAGATTGTAGGGACATGAGTAGATTTCCACACTGTTTCTGCTGTAGTATTCTAGTATGGTAAGATACTGAGAAACCCCGAGTTGGATAAAAGCAGACTGTAATGATGAAGAAAAGTGGGGGCAGTATTACTCTTTATCTGCCTGGTCTTGGCCATGCCTGCATCGTCTCAAACCCTGATGCACACCCAGTTCCTTGATTCACTGTATGTGCTAGATGCTCTTTCTTGCCCGTGATTTAGCAAAAAATACAAATTGCTTTCAGTAAAGCAAGTGAGGGTTCACCAAAGGATTTTGTGTCTTTAAAAGTCTGTTGTCTCATGAACAATTTGTGTGAGCTTGAGCTTTCCTAAAATGAAGAGACTGGATTAGATCAGCAGCAATGGAGAAAAAATCTCAGGGCCAAGGCCAGGAATCAGAAGCTGATTTAGGTAAGGGAAACACGAACAGCCCAGAGCATATTTAGAGCTGAAACCCATAAAGTTAATTGAGCAAGAGTCAGAGTCCACTGTCAGAGCAAGAAGCCAGTAAAGTGTGAAGTCTGGAAAAGTAGAACATTCAAGTTAGAATGCCATAAGAACCCAGGCAAGTAGGAATCTTGCATCATGAGTTCACAGAATAAACTGACTAGTTCTCAAAGACAGTGATGACTACATCACCACCTCCAACTCTCACTCCACTCTCCAGGTCTTCTGAAATGTTGAAGTCCCTTTCAATTGTTAATATAGACAATACTTCTCATGATGTTGACCTTCCCACCAAAAAATGCGAGTGAGGGCCTTAAGATTCAGTATCGTAAAAGACATTTGTCTCACCTAGCCCATTATTTATTTCTTCTCATTTCACTCAGAAACCTTATGTGGAACATTGAAGTTGGAATCCACCTTTGTGAGGAGGAAAGTAAATGGAAAATCTTCCCCTGTCCCTTGCTTCAGGTAAGTATACATATAGGATAAATCCTGGACATGTGTCCATAAAAGACAGGAAGAAAACCAGTCCTAGAAAGATAACATATCATCTACTAAAGTAGATGTTTTGCATAGAGAATATTAATTAAGTTGTTGACTGTCTGATTTCCATCCTAAGGTACCAGGAATTAGCACTAATGCTAGAAGTTAATCTGTATTTAGTTTCCTGATACAGGAAGGAAAAGTGCAAAGAATTAAAAAAAAATAGAGCCTGGGGTAAGTGTAGTCACAATTAACCCAGATTTTGAAAGCTAGTGAGTTTTGAAAGCATGAATGCTTTTTTTATTTTAACCTACATTTTTCTAGTCAATCTTTTATTGAAAACCTACTATACATCTTATATTGTGTTATACTTTTTTACCTCAGGAAGTGACTTAAGTTATGATACCCATCAAAGAGTTTGTCACCTAATTTATAAAAGTCAAAACTGATACAGGTAAAATAATTAGAGAATAAGTGGAGTAAAAGGATAAGTTAAAATTCCCCTTCTATGACTTACTCTGTCATAGAACAAGTCACTTAGCATCTTTGGACCTCAGTCTCCTCACCTATAACATGATGGGGTTGGATTAAATGAATTACAAGGTCTTTTTCACCTCTCAATCTCATGTTAAATCTAAATAGAGTACTAAAACAAGGCACAGTGCAAAAACAATATTTTCTATACACTAACATGAATCAGATGGAAGGGGGAGAACGCTTAGAATTCCACATAGGACAACAAAATCTAGATTTTAACTAATGAATTCACCTGGTGGGATTTGTATATGTCCCCCAGCACCTAGCACAATGCTTTGAACAGAGTAGGCACTTAATAAAGAGCTGAACAAATGAAGCTGGATCCAAATACTTGACTGAGAAAACTCAAGAGGAAAACAACTCAGAGGCACATATGTGATCCCAATCCAAGGTCTAATTCAAAGAAGCTGAGCAGGTCAGAAAATGCTTTTTTTAAAAAATCAATACCAAAATGTACAGGAAGAGAATTTTTTTCTAATCCCTGGACATGTTTATTGAACGGAAGCCCATTTCCCCCACTCCTTTTACACAAACCCATTTCTATGTCTAATCAGTGCCAAGTGTCAATTAGAACAGAAGAAAGACTTATTAACTTCATTCATCACTATAGAAAGCACTATATTTTGTCGTATATGTAGGCAGGGTTTTGCTTCTAACTATTTTTTGAGCAAATAAATCTAAAATAATTTACTAGAGTTTTAATATTTCATTGTTATTCTTGGGCTAAAAATTGTTTCCATTTTACCATTTTCCAGATTCAGTCTCTTAAGGCTGAGCCTGCATGCTGGTCTACTTGGCTGGCCTTCCCCGGATTGTTGATGAGTCTTTAGTTCTCTACTGGCTAGTAAAATATTGATTTTTACAACACACATTGGAGGAAGAAAAAAATCAATATCCTCTGGACATAGCAGATTGGCAACAAAATAACAGAGATTGATCTGACAACCTTGTATGTAAGACCAGAAACTACGACTATAGGGAAGAGGCTGAATGGGGGCTGAAAGGGCCACAGAGAAGGCAGGCTATTGGGGTGTTTGTTTTAAAGGAAGCAACAAAGAAGATGGCAAACAGAACATAGAAAGCCAAGGAGAAGCTATATTTCTATATCAAGATGTTCCATAATAGCTCTGAGTTTTTAGAGGTTGCCTTCCTTACTCCAGAATTGTGGAGCTTCCAAAAATTTAGCTTGCTTGTAATAGTCCATTTTCCATCTGAACTAAGACAATACAAATCACAGCTCAGATGTGACATATGGACAATATTGTACTTGAAGACTTTTTAGTGGCTTTAATTTGGTCCTTCTATTTCTAGGATGACATCATCAAGGGTAACATCGTTATATGTATATATGTGTGTGTGTGTGTGTGTGTGTGTGTGTGTGTGTGTGTGTGTGTGTGTGTGTGTATATATATATTTCCCCCCAGGACAATGAGGGTTAAGTGACTTGCCCAGGGTCACACAGCTAGTGTCAGGTGTCTAAGGCTGGATTTGAACTCAGGTCCTCCTGAATCCAGGGCCGGTGTTTTATCCACTGCGCCACCTAGGTGCCCCCAACATCTTCATTTTAAAAGATGAAAGGCAATGGGAAATTAAGTGACTTGCTCAAAGTCTCAACTTGTAATTATTCTTCCAAGTAGTTTAAACTTTCCTCTGGACCTCAGTTGCCTCATCCCATTAAATTATAAATTCCTTGAGGGCAAGGACTGTGTTTTGCCTGTTTTTGTATACTGGATACTTAGCAAAGTGCCTGGCATATAGTAGGTGCTTAAACACATTTACTGATTAACTGACCTGTTGAGTGGGGAAGAAAAAAAATCATTGCTCTACTGATCACACAGGGGAGGATGAGAGGCTCAAGTGAGAAAATGATGGTTAAATACATGGCATTTCAGATAATGACAAAATATACTGATAGAATGTCAGAGTAGAATTCAGGTAGCAGTTTGGAGTTGGAGAACTCCATCTTGGAGTAGATGAGGAGTGCAAAGAAGCAAAGGATAGAAAGCAAAGAGTAAGGGCTAAGTTGGGGGCTATAGTGGAGAGACCCCTGGACTTAGAAGTTTTAGGGCCTGGGTTTGAAATTTTCTGGATGTGGCCAATATGGGAATTTGTTTTTGCTTACCTTTGCATATTTCAAGGATCATGGTTTTTTTTTTTTGCGGGGGGCGGGGGGAAGTGGAAGAGGAAATTAGATTCTTAATTTGAAAAGTTAATTTAAAACACTTTAAAAGTGACTTAAGGGGCAGGTAGGTGGCACAGTGGATAGAGCACCAGCCCTGGATTCAGGAGGACCTGAGTTCAAATTTGGCCTCAGACACTTGACACTTACTAGCTGTGTGACCCTGGGCAAGTCACTTACCTCCAATTGCCTCAACCCCCCCCCAAAAAAAAAGAAGGAAAAAAAAGTGACTTAACCCTTCAGTTTCCTCACATGTAAAATGAGGGATTTGGACCAGATGACTTTAAAGCTCTTTTCCAAATCTATATCATGGATCCCAAATTTCTGCTTAGACATCTATCTATCTATAATTTAGTTTTTATTTTATGTTAAAATAAAATATACTTCTTTGTGATAGCAAAAACTATTGGGTTTTAAACATATTTATATGATTCTGATTGTATTAGAAAATGATCCTTATCAGGCATTACCTTAACAAATTTTAAACACAAACTTTACACACTTAAAAACACTCCCAAAAAACCCACTTACTACCTGTCTGTACCCTCCTAGATACTGAAGTTTCAATGGGAACTCCATCCCTAGCAATGGAAACTTATTGTTCATGCATACTAATAAGAGCTTGCATTTTTATAGTAGTCAATTGGGGATGTTCAGATCAGTTTTTAATGACAATCATGACAGCAGCTCACATCTTTATAGCACTTCTGCACTAGTTAAAGCATTTTCCTTACTACAACCCCATGATGTAGGGAGTGAAAGTAAAATCTTCATTTTTGAGAGGTAGAAACAAAGCAGAATCTGGAACCAGTGTTTTCTGCATATAAGTCCACTGGTCTTTCCACTGTACCAGATGGTCTCTGAATAAATATGAATGGATTTAAGTCGTCCAAAACAAGCAGACCTTAATACAGAAAGCTGCCAAGCTGCATGGTAACAAGGTCCTCAGCAGAACCATACCCTTTATCAAAGGAAGAAAGTTTTTAGGCTTGTTACACAATTTAAGGAACACATTTATGCAGCAAACCTGAGGGACCTGTTGCCATCTGGTCTATCAACTACCAGGTCCATTAGACCTTATTTCCTTTTCCTTTTTAATCTTGATTTTCAATGCGACTATAAAAAAAAATAACAGGGCAATGGGAAGGAAATTAAAATGCCAAAGACGGAAGGTTTAACCTTGGCTCTTAAATCCAAGCTGGATCCATTAGGGACCTGTCACACAGTAGGTGACTGCAAAGCTGCACATGTGCTATATGGCCAAGATGAGTTGGAAAAGTATAGTTTTCATTTTAAATTTCCTCACTCAGCATATAAAACTGACTCATAGATATAGAAATCATGGAAGTAAAGGGTGAAACTTGGAGAGAAACATCTGTTAATATAAATTTGTTACCTGCAAAATGAAGCCAACTTTACCTTCTCCTAAAGGGAGGTGGGGGAGGAAAGTAAAGAGGGAAGAAGGCACAGATGTTGACTCTCTAAGAAGGCTTCTAATCACTTTACTTAAAAACTTTTATTCTGACATTGCTAGAATATCTGAACATTGACAAAAAAAGAGAGGTTCAAAAACACATGACCAAGATCAGTACATGCATATTACAGCTAGAGGAGCAGGGAAAGGTCATCAAGCCCTCTTATTTTACAGATGAGGAAACTGAATCCCACAACCTATGAGCTGCTATTTGCTACACACAATGTCTCTAAGTAGAGGACATCGTCCTTATGGATATTTTTGCTAAATGGCAATTCCACTGACCATATTGCAAGGTAGATGTACAAATACCATTTTATCCCATTCTACCATGGTGCCTCTATTCCATTCTATCACTCCCACCTCCTCTTCTCTACCATCAGTAACCTGGATTCTGTCTCAGCTCTGAAAAGTCAGCTTTTGGTTTATCTTTCCATGGGCCAGGTTTCCATGGCATTCAAAGTTCCTGAAGTGCTACATCCTGCCACTGAGCATGATACCTCCCTGTCCCTCACTCCCAAACTTTTTGCTTCCTTTTTTGTGTTGTCTTCCCCCATTAGAATGGAAGCTCTCAGGGGGCAGCTAGGTGGCACAGTGGATAAAGCGCTGGCCCTGGATTCAGGAGGACCTGAGTTCAAATCCAGCCTCACTCAACATTAGCTGTGTGACCCTGGGCAAGTCATTGCCCACAACAACAACAACAAAATAGAATGTAAGCTCTCTGAAAGGGCTGTCTTACTTTTTGTGTGTGTTTATCCTTAGCACTTAAAAAAGCACTTTAAATTCTACATCTACAAAACACTTTGATATGGTCTAGTCATTTTGTTTTGTTTTGTTTTTGCAGGGCAATGAGGATTAAGTGACAAGTGTCTGAGGTCACATTTGAACTCAGGTCGTCCTGAATCCAAGGCTGGTGCTTTATCTACTACACCACTTAGCTGCTCCCTAATCATTTTTTTTTTAAACTTTAGTGAGGCAATTGGGGTTAAGTGACTTGCCCAGGGTCACACAGCTAGTAAGTGTTAAGTGTCTGAGGCCGGATTTGAACTCAGGTACTCCTGACTCCAGGGCCGGTGCTCTATCCACTGCGCCACCTAGCTGCCCCCCTAATCATTTTTATATAAGATTATATCATGTGGTTTTAAGTAACAATTTAATAGAAGTTAAAGAAAAATTATTGTAAAACTAAATGGCAAACCTTGTATCCAGGTCACTATATTACCTATTGATAAGGATATGAATTTAACCTGTCATTTAATTGGTATATGGCTATCTTGGGTGAGTAAACTCATTCTACCAATGTAGATTGGAATGTTCTCTATTATTTCAGATAGTTGCTTAGAACTTGGAGAGGTTCAGTGACTTTCTAAGGGTCACACAACCAGTAGTGCCAGGTAGTTTCATGGAAAGTATGCTAGAGTCAGAAAGACCCAAGTTCAAATCTAGCCTGTGATACTTCCTACCTGGATAACCCTGAGCAAGTTACTTAACTACTGTCTGCTTCAGTTTTCTCTACTATAAAATGGGCATAATTGCATCTACCTTCCAGCACTGCTGTAAGAACTAAATGAAGTAATAGTTGTAAAGTGCTTTTCAAACCTTGTGTTATATTATCCATTATGTTATATATTATTATCATTCTTATTATCTTCCTGACCTCAAGGAGGGTTCTATATCCATTAGATCATGCTACCTCTTATATACTGATAAGCTAAATTAAATAAAACAAAGTTCAATTTTAACAACACCATTCATGAAAATAGTTGCTACAAGCCTTGTGCTTCCCCAAAGTACATCTGGTTCTTTTTTCCTCCACTGACTTGTTTTTCCTGGAGTTCTTCACTTCATTTGTTAATTCACAGATAAACTTCTATGTTATTTTTATTCCAAACTCTGAAGGCCTTTTCCCAATTCTGCACAATGAATTCACATTGTTGTTTCAGATAGGAATTAGGGGTAGACTGTTTCTTGATACAGAAATATTCATGGATTTTCTATGCATTACAATCATGCTCACACCATATTCTGTATGTACATAAAGGGATTTTTACTTAGAACAAATTTATATGATTAGTATGATCTCCAGCAGATCTCTAGCTAAGCGCATTATTCTTGGTGCTGCAGAAGTTCAGCCTCCTTTTATACCCAGAGGCTCTAGAATAGAGTGCTTAATCAAGGCTCCAAAGAGGCCCAAGGCCAGTTCTCAGCCTTAGCCTAAGTAGTTGCCATCAATTCTTCCTGTTACTACTTGAACATTTTCTCTGTGGTTTCTCTAGCAAGAGCTCACATCCCCTGTTGAGGATCATTGGACTACACTGTTCAAACTGGAATTCTTAAGATAAGTTCGGACTGCATCTCTGTACCTACCAAATGAAATATTTTGATGATATATGCTGGCAAGGATATGATGGATTGATAACCAAATATACCAAATTCTGTAAAAATTTTCCCAAGTAATAATAATAATGGGCATTTATATAGGCTATCTCAAAAAGTCTTAGTTCAATTTTGAGCCAGTAAATCTTAAAATTACCTTAAGATTTTTGGGATACTCCAAATAAAACTTAACATTTGCCAGGAGCTCTGTGAATATTATCTCACTTGATTATAACAACTACTCTCTGAGGTAAATACTAAAAGTGCTATTATTTTTAATTGAAGGGTGAGGATAGCTAGGGCTGGCTAAACTAATAGGCAGAAGAGGCAGCACGTACTTAACACAAAGATGATGAAAGGCTGTCCTACCATAAAATAACACATACACTCCCACCCCCACACCCCCATAGGCTGAGAGGGTCTAGAGAAGATAACTATAATATAAAAGTTCACTTCATCTTCCCAGTCTATGAGAAGTCTTATTTTCCAGGCTAGCCTACATGAGCTTCCTTCCCTAGAGAGAGGAAAAAAAGTTTCTTGACAAGTGTCTGTGGTCACTGGCCTCCTGAAGATGCCCTAATACTCTGGGTAGGAAAAGCATCCTCTTTCCTCTGGCAAACAAGAGACAGCTGAGGAGAAAATCCACTTCTGATGAGTTTATTCATGTCACTCTAACATATCTAAAGTAGATGGCTGTGTAAAAATATCTGGACACAGTGAGCAGTATATGACTATATCATATTCAAGAAGAAGTTTGATGTAGTATGTTTTTCATCACAAGGCTATGCATTTAAAGGAAAAGACGACATAGGAGATGATGGGTTAGCTGCTTTCCTTTTAAATTACATTCTAAGGACCAAAAAGACAACATTCTATTGCACTCCACAGGACCATGGCTTTTATCAGAATATTCAGTGAATGTCCATTATTGCTTTCAAGATTTATACAAATATTCATCTCCTAGAGCGCAGCCTTGCATGATTAACTTATGTGACTCAAAATACTCCTTTAATCTGTGTCCTTAGAGCATCAATTTTTTCTACTTAAGATGTTGCTATATAATTCATAAGAACATAATTTTGATGCAAGAAGGAATCTTTCAGATTGTCTAATCCAGAGATACCTAACATTTTCTGTGTCATAGATGCCTAGTGAAACCTACAGAATACTGTATGTTTCAGAATGTTTTTAAATGCATAAAATGAAACATTGGATAACAAAGTAAACCAAATTTATTAAAATAGCAAAAAAAATCACATTCACTCTGAAATCAATCTACAGGTCCAAGTTAAGAACTCTTGAGCTCATATAATTCCCTTTTGCAACAGAGAAGGAAGTTGAAGCGCAGAAATGTCAGCTGTCTCATTTATGCATTATTGTTGACACCTTCTTCCTCACTAAGTATATGAAGTGATTGCCAAGTTTTCTAAGTTCTACCTCTAAAATTTCTCCATCATGAGTGCCCTCATCACTCTCTACGAACCAATGTACTTCAGAACTTTATTATCCCTTTCCTTAAGTATGAAAAGAATCTGAATTGTTCTAGGAACGATGGATAGATATTGCAAAAGAATTAATTTTAGGGTTGATATAAGGGAAAACTTTCAAACAATTAGAGCTATCTCAAAGTTGATTGAACTATATCAAGAGATAGTGAATTCCATTTCACTCCTTCACCAGAGGGCTTAAAAGAAAGGCCAGATGACCCCTGCCTTGGTGAGTATCCTCACCATTACCACCAGTATCATTAACAAGCATTTATTAAGTGCTTACCATGTGCCAAGAACTGGACTAAGTGCTAAAGATGCAAAAAGGGAGGGAAACGTGACCTTATCCTCAAGAAATTCACATTCTGTTGGGAAGCTGTGTGTGAGAGGAGACAACATGCATGAAACTATGTATGTACAAGATACGTATGCATATAAATATACATATCTATATACACACATCTATATGGATGTGCATATATGTTTGTGTGCATGTGTGTGTATTTGTATATACATATATGTGGGGGGAGGGAGGAAAGGAAGGAGAAGGGGAGGAGTGGGGGAGGGAGAGAAAGAAAAAGAAATTTGGACTCATTTCAGAAAGAAGTTGGGGGGAGGGGGTGGAAAAGGCTTCTTATGGAAGGTGGGATTTGAATCGAGTCTTGATGGAATCCAGGGAAGTCAGGAGGTAGAGGGAGGTTATTCAAGGAATGAAGGACACATGCCATGAAAAGGCTCAGGAGATGGAGTATGTTGTAGAAGGAACAGTAGGAAAGCCAGTGTTGCAGGACTGTAGAGCACACAGATGAGAATAAAGGACAAGACTAGAAAGGTAGGAGGGGCCCAGGTGATGAAGGGCTTCAGAAGCCAGTTTGGTAAGAGATGGATGAGGGGCCACTGCAGTTTACTGAAGGGGTGGGGAATGTGTGACATGATCAGACTTCAGTGTTATGCAGATCACCTTGGAAGCTGAGTGGATGATGGCCTACAGTTGGGAAGAGGCTTGAGGCGAGGGAAAGAAAGCAGCAGGCTACTGCACTAGGTTGGCAGCTACGTAAGTAGAGAAAAGTGGGTGCATATGAGAGATGTTGTGAGGATGTGTGTATGAGAGAAGACTTGGCAACAAACTAGACATATGGGGTGAATGTGAGTGAGACATTGAGGATGATATTAAGATTTTAAGTCTAGGTGAGTGAGAGAATGGTGGTATCCTTGACAGGAAGAGTGAAGAGGGAAAGGTTTGGAGTTGTGAGCATTGCATAAATGTGAATTTTTGTTTTTTATTAATACACTAAGACACTAGAAATTAAGAGAGGCAATGATGGTCCCAACCAGTGTGAAAATCCCATGATTTTATAAAGCAGTCTTCTTCTTCTTGTTTATTCTTAGTTTTTGAAGAGGACCAATGACACCACATCTTGCCTTGTGCATGAATTGGAGTTGCACAAAGTCTTCAGCATAAAGTTGTCTTCCAGAGTCTTCAAAGGGCAAAAAAAAAATCCAAACAACTGTCCATGGCCTGGGATGTAGCGGATGACCTTGTGTCTTTGATGTCTGACCAAACTCTAAGGGCTCCACGGCACCTGCTACGGCCACTATCAGGGCCATTGGAACAAATTATCCTCATCTGCACATTCTTCCAGGGAAAGTTTTCACATATTTGGAATAGACATCCCTCTAACTCATTGAAGGGTGTGCGGCCTATTGGTTACCCTCAGTCTGCTTAGTTTGTCTGCTAAGATGGTTTTATTGGGGTGTGGCTACTGGGCATACTACAGCTTCTTGGAGCCACAAGTGAGACTTGGGTGACCAGTTGGACACCAGAGGTAGATGAGCAGCCCTGAAAAGGTCTCAGTAAGCCCTCCCACCAGAGGTGTTAGTCCTGAGGTAATAATCTTAAGTATAACCACCATCTTTAAACTGTGGAATGATGACAGGGAGATTGGCCTGAGAAGATTAAACACCGAATAAAGTACTACATTATTCTGGCACCAAATCAATTATGTATGAATAAACTATGTTCTTCTTTCTTCATCTTATAATCTGGCTGATGTGGTAAAAAATATGAAAGTTTTTTAACAGTTGGTTAGGATAACTGAAAGACGCCAGTTTTTTTTTAAGGACCACCCTTTTGGGGAGGAGACCAACTGCATGAGCTACGCACGCCAGTCCACCTGCTGCGCACGTCAGACTGCCTGCTACGCACTCGACTTCCAGGGTGCGAGCTTAAAAGACAAGGAGAGAACGGAAGTGGGGCTTTTTCCTGCTCTGCTGGTCTCCTGACTGCGCTGCACAGACGGTCTCTCTCTCCAAAGGTGGCCTTCGGTTTTGGTGAGTTTTTATAAGGAATATAGACTAAGCTTAGACTTAAGACGATTTGTATTGTGTTTCTACTTTCCTATCCTAATCAACATCACCTTATGACTACCATAACAAGAAAAGGTCTATCTAGAAAACCAAAAGCTTCTTCCATTTACTAGTCTGGGAGATAAATTAAGGGAAAGGTTAAGTAGGGGAGATTTATGATCAAATATCCAATTTTAAATCTCATACTGATCATGGAAAAAGAACAGGAAAAGAGTTATACATACTGACAACTTAAGGGAATGCTATAAACAAAGATTTTGTAATTGTGACTGAGCTGCTGTTTCCATAAATACTTGGTAATAATACTTTATTTTTATACAATACATTTCATTGAAGTCTTCAAAATGTCAGAATCAAATTGTCTATTTGAATGCTAATTTTACACAAGAATACCCAGGGGTACTGAATTAGCCCTGGGTATCCTGAGTAAGAGAGTCCTAATGACAAACAAAGCTACATTACAGTAGAGGTATCAAACTCACTTCTGAAAAACTCCCAAGGCCTGAACCAGTTTAAAATGAAATTGGGAAATGTTTACCAAAATAAATAAAAAACAATATAACATGTATAATATTAATCTATGGCTTATCTAAATTAATATGTGCTGGCAGAAATATGTTTTTATTTGAGTTTCACACCACTGCATTACAATTTGGACATTTTGAAAATTGCTTCACCTTTCTAGGCCTTGATACCCTAACAATAAATTAAATAAATCCACATTAACTTAAACCTTATTCTTGAATTATTAGCTTAAGGCTACTGACACCATGAAAGTTTTCTTAAAATATAAAATACCATCATTCCAGGGCCTAAACTTAAAGGCATGATGAAGTCATAAAATTTCATGGACAAAAAGGGCCTTCACTTTCATCTGCTTCTGCCTTCTCATTTTATATGTGAGCAAAGAAAAGATGGCCAAAGAGTTGGCCAAATCACTTGCCTAAGATCACATAGTTAGCTAGTGGCAAAGATAGGACTAAAGAGGCCAAATTTTCAGTGACAATCCCTATTCTCTCATATATGAGTCAGTTATCAGGACACTGTATATTCCAACTTTGCCCTGTTCTATTTGCTTCACACAGAGGTGGAAGGGAATGGTCAGGGTTGGGAAGATACCAATAATGGGAAGGAACCAATTAGGTTCTCTTCTCTTTCCTCCAATCAACTTCAGGTCCTATTCTAAAACAAACATGGTAACCTGACAGTGACATTATTAATACATAAGGGGAATTGGCTTATATTAAAATAGATGAGATCTAACTAGGTTAGAATACAATGTAAATAGGATTTCCTATTCAGAATTAAATCTAACAACTGTTCACTTTGCCTAGAAATTCAAGGCATGAAGAAGGAAAGAAGGAATTGAGCATTTATTAAGCACTCATTATTATCCAAGCCCTGTGCTAAATGCTGGGAATACAAATATAAGTGCAAATACAGATAGTTCCGGACTTCAAGGAGCTTACATTGTAATGGTAAAAGATAACTTATTAAGGAAGATGAAAAGCCAGGGGAGGGGTTAAGGGGGAAGGGAGAGAAGAAGTAAAGGTAGCCAGCAAGGGGACATGGTTATGAAGTTCACAAAATGTTCAGAAACAGGAGCAGGAAGAAAATGAAGGCAGGTATGTCTGGTTCCCTCCATGAAATGAAGGTTACTTTAAAATTTCATAGCCAGTGACAGGTCCACTATCTTAATGGTTAATAGTCCTGCTAGGATGATTATTACCCATTTTATTATGCAGCTGCCATTACTTAAGAATGCAAATTTAATCGCCTGAACTCTGTGTCTGAATTAACACCATCCTACATTTTTGTTTTTTTTTGGTTTTTTTTAGTGAGGCAATGGGGGTTAAGTGACTTCCCCAGGGTCACACAGCTAGTAAGTGTTAAGTGTCTGAGGCCGGATTTGAACTCAGGTACTCCTGACTCCAGGGCCGGTGCTCTATCCACTGCGCCATGTAGCTGCCCCCATTTTTGTTTTTTTTGGAGGCAGCTTGATATCTTTTTTCTATCTTCATAAATAGGTTCCATCCTTTTACATTAATGTTTTTTTTCCTATAACATGCAAGTCATGTTTTACATAAATGAGATGGCTTTCTCTATCAGATTTTTTAAAGCCTTATTCTCTTAGAGTACGAACATTCCCATTAGGGAATACTATACATTCATTGTTGATATCTGATACATGACTGAATTAAAAAACCCACATTGCCTAAGAATATAGACAGACCAGATCATCTGTAAATACTGTATATAATACAGACACCACAAGTACTTCAAATTTTATTGTTCCAGTATTTTCAAGCACCCAATACTAAAATAAATTTTAGAAAAGTGTACAAAAGTATGATAGGTTTTTTGTAAACCCTTATAGTCTTCTGTTTGTAACAGGATTGTCCTTAAGTCAAGATATTTACTTTGGGGTTTTTTAGTAGTCTAAAGAGTGCAAAACCAACTTTGAGTTATCATTTAATAAAAGAGTAAGTTCTTACTTTCTATTTCTCAGCTGACTTGGGCAACAGAAATTTATATTATTTGCTGTCTGCCACTATTCCTGCTTTCCCATCCCCACTCTTTTTAAAAGCACCAGCTATTATCAGAATGAACTAAACCACTGGAGACAGAGAGGCTCAGGAACCCTGTCACAGCTCAGAAAACTGATTAACGAGAATGAACAGAAGCCAGATCATTCAGCAGCAGCCCTTACTCTGCTGACCTAGCAAACATTTGTAGATGACAAGGGTAATAAAGCTTTAAAATCACCAATCATAAAATTCAATCAAAACATAGAGCTCTCCAAAGCTTAGTCCATTTGGGCTTACTCTGTAAACTTGCCCTATCTTAAGTTCACAAGTTTACTTGGCCCTGAAAAGCACTGAAGAGAATTCTAAAAAGAAAAGAAAAAAAAGAAAAAGAAAACCCCTGAACTGTGACAAATGAAATGCTAGACTGCTCTTTTCTTCCATTTACTTCCTCCCTCAGTTACACTAGAAGACAGACAGAGGGCCTAGACAGTCACACTAACAACGGAAGTGTGGGTCGATGTGGTTGTACTAAGCCTAACTGAAATTCCAACACTCCCTGCTTAGGAAGTGAGAAATCACATGCTTACAGAATGGTGTTTCCCTTATGGTTTCAAAGGCAGGAGAGGAGTACTGGCTGTCATGAGTTGTCAAAGTCAGAAAAAGGAGAGTAAGCATTGATAATTCAGGAGGTGATAGATGATGGGAAATGTCAACTGCATATACAGACAAGTGGCATACATCCATAATTTTCTTTGGGACCAATTAATATAGGAACTGCCTGGCATATTCTCAATCCAAAACGTGCTGCAATTTTCTTAGTAGAAATAGACTCTTTTTAAAAGGGAAGTTAACATGACATTTTCTTGTTTTGATAAAATACACTCTGAACTACCCCATAGGAAGGAAAAAACCCCACTTTGTCAAGTGTGAACACCATCAACAATGCAAGACTTAAATGTACAAATATTCAGGATATACTCCAGATGTGTATGCTTTTGTGTGCCGTATTTTTCATGGGTTTTTTAAATTGTTGTACTGGTGGGAAAGACATCACCAATTATGAGTTTTTCTCCAGGATTCTGGTCCACTTTCTTACTGCCTCATCACCCTTCCATCAGTTCTACAAGCAGTGACTTGTCACAGTATCATGCTGCCTTGAATTAATCAGTAACAGAAGTGGAGGAATGGAAGAACCTGAAAACTCATGTTTCTAACATTTACTATAGATTTCCATCTACTAGAAAGCAGTACAGCAAATAGGTGTTATACTATATAGCTTCTGTTACCACAGAAAGAAAAAGTAAGGCTTCCCTTGGTCCTTGTGAATAAGGGATCATAAATACAAGCATTAAGGTGACTACAACACTTGTGATAAGCTGATGAGATAGGTTAGGTGAAAATGACCATTAAGAAAAAGCAATTGTCAAGATTTGAATGATGTTAGCAGGGCTTTGAGGACAAGAATGACATAACTCCAGTTTTGCCTACAAACAAAACATCTATTCATGGGAGAGATATATCACTTTTAGAGAAATGTGTTCTCTAAAAGGAATAAAAATAGAATTTTTGCAAATCAATTTTTATTTCTAATGCCCTATGGGAGTTTCAAACTTTAAGAAAGCTTGTGGCAAATCCTTTTAAAATGCCACAGGGCAGGGCTATAACAAAGTACTGAATGTGTATTTAGGGGCCTTGGGTTCAAATCTCCACTCTACTACTTGCTTTAATAACCTCTTTGGTTATTAAATAACCTCTTTGGGTTAAAATATAGAACATGTAATAGGTAGGTGGATAATATAAATATTTTTAATATATATAATCTCTCTAGGCCTTAGCTTCATCATCTGTAAAACAAAAGGTTGAAATTTATTATCTTTAAAGTTCTTTACATTTCTAACTCTATGACCCTATATAGGACCAATGAAATGAGGGCTTTTTAAAATATGGCTTTCGTATAGCCATTTTTGTTGTTATTTTTCTTTTCTTTTTTTAAAGAAAGACAACCTATGTACTCGAGTAACCTTAAAATAGCTAAGGCTGCTTTTTGGGAAAAGAAGATAGAATTATTTAATTCTTACTCTGCTTCTATTTTCTCTGCCAGGAAAATTGCTTTTGTACTAGAAATGACAGAACAAAAATGGCTAATAAGGAGATGCTACTCAAGATAAATAAGAGGATAATAAGAAAGTTTTGAGCTGTCCTTCATGAGTACAAGCCACATCATACATAGGCACTTAAAGCACTGGACAATATGATTACTGAGCCACTACCAGAGAAATTTGAAAGATAGAAAAAACCATGAGAAATAAAATAGGATTAGAGAAATGTCTACTTTTGAAAAGAAGAAAGTGAATAGAATGCAGAAAATATAGACCAGTGAGAGCTTGACTTTCTTTGGATTCTAGCCATGCCTCCCCCAATACATATTTGTGATTAGAATTCTAGACTATACTATAATCAAAGCTATATTTAGAGAATCCATATTAAAGCAAATACTGATTTTTTAAAAAAAGAGCGAGCATCTCTTCATCAAGAATAAGTAATGTAGGGTCATCCATGGTGTTGTACTCTTGTAATCTCTTAAGGGCTAAAATTCTAGCTAAACTGTCTAAAATATCTAATGAGTGGTCGCCAATAAATTATATGCTTTAGCAAGAGTTAGACTTTTAAGCATTTATTAAGGAGAATAAGAATTTGGTAAAGAGAGAGAGAAAGGCCTAGATTACTATCTATTAAAGGGAGAGTGCATTTCTAGCTCCGCTCTCCACCAGAGTCCAAAGGCAAGAGCCAGACAGAGTGCTAGTCTCTTCCTTCTTCCTCCCACTACCCAACGTCACTTCCTGATGCCAAAGAAAAGACTCCTGGTCTTGCCCTCAAAGACCTTCGCTTCATGGGCGGAACTCTTCTACAGTAAGTCTCCAGCAGGTGGCGTCATTCCAATCGTTACAAATCCCTGCTCCCCAACAGGTTGAATTAGCTAGCAGATCTCTTAAGCTCAGGAATTCTGAATTGTAGTGGGCTAAGTCAATTAATTAGGTGTCCACAATAAGTCCAGCATCAATATGGTGACCCCCAGGAGCAATGGGCTACCAGTTTGCTTAAAGATGGATAAACCTTATATGTTTATCAGATGTGGGACTGTGACCATAAATAGCCACTACATTTCCAGCCTGGATGAAATAGGGAGACCCAGGGCTAAAACAAACTAACAAACAAAAAAATAGGCCATGCTAGACTGAACTGGTAGACCAGGAGATTGCTAAAGAAATAGTTTACTGATTCAGTTGTAAGGGGCTAAAATTCTAGCTATACTATCTAAAATCTAATGAGTGGTCACCAATAAATTATAAGCTTTAGCAAGAGTTTAGACTTTTAAACATTTATTAAGGAGAATAAGAATTTGGTAAAGAGAAAGAGAAAGACCTAGATTCTTCTATATATCTTGGGGAGCTACAATTCTCCTCCACTCTTCATGAGCGGCCTGGTGAAAAAGACCCAGAGCATCAGTCTCGCCCCCTCTTCTTCCCACAAGCAAACTTCACTTCCTGATGCCAAAGAAAAGCCACACGGCCTTGCCCTCAGAGGTCTTCTCCTCATGGTGGAGCTTTCCTACAGTAAGTCTCCAGCAGGTGGCATCATTCCAATAGTTACATAGTTCAACACAGAGAGAACTTTTAAAATGCCCACTATTTACTAGGCATTGTGGTATGAATCAAAAACACTCTTTTCTGTGTTGTTTTCCTCTACCAGACTGTGCCTTCTTAAAGGTAGGGGTTGTCATGTTTGTTTGTATTTGTATCTCTAGTACTTACCACATTGCCTGGTGTGTAGTAAAAAAAAAATGCTGTATCTATTTATCTATGGAGACAGGAAATTTTAGTAAAGCATTTGAGAAATGAATGTGCTTCTTGTGGAAAAGAGAGAAGACATCGACTAAAGGATAGTACAATTAGTTGAATTCACAGGGTTGGCTGAAAAATCGGACCCAAAGAATAGGCATTAAAGACTTGGTGACTGTTTGGAAGGACTACAGGACAATGACAAAGGGATCCATGCTTGGCTTGTGCTCCTTAACATTTTTACCAATGACTTGGAAAGAGAAAAGGCAAAGGTCGCATGCTTATCAAATTTGCTGGTGAAGGATTGCTAACATATTGGAAGACAGAGTTTGGATTCAAAAACATCTTGACAAACTATAATACTGAGCTATAAGATGAGATTTATTCACAATAAGATGAAGTTTAATAAGGACAGACTTCAAGTTTGACACGTCTATCCCCAGCATATGCTCATACATAGCAGGTGAATAATTACTGTTTGAGTGCTTAGGTTAAAAATCAACTACATAAGTGTGAGGTCAGGTAGGCTGTAGCTATACAGTAGTTTCTCTGAAAACAAACAGACAAAAAACAAACCTCTAGGTTTTAGTGGATTACAAGGTTCAAAGAGTCAATACTGTACGTTGCAAAATAGCAAAGATCTTAGCCTACATGAAAGCGTGCATGATGGTGTGACCCTGGGCAAATCACTTAACTCTCATTACCTGGGGGAAAAAAAGAGTGCGTGATGTCCAAGTCTAGGGAAGTGATCCTGTCCTTATCCTGATCTGGAATTCACTGAGTTCTTTTAAGAAGAACATTGATCAGCTTGGGGCGTCCAGAGAAAATGATGATGCTAAAGTCCTCCAAAGCTAGAGAGGATACAGACATGAGCAACAGAGATGTAGGGGCTACAGTGTCATGCCACGAGGCTCAGAAAGAACTGAGAGTGTTTAGCATAAAGAGGAGGAGAGGTGTCACATGGTACCCGTGTGTTCAAGAGATGGAATGGCTGCCGTGTGGAAGATCAATTAGAATTGTTCTTAGTGACATGGGATAGAACTAAGAAAAACAGGTGGAAGTTGTAAAAAAGAAATTTTAGGCTAGAGGTAAGGAGGAATTTCCTAAGAATTAAAGCTATCTAAAAGTGGAAGGCATTGAATTAGGAGGTAGAGGGAAGGGAACAAAAAATTATTAAGCACCTACAACGAGGCAGGCAATGCACTATTTTCTAATTTGATCCTCATATAAAGTCTATAACAGTTGTATTGTATTGCTATTATTGTCCCCATTTTACATTTTAGGAAATAGAGGAAGACAGCAGGGCTAAGTGACTTGCCCAAGTTCACGCAGCTAATGAGGCTGGATTTGAACTCAGGTCTTTTTTGGCTCAAACCTTAAGGCTCTATCAACTGTAACACCTAAATGGCAGATTACCCCTCACTGGACATCCTTGGGCAAAGGAGGACAGCTCTCCTGGGTACAAGAGAACTTAGGCTGTGCCCCCCACCATAGAATAGACTATAGTCTTTTACCAGTACCCTAACCCAATTTATTGTTGCTATTGTTTGTCCTTCATTCTAGAAGAGGACCATGACAGATGTCATTACTTGCAATGAATTGGATTTAAGTGAGGGAAGGCTGTACAAGGTCACCAAACTCACTCTCTCCTCCAGAGCCAAAATATAGATCAGGACAAGTGGAGATGGTCTGGGATGTTGAAGGCAATTGGGGTTTAGTGACTTGCCCAGGGTTACACAGCTAGTAAGTGTCTGAGGTGAGATTTGAACTCAGGTCTTCATGACTCCAGGGTCAGTGCTTTATCCACTGTGCCACCTAGCTGCTCTCTGCCCCAATTTATGGAAGAAGCAAATGGGATATGGCATTGGAGCAAAAGGGAGCCCTGGGAAAGAGAGTTGTTGTTGTTTAATTGTTTCAGCCATGAAACTTCATGATCCCCCTTTTTTGGGGGGGGGCGGGGAAGGAGCATTTCCTGGCAAAAATACTGGAGTGTTTTGCCATTTAGCTCATTTTACAGATGAGGAAACTGAGGAAAAAAGGTTAAGTGACTTGCCTAGGGTCACACAGCTGATAATATGTGAGGCCAGATTTGAACTCATGAAGATAAGTCTTCCTGATTGATTGCCAGGCCAGTACACCACCTAGCTGACCCTGGAGAGAAAGGCTCCAGAGCAAACATTTCTTATCCTGAATGCTTGATTATTTGTGCTACTAAGAAGTAGCATAAGAGAAAGATTTCACATATAATCCAGAAGTTTAATTTTTTATACTTAATTTTAGTCATCTCTCCCATAGACACTTTAATCTGTAGTTAAGGCAAACAACCCCAAAAAAGAGGTATGAATTTAACTTTTTGTGTACCCATTTAATCTAATTTTGTGTTTTTGTTTTGTTTTGTTTTGTTTTTGAGGGGCAGTGAGGGTTAAGTGATTTGCCCAGGGTCACACAGCCAGCAAGTACCAAGTGTCTGAAGCTAATTCTGAACCCAGGTCCTTCTGAATCCAGGGCCAGCACCCTATCCACTGTGCCACCTAGCTGCCATACCCATTTAATCTAACAGAGTTGCATATGAACAGTGATATTTTCCTCAAGATTGACAAGAGCAGATCAATACATTGGATAATCAGTTCCTGAATAACTAGTAAGTGATTCTGTGTAGTGAGCTAGGGGCTCCATTTATGAAAGGAATAATGACCTCATTTGTTTTCATTGTTCTAATTCTAGATTCATTTCAGATTAAAGTAAATCAATCAGAAAGGATAGCTATGATTTTTAATCATTCCACAATTTAAAAACTGGAGGTAATTATTATGTTAATAAAACACCCCTCTTATTTCACTTCACACCTTAAGTTTTTGATTCAACATTCGGAATTCCCTACTAAAGGTGATATATAGTCAGGTCCTAAGAATGTACCCAGGTAGTTGGTGGGTTTATTTTCTTTTTCTTAATCGAGGAAAATGAAATCCATATCAACTTATTTGTCAACTACAGAAATGTACTTTTAAAGGTAAGTTTTAGTAAAAATCCAGGAGTCTTTACAAATGCTCTCTATTCATGAGGTCCTTCAAATTACTGCTATTCTCAATCAGAATCTACTATATCTTTAACAAATTGACACTGAATAACAACCATAAACTGGTTTTGCCCAAACAAAATTAGCCAAGAAATAATATTCCTACTGGAAGTCAAAAGAAAAGTAATTAATTCTATATTAACTGCATTCAAGCAATACGATTGACATCCTCAAGTACATACTAAACCACAACACAAATAATCCAAGTACATGTTTAGTAACCAGACATCCTAGTGACGTACTCTTGGGGCAAAATGCCAAGGTAGAAGAAACAGTGAGAACTAAACACATCTAATATTGAGTATTCATCATTTTGAAAGAAATGTTAAAGAATGATCCCATTTATGTCAAGTAGACATACTGGACCCTTACCAATGTGGAGGCCAACCAAGATGTAACTGGTAGTACAGTTCCAATTACTACTATGCTTCAATTAAGTTTTGACATACTGAGGAGAAAGTACATCTCATATGCTGACAGATATAACATAGAGAAGGCACTAAGTCTATCTCTTTTCTAGGAACAACAAAGCCCCTCAAATATGAGAGGGTTATATACAACAAAATAGGTAAAGTTGTATACATAACAGATTTGTCTTTCTCCCCTTTTTTCAATCAATTAACAAGCATTTAGAAAGAACTTGCTATGTTCCAGACACTGTGCTAAGTGCTGGGAATAGAAGCACAATGAATGAAACAATTCTAACTAGTAAAGGTAGTATAATCCAATGGAAGAGACAAGTACATAGTAAACATGTGAAAAACAAATACGAATATACACCAACAGACACAGTGAAGGTAGTTTGGGAGGGAAGAAAGAAATCAAGAAAGGCTTTGTGTCTTAAATAGTCTTAAAGCAACAGAATGATCTTAGGAGATGAGGTCAGGAGGAAGGGCATTCAAGGAATGAGGGATGGCCTGTACAAAGACAGGAAGATAAGAAATGATGTAGTGTTGAATGTGAGGAACAAAGAAAAGGTCAATTTGGATGGATTGTAAAGTGCAGAAGGTTGAGTAAGGTACCTTATGGCTGGAAAGACAAATTGGGGCTAGCTTGTAAATTGCTTTAAAAACTAAACAGAAAAATTTCTATTTAATTCCAGAGGCAACGGGCAGCCACTGGAGTTTATTGAGTAGGGAAGTGACAAGGGCAAACTTATGCTTAAGGAAAATCCCTTTGGCAGCAGGATGGACCGGAATGGAAAGAAACTTCAAGCAGGGAATCAGAGTTCCTCACAATAAAAGGAAACTGGCATTCTGACATACTGGCTATGTCAGGCACTAAAATAATTTTTCTAATGGGTGGAAGACAGACAGCTACAGTAGTAATTGATATGTTATCCCTTTACTCCAAGTCTTTGTAAGTCACTACCATTATAGTCACTATTCCAATGACGTGTTTTATTGTTAGCAATTGTGGTATGTTTTGGCTGGGTACAGGAGTATAATAGTCTGTACCTCATGAACAAAGCCAAATTAATTGATACATCTGTAATATGTGCTCATGACCAATGTTTCACACTCTGACCAACTCTATTAATCCAAGTCTTTGAAGTTCCTATATTTGAAGAGCAGACTCCCTTCTTTTTAAACCTGTATTTTATTAGCAACTTGAACAATATTTTTAGGGAAAAAGAACTTCCTCACATCACAGTCTTTTCTGATGGATTACAGTCTGACCACACATTTTTACATCATTAGAATTAGTGAATAAACGTTAATGTTCTTTTAAGGAAATCTTGCTTCATATACAAGTTTTCTTATAACATTGTATAGCCCATATACTTATAATTGTTAATAGCCATATCATATTCCACAAGAGAGTTAAGCTGTGGTTTGGACTTTGCTATTTATGAGTTATGTGACCTTGGCTAGGTCCCCTCATCTCTCAGAGTCTTTATTGCCTCATGTATAAAATAAGTAGAAGAAGGATGGATTAGATAATCTCTAAGGTCCTTTCTTGTTTTTTATTTATTTGGGGGGGGGCAGTGAGGGTTAAGTGACTTCCCCAGGGTCACACAGCTAGTAAGTGTCAAGTGTCTGAGGCCAGATTTGAACTCAGGGCCTGTGCTCTATCCATTGAGCCACCCAGCTGCCCCCCCAAGGTCCTTTCTGATCCTAAATCTCTATTATTCTAATAAAACACATTCTGCTTTGCCATTACCAAATTGTTGGGCATTCGGGAGGCAGGGTAGTATAGCAAAATGAGTAGCTGAAGTAACAATATAGAAGACCAGACATTTATTCTGATCCCTACTACCACTCCAAAACAGCAATTATGCAGAAACAAAGCAACTACAGTTGTCTCTATGGACTAGGATACCCAGAATTGAAAAGGTTAAAGGAACAAACAAAATCTATGAACTGATGCTCTCGCCGACCTTGAGCTCACTTGTTACCCTTCCCCCACCTCCCATATTACTGATAGTGACACTACACCAGCATAGACAAGGGCCTAATATATGGGGTCACAGCTGGCAACAAAAACCAACTCCATACCCTGTCCCCTTCTGTCTTTCCAGTGCAATGGAGGCTCCAGCTCCAGGCCACAGAAGTTTGCTTGGGCAGTCACAGTCAGCCAGCAGGGCAGCCCTTCAGGAACAAAAGCCTGCTTGGAGTCACAACCCCATAGCACCAGCACTAAAAAGCTTTGAACTGCAGGTGCAAGGCCAAAGAACTTAGGAACATAGGAAGGGGGATAGGCTATTAGAAGAGGGCACTGTTCATGAGGGAAGCTATGCAGCACTCTACCAAGCCTAAGGAAAAGAGCACAACATCTAGTTGAGGCCAGTTCTGATTACCTAAAGTCAGTTGAGGCAGAGATCTAGGCTGATGGACCATGAGAAGAGGCAGAAATGCTTTGAGATTCAGGCCCCAAGGAAAGCACAATCAAAGAAGAGGAGTCAGAAAGTGAGTGATAGTGGAAAAAAAGGGGTGGGGGGGTAAGAGCCTGAAATTACCAAAGATTTCTGGAAGAAGAAAATGTAAAGACCTTGAACATGAACAAATAAATCAATGCGGAAAATAGTAACAAGAGAAGGAAATATGGCTTCCAGATGCTTTGTTGACTCTAGGGAGAACAAAGAACCACAACACAATTCCTGAGTTCACATTTCTCAAAAGAGAAATGAGAATTATGAGAACAGAATGTATGGCTTGTTCAGCAAAAATAATGGACAAAATAAAAAAACTGGAATCTGAAATGGCAAGCCTCACCAATGAAGCAAAAGAGAGAACAACTGATTGGGAATGCAAATACACAGAAATGAACTGCAATCTAGAACAATAAACAAACGAGTAACATTAAAAGAAAATGTGCTTACTATACAAGCAAAACACACTGATCTCAAAAAACAAGGTACATAGAGACAACCTAAGGATCTTGTGTCTCCTAGAAAAACTCATCATGACAAAAAAAAATCTTAAACCATAATGAAGAAAATAATAGAAGACAACCACCCAGAACTTCTGAACTTAGAAAATGCAATTCCAATCAAATGAATTTGAAGGCTGCCTTCAGAAAAACAATCAAACAAAACAAGGCTGTAAATTCCAGGACACATAGTGAATAAATTTAGCAATTCAATTCAGAAACAAGTTCTGTAAGCCATCAGAAGAAAGACCTTCAACAAAAGAAAGGACATTTGAATAACAGGAAGGAATAGAATAATTTTTTCTAAAGAGCAAAGGAATTGAAGGAGAAGAAAGAGACAATCTACTTGTCTAAATAAGAAGGGAAAAAAGAGAGAATTTTGTAGCCAGGCAAAAGTAAGAGAGAAAAGGGAATTAATAAGCAAAAAACTCCAAAGGGAAAGGAGTAACAAATGTGAGGAGGGGATCAGAGGTGATGGAAAGAGAGCCAGTGGGAAAAGAGCATATTTAAAATAAAGATAAAGGTAAATTTAAAAATCCATAACTCAAAAAAATCCATAACTTGAAAAGAAACCTATAATCAGAGACGGGTAGAAGAAATTATAAACCTAAATCTCCTACTTTATATGTGATTGGTTTAAACAATCCAAAAAAATGAAAAAAGAGTGGCAGCTGGAATAAGATAACAAAACCCTACAATATGTTCCTTACAAGAAACACATTTAAAAAACACATACACGAAATAAAACTGCGAGTATTGAAAAATAAATTATTATGCATCAACTGAACCCTAAAAAGCAGTTGAAATCATGCTGACAAAGCAAAAACAAACATTCAAAAAATAGAGACAAACAAGAAAACTATATTATGCTGAAAGGAATCATAGATAACATACTAATATCAGTAGTAAACATATAATGCTTCACATACTTTAGCATCCAAATTCAAAAAGGAAATTATTTGAGCTACTAGAAGACAGACAGTAACAATCGTTATAGGAGACTTCAATAGCCCTCTCCCAGTTTTTGATAGGTCTAAAAGAAAGATAAACAAAAGGAAAAGTGTGGAACTGAATATAGTCCTAGAAAACAAAAGAATATACATATTTCTTAGGACTGAATAGAAATTTTCTAAAAACTGACTGCACACTCACATGCACACACACACACACAGACACACACACACACACACACACAAGTAATTCATTAAGGGGGCCAAACAAAAGGTAATGATCCAAATGGAGATTTAATGAAATTCTAGATGAATGTGTCAGAGAACAACTCATAGAAACAATAACTATATAAAAGAAAATGATAATGATTGTTCAACTTATCAAAACTTCTGGGATGCAGATAAGGTAGTTTTTTGGGGAAAATCATATCATTACAAAGAGACTTTAAGAAAAAACAACAAATGATTAATGAAATGAATATATAAAAAACTAGAAACTCAACCAATAAGAAAAACTTAAATGAGTACAAAAGAAGAGGTATTAAAAATTAGAGGGAGGGGCGGCTGGGTGGTACAGTGGGTGGAGCACTGGGCCTGGAGTCAGGAGTACCTGAGTTCGGGTCTGGCCTCAGACACTTAGCACTTACTGGCTGTGTGACCCTGGGCAGGTCACTTGGCCCCAATTGCCTCACCAAAAAAAAAAAAAAAAAAATAGAGGGAAACAGATCAACTAGTAAAAAAAAACCAGGGAAATGATAAACAAAAAATTGGTTCTTCTAAATGACTGTTAAATTTATAAACCTTTAGCTAATCTGATTAGGCAACTAGGTGATACTGTGGAAAGAGCACTAGGCCTAGAGTGAGAACAATCTAAGTTCAAATCTAACATCAGACTCTTATTAACTATGTGACCTTGGGCAAGTCACTTAACCAATGTTTGCCTCAGTTTCCTCAATTGTAAAATGTGGATAATAATAGCACCTACCTTCCAGGGTTCTTTTGATGACAAAGAAAGCTAATAATTGTAAATTGTTTAACACAGTGCCTGGCACACCATAAGCACCATATTAATGTTACCTATGGTTTTTCCAGTAGCAATGTATAGCTGTGAGAGTGGGACTATAAGGAAAGCTGAGTGCTGCAGAATTGATGCTTTTAAATTGTGGTGCTAGAGGACTTCTGAGAATACCTTGGACAGCAAGGAGATCAAATCAGTGAATATTTAAAAGAAATCAGTTTATGCTATTCACTGGAAGGCCAATTACTGAAGCTGAAATTTAAATACTCTGGCCATATGAGATGAGATCAATGGAAAAGACAGATGTTAGGAAAGACTGAAGGAAAAAAGAAGGGGATAGCAAAGGATAAGCTATATAGATAGTATCATGGAAACAACAAACATGAAGTTAGACAGACTTTGAGAGATAGTGGAGGATAGAAGGCCCTTGCATGCCATGGTCCATGGGGTCATGAAGAGTTGGACACAACTGAAAGACTGAATGACAACAAAAAGGCTGTTGTAAGATCTTTGTAGAGTATAGGCAGTTATTATTATTTTGGGAGAGCAGGGCAATGAGGGTTAAGTGACTTGCCCAGGGTCACACAGCTAATAAGTATCAAGTATCTGAGACCGGATTTGAACTCAGGGCCTCCTGAATCCAGCGCCGATACTTTATTCACTGTGCCACCTAGCTGCCCCAAGAGCTTTTTTAAAAATTAAATTAATGCATTTATTTTGCAGGGCAATGAGGGTTAAGTGACTTGCCCAGGGTCACACAGCTAGTAAGTGTCAAGTGTCTGAGGTTGGATTTAAACTCAGGTCCTTCTGAATCCAGGGCCAGTGTTTTTATCCACTAGCTGCCCCAACAGTTATTTTAAAAATATGCTTTTATTATTTCTGATTTCACGCTAATTAAGTAATGTGGTCATAAACATCTGAATAAATTACTTTTCGGGGGTTAGTGCCTTGAGGGACACTCCCCAAAGAGAAATTACTGGGTCAAAATACATGAACAGTTTTATAGTTCTTGTTACATTATTATTTGATTGTATTGCAAAAAGACTAATTTACAGCACCAGCAGAAACATGTAACTATCAGCTTTTCTACAACCCAAGCAAAATGGTATTATTAGCCTCATTTTCAATTATTTTAATAGGACTAATTGGTTGGTAATGGTATCTTAAAGTTGTTTCATTTGTAATTCTATAATTGCCAGAGAAGTTATACATTCTTTGGATTCCTTTCCTAAAAATTCTGTGCTGCCCACATCTCCTTCACTGCACTGCTTGTTTTTGAGGTATCTGAGTGTTTATATGTGTTTATCTTTGGATCTACCCTGAAAGGCAGAAGTCTAAACACATCCTAGGAAATAAATGATGACTTTTCGATCTCTTAATTGGTACATGAGTTGAAATGTCTAGCATAGTGCTCTCCTTCCCCTCCACCTCCAATCCCAGGAACACCAAAAACCATAAATCATGATTGTTAACGGAGGCCAATCTCTTGGGCCCCATTAACATCACCTCTGAGAGAATATAATCTTTATGTGCTTTGAACTTGTTGTGGGGCCATACAAATTTCAAGTAACTTTGATGTGTGGTGATAAACTGATAATTCTTTAGAAGTTATGATAGATTTTACTAAGAATACACAGTCATTTTTCAAAAGCACAGGCCATAATTAAGGGGTCAAAATCATGCCTTCAAATAGTAGCCTATGACTCCATAATTAATATACATTTTCATAAAAAGGGAGGGCTCCTGTCATGAAAAATTTCAGATTAAGAAGAAGGCTGGGGTAGCTGTCTCAGTCGTGATGGCTTCAAGGTTACTGCGGGGCGCTGGGGCGCTGGCAGTCCAGGCCTTGAGGGCCTGTGGCCCGGCTCGGGCTGCCGCTCGCTCCATGGCAAGCGGAGGAGGTATCCCTTCTGATGAAGGGCAGGCTACTGGTTTGGAGAGAGAGATTATGATGGCTGCAAGGAATGATTTGGATCCCTACAATATGTTAGCCCCAAAGGCAGCTCCAGGGACTAAGGAGGAGCCAAACCGGGTCCCTTCCATCACTGACAAGCGAATAGTGGGCTGTATCTGTGAAGAGGACAACAGTGCAGTCATCTGGTTCTGGCTTCACAAAGGCGAGACACAGCGTTGCCCTAACTGTGGAACCCATTACAAGCTGGTACCCCACCAGTTGAGCCACTGAGCCCCTGAATTGGTTTACCTGAGATACGGTGTAATGTTTTCTTCCCTCCAATAAAAGATTAACCATTTCCCTGGCTCTCCCATAAAAAAAAAAAAAAGAAGAAGAAGGCTGGTACTTTTAAGTACACAAAATGGAGTGGTGAGAACAGAGAACTGTTTACTGAACACACTAGTGATGGTTTATATATTGACTATGGGCCTTCTATCTTCTCAGCAAATGAAGAATTCTATTAAACATTTGCTGGACAACAAATATCCTTTAAAATATAGGACTTGTTTTTTAAGTGAAAAAATAGCAATAAGGCCTACTCAAAGCAGCAGCTGTAGCAAATATGCATGTTTATATGACTAGAAAAGGAGGTCAGATAGTTATGTAGTAGAAATGAGAGACAAGAGATGGAAAAGTGAGTAGTACAGAAGTTCCTCCAGGAAAATCATAGAGTAAGAAAAAGACTGCAAATGAGACATAGGAAAATAGCAAAGACTCTTGCAGGATGAGAAAGTAATGCACTGGAGAAGGAATACCTATCCTTAAATCCCATATCCTTTATAATATTCAAGAAAAATATCCATGTGCTGCCAACAAGTTAATAGATTTTATTTTTGTTAACACTTCTGTTCTCAACCCAATAATCTATATATTGAAGTCAAGACTGAAGTATTCACTAGTTAAACTTAGCAACGTAAGAAATCATTCTTGCATTTACTTCTTTCTCCCTACCCCCAACCTGACCCCCACCCCTGCTCCTCCCAGCAATTATTTCTGGGTTCAACACCCTCCATTCCCCAAGTAGATCAATTACAAGATGTAAACTGTTCAGAAACTGGCCTTCTGAGGGGAAAAAACAAGAGAAGCCTAGAAGCCACAAAAGTAAGGCACAACAAAAGAAAACAGTGCCACAAGGGGAAAGGAAAAAAAAGAGAACTTGAAGCCCCTACCAAGCTTTTCTATGAAAAACATATCATACATAGCAAAAATACACTAATTACCAACGTGCTTATATTAAAGGGGGATTTCTTTTTATAAACAATATTTTATTTTCCCACAGTTACATGTAAAGACAACATTCATTTTAAAAGATTTTTGATTTCTAAATTTTCTCTCGTGCCCTTACCCTCCCCCCCATGAGACAGGAAGCAATTTGATATAGGTTATACATGTTCAGTCATGTAAAACACACTACCATATTAGTCATGCTATGGAAAAAAGACACAGATCCAAAGGAAAAAATGTGCACACACACAAATGCAGAAAGTGAAAAATAATATGCTTCAAACTGCATTCAGGTTCCATCAGTTTTTTCCCTGGAAGTGGATAGCATTTTTCATCATGAGTCCTTTGGAATTGTCTCAGATCCCTGTATTGTGGAGAATAGCCTAAGTCATTCACAGTTCATCATACAGTATTACTGTTACTGTGTACAATGGTCTCCTGGTTCTGCTCAACTCACGTTGCATCAATTCATATGTCTTTCCAGGTTTTTCTGAAATCAGCCTGTTCGTCATTTTCTTATAGCGCAGTCGTATTCCATTACATTTGTACACCACAATTTGTTCAGTCATTCCCCAATTGATGGGCATTCCTTCAATTTTCAATTCTTTGCTGCTATAAACATTTTTGTACAGATAAGTTCTTTACCCACTACAGAGAATTTTTTAAGGAATGACTTTTCTTGTATGTAATATTTTAAAATATAAAGAATGTGGCAATTTTTTCTAAACAGATGTGCATTAATTTCTTGAAACTTCATCATAAGTTGCAGCCATGCTGCTCACTTCCCTCACAGCTCTGCTGCTTCATCTCCATACTTGTTTGTCTCTCCCTCCCTCCAATCTTCCTCTTACACGTTGCCTTCCCCTATTAGAATACTCAAGGAGTATTACTAGTCCTTGAAAACAAGGATCATCTAGTTTTCTTGTTTTGTATTTTTTGTACTCAGCACGGTGTCTTTTCACATAATGACAGGCCCAGCTTAGAAAACACAAAAGCAATATGTCCCACAAAATAAGTGGGAGCATTTCCCCAAATGCATTTCCAAAATGGTTCAAAAGTCTGTGAGCAGTTCACATTTATTTTCTGTGAATTAAAGTTTTATTATTTAATGTTGTAGCAACTTGTTTAGTCGTTTTCAATTGTGTCTGACTCTTAGTGACCCCATTTGGGGGTTTTCTTGGCAGAGATACTGGAGGGGTTTGCCATTTCCTTCTCCAGCTCATTTTACAGCTGAGGAAGCCAGGCAAACAGGGCTAAATGAATGCCGGGGGTCACATAGCTAAGTAAGTGTCTGAGGCTCTATTTGAACTCAGGTCCTCCTGACTCAAGGTCAGTTGTTCTATGTACTGTGCTACTAGCAATTATCATATATCGAAACTCTTACTCATATGTACAACCGTTTTCAGAAAAGCGTTAAGACTTACGATGCTGCTAAGATAAGTTCTCACCTTGTAGACTGTCTTTTGTGCAATGTGTGCATTACTTAGACATTATGTAAATAAGCTTAGTGTTTAATTTAATTTAGACCAGACTATAAGTAGAGACACAACTGCTAGAGGACAGAGGGCTAGGTGCTTTGTTTAGAAATGTTACCCTCTTCAACAATTCCACAGATAAGAATTGACACATAGTTGTTTTTTTCCTCATTTCCTTTTTATTTTGGGGTTTGGGGGTGTCATCTTTTCATTATGAAGAAAAGCAGCAAGTTCAACACAAAACAGAAACCTAGGAAGTGGAAGGGGGAAAGCCCAAGATAGAAATTGCAGATATGGAAAGGATGAGGGAAAATGAAGGGAAGATATGGTAATGGGAAGGGAAGTGTCCTGTTGCCCCTGTTCCCTTCTCTTAGAGGGAATTGATTTTGGGGGAGGGGGAGAGTGTAAGAGAATCAAAATACTCCCCAAATAAGGGACTTCTCTGGAATTTTAGGATTAGAAGCAATTCTTACTTCTCAGACGGGGGTCTCAAAATAAGGGGAGACAAAGAGCTGAGGGGGGAGCCCACCTGGCAAAGGCACAGACCCTTCCAAATAAAAACGAACACTTGGGAGAGAAACCAAAACTGAGGGGAATAATACTGTCAACACTTCCCCCAGAACTGGGGAGTAGAGAGAGAGAAAGTGAGGGGGCACCTGGAGATAGGAATATGACAAGTTGGGGAGTATGTGGAGATGGTAGTTGGAATAGAAAGCCTGCCTTCCCCAACAGACTTTTATGGAATAAAACACTCCATTTCCTCCCTTCCCCCCAAACACCCACCAAGAGAACTCTCCACTACGAATATAACATCTTGGTCCCTTTCTCCATCAAGGAAAGCCAAAGAGTTCTGGACCTTTCCTCTTGGTCACCATTTTAGTTCAGGGAACTTAGAGGGCACAAAGTCCCCTAAATTGAGGCTCTGGGTTGAAGACATTCTGTTTCTTGGAGAGAATCTGGGAGTGGGGAAGAAAGGGGCATATTACTGAGGGGACAGGTCATATAAAAAAGGAAGATCAGAGGGCAGAGAGCTCAGCACCCACAAAGAAGGAGAGAAAAAGGATGGAGGCAGAAAATGCAAACTTTAGAGGAAAAGGGTGATGGAGAAAGAATGTTGGGAAGAACTAAGAAAACTGAGATGGCAGTATACCTCCCTTAGGCCACCTCCTCTACCTCCTCACCAAAATCCTCTTCCTCTTCAGCAGTGGCATCCTGGTATTGCTGGTACTCAGAAATGAGATCATTCATGTTGCTCTCAGCCTCGGTGAACTCCATCTCGTCCATCCCCTCCCCTGTGTACCAGTGGAGGAAGGCCTTCCAGCGGACCATGGCAGTGAACTGCTCTGAGACGCGCTTGAAGAGCTCCTGGATGGCAGTGCTGTTGCCAATGAAGGCGACGACCATCTTGAGGCCACAGGGTGGGTTATCACAGACAGCAGTCTTGACATTGTTGGGGATCCACTCAACGAAGTAGCTATTGTTTTTGTTTTGTACATTGAGCATTTGTTCATCCACCTCCTTCACGGACATCTGACCACGGAAAACAGCAGCAATGGTGAGATATCGCCCAGGGCAAGGGTCCCATGCTGCCATCATGTTCTTGGCATCAAAGACCTGCTGGGTGAGCTCAGGCACAGTCAGGGCACAATACTGCTGGATCCCATGGCTGGTGAGGGGAGCAAAGCCAGGCATGAAGAAGTGGAATCGAGGGAAGGGGACCATGTTTACAGCCAATTTCTGGAAGTCAGCATGAAGCTGGCCAGGAAAGCAAAGGCAGGTGGTGACACCACTCATGGTGGCAGAGACTAGATGGCTGAGGTCACCATAGGTTGGCATGGTCAGCTTGAAGGTTTGGAAGCAGATATCATAGAGTGCTTCATTATCAATGCAGTAGGTTTCATCTGTGTTTTCTACTAACTGGTGGACAGAGAGTGTGGCACTATAGGGCTCAACCATGGTGTCTGAGACCTTGGGTGATGGAACCACACTAAAGGTATTCATGATAAAGGGAAAAGGACCCACATGTACAAAACTATTTATAGCTGTTCTTTTTGTGGTGGCAAGGAATTGGAAATTGAGGGGTTGCCCATCAATTGGGGAATGGTTGAACAAGTTGTGGCATATGAATGTAATGGAATTCTATTGTGCTGTAAGAAATGATGAGCAGGAGGAGTTCAGAGAAACCTGGAAGGACTTGCATGAACTGATGATGAGTGAGATGAGCAGAACCAGAAGAACATTATACACAGTATCATCAACATTGTGTGTTGATCAACTGTGATGGACTAGATTCTTCTCACCAATGCAATGGTACAGGAGAGTTCCAGGGGACTCATGATAGAAGGGGATCTCCAGATCCAGAAAAAAAAAAAAAAGAACTGTGAAGTATAGATGCTGATTGAACCATACTATTTCTTTTGGTTTTGGTGCCGTTGTTTTTCTATTTTGAGGTTTTTCCTCATTGCTCTGATTCTTCTCTTATAACATGACTAATACAGAAATATGTTTAATGTTTTATATATATATATATATACACACATACATATATATATATACACACACATACATATATATATATATATATATATATATATATATATATACACATATAATATATATATAAAACCTGTATCAGATTACCTGTTGTCTAGGGGAAGGGGGAGGGAGGGGAGGGAGGGAGGGAGGGAGAAAAATCTGAAATTGGAAAGCTTGTATAAACAAATGTTGAGAATTATCTTTACATGTAACTGGAAAAAAATTAAATACTTTTATTGAAAAAAAAGAAAAAAGGAAAAAAAGGTATTCATGATGTGGTCAGGGTACTCTTCTCAGATCTTGCTGATGAGCAGGGTGCCCATCCCTGGACCTGTGCCTCTACCAAGTGAGTGGGTCAGCTGGAAGCCTTGCAGGCAATCACAGCTCTCTGCCTCTTTGAGCACCACATCCAAGATTGAACCTACCAGCTCTGCCCCCTCCATATAGTGGTCTTTGACCCAATTGTTTCCTGCCCTGGACTGGCCAAAGACAAAGTTGTCCGGTCGGAATATCTGGCCAAAAGATCCAGAGTGAACAGAGTCCATGGTACCAGGCTCAAGATCAACCAAGATGGCACAGGGAACATATTTGCCACCAGTGCCCTCACTGTAGTAGACTGAGATCCGGTCCAACTTCAGGTCGCTGCCCCCATTGTAAGTGCTGGTGGGGTCTATGCCATGTTCATCACTGATTACCTCCCAGAACTTGGCACTGATCTGATTGCCACACTAGCCAGCCTGGATATGTACGATTTCCCTCATGGTTGGAATTTACTTTTGCTTGTCTCAAGTTATGTGCAGGGAGAAGAAAATAATATATAGATATATTTTTTTTTCTCCTTTCCGCTGAACAAGCTCTTTATCAATAGAAGGTTGGAGCTGCTAGTTCAGAACACAACTGCATGAACGTTCTGAGAAGGAGAAAGAAGGAAGGGGGGAGGGGAAGCCGACACATAGTTTTAGTAAATGCTCAATAACTCTGATGAGGTCTCCAGAGCTAATGAGGAAGCTAATACTGACTGAGAAAGAAGCTAAAATATTTTGCCCCTGGGAGATGACTTTAATAATTGTGTGAAAATTTAAGTCCAAAATATTTGCTAGTTTATTTCATATATTATCAACACTGTGAATACTGACAACTAAAATAATCTGCTTAGTTTATTACTTTGTTTTTATTTCATACTTTCCATCTTATTTACAACTTCTCCCTCCTGATCCCTAAAATGTGTTCAATGAAAAGGAGAATTTTACTGTAACGTTTATTCAAGTCATCAAAATGTTGTTAGGCTTGCAAAGTTTGCTTTAGTCTTAGGCTCATTCAGCATTGCCATTCATTTATTATCTGATTGCTCTTTACTATTCAGCAAATACTTATTAAGCAATCGCTATGTTCAATGAACTGTGCTCATACAAGTATTGCTGTTTGAGTTTTTTTAAATACATGTATCTACCTATAAGAAATAGGTTATTTTCTCCTAACAAAAAAAGTCTAAGTAAAAGGAAATGGAAAGTATTGAGGTTCAAATTTATTTAAACATTGACAGTTGAAATATTAAATTTCTCAGTTTCTCTGACCAATTCTCATTAATTTTCTCCCAATTTTATGTCCTGGTAACAATGACTGGAACTAATTTTCAAAGTTCATTTCACTTTATTCCTATGAATTATAAATCTAAAGTGCATTTTTGGTATCTGAATTTAAGCATGTTTCTAAAAAAATGCATGTGAATTAAATTATTTTATAAACACCAGGGGAGATTGCTGCTTAAAGGCATACTAGAGTAAATCCTTCTATAAAGTGAAAGATTCTTTATTAAAAAGAAATCATGGGGGCAGGCACAGTGGATAGAGTACCAGCCCTGGATTCAGGAGGACCTGAGTTCAAATTCAGCCTTCAGACACTTAACAATTTCTAGCTATGTAACCCTGGGCAAGTCACTTAACCCCAATTGCTTCGCCAAAAAAAAGAAAGAAAGAAAGAAATCATGCCCCGATTTTTGTAGTGAAGGAAAGAGTGGTAGATCCAAAGAGTGGAATCCAAAGACCAGGACTTGAATCTCAGTGGATAAGTCACTTTCTCTCTGTAAGCCTCAGGTTCTTCATTTCTACAACGAAGGAATTTCAACAGATAACTTCTAAGGTTTTCTTCCAATTCAAAATCTATGACCTTATGTTTTATCAGTTTTGCAAATTCATTTTTGTATATGCCAATGTAAGGCATACCTATCTATCTATCTATCTATCTATCTATATTTTTTAGTGAGGCAATTGGGGTTAAGTGACTTTCCCAGGGTCACACAGCTAGTAAATGTTAAGTGTCTGAGGCCAGATTTGAACTCAGGTACTCCTGACTCCAGGGCCAGTGCTCTATCCACTGCACCACCTAGCTGCCCCAAGGCATACCTATATTATGATTAACATTTCAAGTAGCTTATACCCTAATCACATATTAATCATGCAAAATGGTGATAGCTACTAGAAAAAAAAATGATGAAGGAACTGGGATTGTTAAAAAAAAGAGAAGACTTGGTGGGAAGGGAAGATAAAACAGTGGTCTTCAGGTATTTAAAGAGCTACTATCAAGTGGAGGATTTAGGCTTGATGCAGATATGCCTCATGGTGCTAAACAGGAACAATGGTTGGAAGTTGTACAGTCAAATTTAGGTTTAATAGAAAGAAAAACTTCCTAAGAATTAGATCTATCCAAAAGTAAAATGACCTGCTTCAGGGAGCAGTGAGTTCCTCTGTATATCACTAAGATCTTTAAGTAGGTGCTGGATGACTACTTGTCTAGGATTTTGTAAGGGGACTGAAAACATTATCAAGATAGACATGAAGATCTATATCAACTTCGAAACTCAATTATTCCGTGTTTTTATAAGTAGCCATTAATAGTAAATGACAGTAATTGACATTAGTAAAAAAAAAAAAAAACCCAATAGTTATTGTACTACCAAAACTCTTATCATAAAATATAATATGGGAAATCGGATGACTGTAATGAGGCAAGAAGGATTTTGAACTACAATAGAAATATGAAATCAAGTATAGTGATATAACATTATCCTCCTAGCTGGCAAAAACAGCAAAAGTTGGACATGTTCACCTACCTAAACAGGGCTTTGCTAACTAATGGAAAGTGAAAACGAGTATGAGGGAGAAAAACAAAATAGAACAAAACCAAACAAAAAAGCAACAACAAAAAACCATTCCTAGCAACAGAACACACAGAAGTCTAGCTCAACTTGGTTCTCACTTTTGTTAAACCTTACCTACAAATGGTAAGATTTTCCAGATGCTCATATTTGTGGATGACATTGTGCTGACTATATCAAGTTCCCAAATACAGGGGCTTTTTGAAAGGAATCACAGCTACTAAAAAGAGAACCCCTGAAAATCCACTTAGGAAAAATGAAATAGACCAAAAAAGACTCTTTCCTAGAGACATTCATCTGAATGAACAGAACATTGTTAGCATATCATGGATATGTAAAAGGTGAGTGGATTGGGACCAGAATGGAATAGTAGGAAGAGAATGAACTAAATTACTTTTGGGTTTTTGTTTGTTTGTTTTTGTTTTTTGCAGAGCAAGGAGGGTTGTGACTTGCCCAGGGTCACATAGTTAGTAAGTGTCAAATGTCTGAGGCCACATTTGAACTCAGGTCCTCCTGAATCCAGGGCCAGTGATTTATCCACTGTGCTACCTAGCTGCCCCCCTAAATTACTTTTTTTTTTTTTTTTAGTGAGGCAATTGGGGTTAAGTGATTTGCCCAGGGTCACACAGCTAGTAAGTGTTAAGTGTCTGAGGCCGGATTTGAACTCAGGTCCTCCTGAATCCAGGGCCAGTGATTTATCCACTGTGCTACCTAGCTGCCCCCCTAAATTACTTTTTTTTTTTTTTTAGTGAGGCAATTGGGGTTAAGTGACTTGCCCAGGGTCACACAGCTAGTAAGTGTTAAGTGTCTGAGGCCAGATTTGAACTCAGGTCCTCCTGATTCCAGGGCCGGTGCTCTATCCAAAGTATTGGGGCAGCTAGATGGCGCGGTGGATAGAGCACCGGCCCTGGAGTCAGGAGGACCTGAGTTCAAATCCGGCCTCAGACACTTAACACTTACTAGCTGTGTGACCCTGGGCAAGTCACTTAACCCCAATTGCCTCACTAAAAAAAACAACAACAACAACAACAACAACAAAAAAGATACAAAGTATTATTGGAGGCAGCTAGGTGGCGCAGTGGATAAAGCACTGGCCCTGGATTCAGGAGGACCTGAGTTCAAATCCGGCCTCAGACACTTGACACTAGCTGTGTGACCCTGGGCAAGTCACTTAATCCTCACTGCCCTGTTTAAAAAAAAAAAAAGATACAAAGTATTATCAATGATCTCAGGATATTCCCTGATACAGCTTATTTCTTTCATTGTTTTTTTTGTTGTTCCTGATACAGCTCAAAGAATGGTTTTTAACATCCTTTTCTCCTAACAGTGCTATAAATCACAAACCACTACAATCTCTTAGGAATCAAAATTGAGTGACATGAATGATAATAGAGACATGCAGTATTCATAAGTAGTCTTAAGTATAGTACCAAATAATGACATCTACAAAAATAGTGTGTTTATCCAATAGATGTCTGCCTAGGTTCAGAGTTGGGCCAACCATGTGATAACAGTGAATAACAACAAATCAATAGTCTGGGTATTGGACAGATACTCTGGAAATATGTAAAGAACTAGAGTCAAACCTCTAGTTTGTTTAGCAGATCTTTTATGGCGAATTTATTAGAGAACATAGTTAATAATTTCATAGATGAAAAGATGTGAATGGGTTGGAATCTGTACCACTGAAGGCAATATCTACAACAACAAAATCATAAAACCACTGAAGTGATGAAGTATAAACTACCACTGAAACTAAGCAGACTTCACCTCAAATGGTCAACACCTCCACAAAAATGTAGGTAGGAACTTACATGCCTTGGAATGCCCCAGGCTACCTGAAAAGCAAAAATAAAAAATGAAGCAAGAAATTATGGTTTTTCCTTAGTCAGAAATCAAATAAGTAGATTAAGAATAATATGAGGATATTGTATTTGTATAGAATTTTATGTTTTACAAAGTTTTTTCTTTTCTATTAACTCAAAAATACTGATTTAGGCAGGGAATTTTTAATCTCTATTTTTAAAATGAGGGAAGTGAGGCTTAGGAAAATGATTTTGACCAATATGTGGGAGATGAATTGGAGAGAGAAGAGATTAGGGTCAAAAAGGAGCCAGTGACTATTACAACAATCCAAGGAAGGACAACAAAAGCATTAATCACTGTGGTTGACAGGAGAATAGAAAGGAGGGATCACACATGAAAATACTATAAAAGTAGAATAGTCAGGATGGAGCAACTGATTTTAAATAGAAAGTGAAGGAGAGGGACAGCCAAGGACAGCCCAGAGGCTTCAAACCCAGTTGGTTGGCAAGATGGTGGTATCATTAAAAAGCAATGGGGAAGATGGGAGAAGACACAGGTTGTTTAGGGTTTTTTTGGTGGAGGGTTAGCCATGTTGACTTTGAGTATGAAACTTAAAGCAGCCCCCTCAAACACTTTAACCTATTTCTTTTGAAAATTCAATAAAGCAAAATGTATGGTAACTATGGTAAGAGCAACTGCCTTCCCACTGTATGACAATTTTTAAAAAACAGTATTAACTGTCAGGAAATCTTTGGGAATATGCTTCAGTCCCAGAGTAGATTTCTTCTCAGCAGGACAAGCCTGAAATTGTATACATGGGATAAAAAGGAGAGTGAATCTACAAGGAAGTGAGCAGTGTGGCTGTCTCTTCTGGTGATATGGAGGTTCCAGGCAAGACAATCATCTAGTTGGTCACAGTGTAGTCATTCTCAAGAATACAAGAAAGTAGTGTGTTAGAACCAGAGGAAGCCAGCTCAAACTAGTATGGGGACTGACTATTCAATATTCATTATCAGGCATTTACACCCTAGAACTCCATAAATGCTACAACAAATCAAGAATGGTTTTATTGTTTTGTTGATTATTTAAAAATTTAAGAAAGTGACCAAGAAAATGTTAATCACGCACATTAGACTTTAAAATGTGCCCTGTTTTTGGAAAGCTTCTTGTTAAACACACACACACACACACACACACACACACACACACACACACACACACACACACACACTTACCAGCACACTGTGGTGTAAAAGGCAGCCAGCATACACAGGTTGGGTGGAGACTGGATTGAGGACCTTTTAATAGAACCATGAGCTAGAAGGGACCATATGAACAGCTATTCTACTTCCCCTCTGCTTTTCAGATAAGGAAACAGGCTCCAAAAGGTTAAGTGACTTACTTACTCAAGGTCACAAAGACAGTACACAGAAGATCCAGATTCAAACTCAGGTCTTCTGACTCCAAATCTAACCTTTTCAAATATACCACAAGGCCTATCTTCAAGCATTGACAGCACTCTGTGATTTTCTAGATGCATAAGTTCTAGTCCCTGCCCTTAAAAGCCATTATAATATAGTTAGAGTAGGAACTTGCAATTCAACTTGTTCAACAGTAATCTTAGTTGAATATTATAAAAATTTGTACATTTTCCAATTCACCACCTAGCTTATCATTCAAGTTTATCAAGAGCAGCTCATATAGAATATAGCACTTGAAGATTTACAAAGCACTTCAGTTAAAATAGCCATACACACACACACATATATATACACATGCATATACATATATACATATACACACAGAGATAGAGATGATAGAGATGTACAGACCAGTAATTTCATCAGTATAAGGAGTCCCTTGTGAAGCACTTCCTTGCCCAGGGTGACAAAGCCAGAATGTGGTATAGGGAGGCCTTCACCTTGATCTTTCTAAGTCTGAGGCCATCTCTCTATCCACAACTCCAAAATGCCTCTCTGACATAATACAAGTTTTATTAACCCATTATATAAAGAATCTGAGGTTCAGTCAATCTGTCAACAAGCATTTTTTAAGTACCTACTATGTACACACAAGCAAAATGGCAAAAGACAGTCCCTGCTCAAAAGTCTAATGGGGAAACAACATGCAAACAGCTATGCATAAATAAACTTTGTACAGATAAATTGGAGGTAATCAACGGAAAGGAGGCATGAGGATTACTAGGGATAAGGAAAGGCTTCTTGCAGAAGATAGGATTTTAACCAAGACTTGAAGGAAGCCAGCAAAACCAGGAGGTAGAGATGAGGAGGGTTCAGAGAGAATAAGTGACAGCTAGTTTCAGAGGTGGCCTTCAACAGCCTAATTCGGCTCCCCTTTCATTACACCATGCAGCCTTGAGTTCAGAATTGCTAAGTCTTAACTTTACATAAAATTAACCAGACTTTGAACTAAATTTGTTAGAAAAAAAATACATTATGCTTTTGTAGGCCTATAAAAGTTTAGTCTGTTTTTTTTTTTAATTTTCCCACAGAAGGAAACAGCTCCCACTCGTGTTTCAGAAACAGGTACAATTAATTACAACTGCCTTTTAAAAGATCACTGCTGAGAATCCATTTTGGCTGCCTTTTCTATATGATGCCAAAGAAATAAATTAAGTATTTTTAAAACTGTTACTCAGTGGTAAATAGATGTGTTCAAAAGGTTCATCCTGTATTCATTCAGGATTCTAGGACTTTGAAAATACCTTAAAACACACACACACACACACACACACACACACACACACACACACACACACACACACACACACCCCACCATAAAGCGGTACACCATCATATTTTTTAAAAGTGAAAGAAAACAAAAAACCCCAAAGAACCAGATCCCCCTCCTCAATTAACATTTCTGTTTGAAGACTGCAACATATTTAATTTGAAATTTCCTCTAGTTGTGCCAAATTAGAGCTTGAAGTGAAGTTTTGAAGTGTACAGTCCTACGTGACATACAAAATACTGTTAAAACAGTTGAGAGTAGGAAGGAATTTTTAAAAAATGTTTTTCTTTCTTCAGTATCATGCACCTGGCAAGAAAAGGGACCGTTCTTGTAAAGCCTTAAAGGCATTCCTCACTCTCTCCTGAGACTCAAACCTACTTATTTTTATTTCCCTTTGTAAACCTATGAAGTTACATCACTTTTTTTTGGCTTGGCTGTACAATTTTCAGTACTTTTCCATGTACATTGTTCCTTGTTCCTAGCCTCCTCTCCTCCCCCGATAATTAAAAGTGATGGTTACTTGACCATGAGGGGGCATCTGGAAAGGAACTGGCTCACTTCCGATTCCTTCTGGCCTCAGGGAGAAGAACCAACAGTTTGTACTGTCATATTTATTTAGTTCAAAATAAATGAGCCAGTCACACAATCAGGCATATGCTTACTCAGTTACTTTACAACATAAACACAAAGAAAAGGTTTTAAGGGAGAAGTCATACTCCCCCAGACTCCTTCCACACTTCCTATTACTTCCATTCTCCTATTCACTCAGTCTCCTGCTTAAACAGAGAATAAAGATGTTGGCTTGGGACAGGAGCTTAGAAATAATTTAGCAATCAAATTAACTTTGTCTCAGAGTTGAAAGGCACCTCCTTAGCCATTCAGTTCATCCCATGAAGGAACCAGACATATCTGAACAACATACCTGCCAAGGGGTTATATGGCTTTTGCTTGAGCACTTACCGGGGAGAGGAGTCCAATACCTTCCAGGTTAGCACATTTCACTTTTAAATAGATCTAATTGTTAAGAAGTTTGCCTCTAGGCCACTTTCACTATTGCTCTAGTCTCTTGCCTGGGGCGCCAAACAAAACAATTAGAATCTATCTTCAACACCAAGGTTTTAAGTACTTAAAGCTAGCTATCTTGCCACTGAACAATGGGCTAGAACTATACAGAAGGAACCCATCAATTCTGGTCTAGGGTTCAGGGGCCAATCCAAACCCTTATGGGTTTAGATAAACATGATACACTAGGCCAAGTTACCATATCTTATGGTGGAGGTGTAACAGGACAAAGGTTTCCTATTTCCTTGCCACAAGGATTAATTTTCCCTAAAAGGTAAAACAAGCTCTCCCTGAGACTTGATTGGCTCCTGCCTCCCTTGGCAGCTTCTTGGTTACATCAGGGCATACAAACTACCAGCTACATAGAGTCTGGGCTCCTCCAAATTGGCAGACTTTTGAAGTCCACTAGAGTTGCCATACCTTACTCTGCCTAAGTAACATTTCCTGTTAGGCAGTTTGTCCTCTAGGTGGACAAAGCGTTGTTGGGTATGGGGTCAGGAAGACCGAAGTTCCAAATCATACTCAGATACTTACAAGCTGTGTGACTCTGGGCATGTCACTTAATTTCTATTGGGTTCAGATTCTTCATCTTTAAAATGTAAATTATAACAGCAAAAATCTCCCAAGATTATTGTAAATAACTGAAAAGTGCTTGGCACACAGTGCTATGTAAATGTGTATTATTATTATTATTATTATTATTATTCTAGAGTTGTATTGCAGAGTTAAGCAGGGCTACCTCAGAACCTCACCAGGAGCATGATTCTGCAGGCTCCTCTTCTCTGCTCACCAGTATTCTGTTAACCTCTGGCTGGCTCCCCAGCTCCCTCCCAATATGACTTGCTTCTACCATGCAAGCCCAGTTGTCCACAAGAGGCTCCTTTTTTATGTCTTTCTCAATCCACTCCCCACCTCAATTCCTCCACCACCATCCCTCATAGATACTCCAGGTGGTCAGGACCAAGTCTTGTCCTCTGTTTCTATGGACACCTATATAATGCCTGTGGTTTCATTTATATAGAGAGCTCAGAATTGTTGAGGGGTACCATGACATTAAGTGGCAAGTCAAACTTGAAGCACCTAGGTAATTCAGAAGAGAGTATACTGGACTACAGTTAGGAAGAGCTGAGTTAGTTAAGATTCAGAAAATAAGTCATTTAACCTCTATCTTACTCAGTTTCCCTCATCTGCAATCTAACACTTTAAAGCAGTATATAGGGGCAGCTAGGTGGCACAGTGGATAAAGCACCGGCCCTGGATTCAGGAGGACCTGAGTTCAGATTTGGTCTCAGACACTTGACACTTACTAGCTATGTGACCCTGGGCAAATCACTTAACCCTCATTGCCCCCCCCCAAAGCACTATATAAATGCTAGCTATTATTAATATTATAGAACTAATATAAGAGGGGATTTGAACTAGGTCCTTCAGAGCCTAAGGCAGCTCTCAATTTAATGCCAGGCTGATTCCAAGTCCATATTTAAAATATTTTGGAGGGAAAATTATATTCATGTCATAGAACACCAGAATTCTATGGAAAATAATTTAGGAAATGATGCTTTAGTCTAATCTCCTCATCTTACAGATGAAGAATGTGAGTCCTAGAGAAGATACATCAATTGCCCAAGATCACACAGCTAGTAACAGAGCAAAGTCTTGAACCAAGTCTTCATCTTAAAATCAAAATAGTCTTCTATCACTCAAACCTTCCACAACTCCCTACTGTCCAACGATAGGACAAGGCTGAACTCTTTGAGTTCAGTACAAATAGTTCCATCTGCATCCAAAACAAGGAAGTAAAAACAATCAACTCAATTTAAAAAGCAAAGGTGGTAAAAAATACTCCAGAAAATTAATTCACCCACAATAAGATGAAAAGGCCTAATTTCTATCGGCCCAAGACATCCTAAGAGTGACTATCATTTTATTATTCCTACCTATGTCCTCCCATATTCTCTTACTCTCTCAAGCACAACATCATTTTACTCATCTGTCTTAAAAATAAGTGAAACATGTACTCAGGGTGTCTACAAAACACGAAACACTATGTGAAGCACTAGCAATAGAAAACTGAAAAATTACATAGCACCTACCTTCAAGTGGTTTAAAACTTAGTGGTGAGATTGTATGTCTATATACATATAGATATATAAATATATACACATATATGCATGGGTTGTGAATGTATGCATATAATATATGCATATAAGTATAAATATGAAAATGTTTACAAATATACACATGGTGTAGATATGTGTACATATATATGTATGTGCTTATGTATATCTGCGCACATAAAAATCTCATCACTAGATTTTAAGCTATGTGAAGGTAGGTGCTACATAAATGTTCATCTTTGTATATGTAGGTGTATATAATGTATGTATAAACATGGAAATTATGCATGCATGCATTAAGTATTATGTACTAAAATATTTATAATTTAAGTATTATATGTTATATATTCTAAAATTGTAATATATGTATTGTGTTCATTATATGTATATATTATATCTTAAATATGCTATATGTTTTTAATACATATGTGTGTATATGCTGTAATTTCCTTACAACTGCATCAATCCACAAGCATTTATTACATGTCTACGATGTGCTAGGCACAATGCTGAAGAATGTATCTTAGGATACAAACACAATAAATGAAACACTCTCTCCTTGCTAGTAGCTCACATTCTAGAACTTTTCATCAGCCCAAGCATGCTGGTACTTTTTAAGCAGCTTCTGTCTATGTTCTTCCCCAAAAGTCCCCCATGGGGTTCCACTGAGCTTGCTTGAGGTCTTCTTAGACATCTCCGAATACTGCAAGGACACTACTTGGAATACTCTGGACGTACAGTGGTTGTCCCCTGATGGTGCCCTGTGGTCAGTCCATCTTTTCTTTCTGGCATACAATTCCGTAATGACATGCTTTATCCCTGTTCTTCAGAGTGTCTCTGGATTACTTGCTCATACTGACCATGCGTCTTTCTATAACTCTTCTGTGTGCTACGCACTGATGGTTCTTTTAAGGTAGTAAATATGAACAACTATGGATAAGTGAATATAGATCACTGGGAGATTTAAGGGTGGAGAGGTAATTACTAGTTGAAAGGAGGAGTATAAGCAACAGAGGCATCATGGAGTTAGTGATACCTGAAGTGGACCTTGAACGATGATATTTAAATAGGTAAAGTTGCCTTCTTTCAGACACTGAAAATTGTGTGTACAAAAGCACAGATTAGGGAGGTGAGGGAAACATAAAAGTAGATCTAAGATTGTAATAGCACACAAGAAATCTATATGAAAGGAAGAATGGGGCCTTGAATGCCAGCATAAAAGTTGGGATTTTATTCAGCAGGCCGAAGAGCACTACTGAAGATTTCTGAGCAGATTAACGGTGTGATAAACTATGCATTAGAAGGACTGTTTGGCTGACAAGATGAATGATACCCTGGAAATGAGACAAAGTGGTACCAGGACAATTAATTAAAATAAATGATGATGATGATGAAACATTTAAATAGTGTTTTAAGGTTTACAAAATGCTTTCTTTACAACAGTCTTGTGAGGTAAATAATATAGGTATCATTATTATCCCATTTTATAAATGCTGAAACAAACTCAGATAGATTAAGCCACTTACCCATTGTGGCAAAGCTAGTAAGTATAAGAGATAAGATTCAAACCTTGCAGTCTCCTGACTCCAAAGTCGGTCCTTTTCCCAATATTGCACAGTGGTCATTCCCTAATGTTTAAATCTTCAAGGAATATGAAAAATTAGTTCTCAAAAGAAAAAAAGGCACACTATTAACAACCATATGAAAGATGTTTTTCCAAATCACTGAGAAAATGAAAATCAATACAGATCTAAGAACTCGCCTCACAATCCACAAACTGGCCAAAATGACAAAAGATGGAAATGGTTAAAGTTGGAGAGGCCCCCAAAGGTTAAGCAAATTGACTAAGGAAGTTAACGACAGAAAGAAAAGGCCCAGATACAGCAACACATTCTTTTGTGGCAAAACATTTGTGATAGCAAGTAATAGGAAACATAGCAGATGGGCCATTGAATGTGGAACAGCCGAACAAAGTATGTTATGAATATAATAGATCACTGCCACTCTAAATGCCATAATTGTAATGACCAAGCTTGGTCTTTAAAAAAGAGTTGAAAAACACATATGCCTCAGTGTTTTGCAGAGATGAGATGCTACAGGTATAGAATATTACACATTCCACATCATCATTGGACATGATTGATGTGCTAAGTTACTTTTTTCCCTTCTTTTGTATTTTTTTAAACAAGGTTGGAACTCGCTGGGTTATTCTGAATACATTTTTTCCTGTGATAAGGTGTCTTTAAGGGGTATTAGGAACATATAAATGATCCAGAGTTCTGCTACAGGGGGAATAAGAAGACAATGATAGTTAAGGGGCATGCGATGGTCTGACATAGGTATGAATAAGATTAGTAGCTAGAAGTATCACAGAGTCAAGGGACAGTGGTGACATCAAGTAAATGCCATGTCTGACCAGCTTAGAGGGGATGAAACAGAGTTTGTGGTTCAGAGCAGATAAGATAACTCTTTACACTCAGAGTAATCATCAGATGAATTCCAAATATCTACACTATCAGGATGGTTTGAAGACTGGTGTGCTCAGATCTTCATCTTGAGCGGCAAACCCTTTTCACCTTATTTATATTTATTCATTCATTCATTTTATTGCTGATGGAGTCCCTTTTGCTGGCTTATTAAGAATTAATTTCCTCTCATCTTATTTTTCATCTAATTTGCCTTTCTTTGTTGCTTTCTTCTCATCATAATATCCAGTTATCAACAGAATGTGATGCCACCCACCTTTATTAACCCTGAAAGATTAACATGAAGAAATATACACAGACTGTCTATACCTCTACTGATTAGATCCCAACAGAAAAATACACATAATAAAAACCAGACCAAAGCTCCTTGTTGTCTGAAAGGAATACTCAACCACAGAGCTTGAGAGAGGAGCTGACCTATGACAAGAGACACATAAATAAACAAACACCACACTTCTGGGAGTTGGGCGCTTGCCCAGACATTCAGAAGTAAAGGATCTAATAGACAGAACATATGGGAAGCTCCCACCCTAATGGTAATCAGACCATTCTGTTTTGTTCTTCACTATCAGCACATGATTGCAACTATAATGTCATACTATATGGAGGATTTTAATTTAAGTCCTTCATCATGCTAGTAGACACAAATCTACCATTTAACAATGATATACTGGCTCCTGAAAATGTAGAACTTCACAACTAAAAAGATATATTTGGACCTTGCAGACTGCATGGGATCACTTTACATTTAGAGGAGAAACTTTACCTCTCTTATCTTTACATGAACAAAAAGAAACTTTGATACAACATCAACAATAAAATTGGGTGAATAGTAAACATCCTCCTACCTGCAACAGATGACTGCTTTGCATGAAAGGGCCAAATCCAGGAAGATCTGCCTGACTTCAAATGAGAGAGCATACTTCAATGTGTGACCATCAATGATCAAGGCAATGTCGTTTTCTTTGCCCAGAGAATCTCCAAGGCAAGCACAGTGCTCAGTAAGGGCTTCTCTTGTTGCCTGAAATAAGAAAGAGATGGGAGAGGTAAGAACTAAATCTAAATTCTTCCATCAAAAAGCCCTAAAATTTCAGTATCACCCTTCATAAAATGCATTATCACTGTTCGTCTTAACATTATACACTAATATGTCACCTTAATATCATCAAAAGCCTGTTGTCCTGGTCAACATGCCTTATATTTAGGTCTTTGGAGTAGTTCAATGAGTAAACTCATCTTTGATTTAGTACTGGATCTCAACTATTCAAATTTGGTCTGATTAAATAGTTTCATTAAAAGAGGTTATAACATATTTTTATGCCCTCCCTTTTATATCTTTCTGTGGCCCTTAGCCTCTTATTACAAGTGTAAGGGAAACTCCATATGAATATTTATTTCTAATATGCACTTTAAATCTAGTAAGACCATCTTCATCATCAGGTAATTTGACAAACAACTGGCTTTCTCAATATGGCACCAGATGTGTTTTAAATGTATTATGAGATTTTTTTGTCAAGTTCTCTGCAGACAGTGGAAAAGTAACATTTAACTTTTTATTCTCCGACTTTCCAGAGGCTGTTAAATCACATTCTTAATGTATCTTAGTTGGTTTTTTTTCGTTTTTTGTTTTTTGTATGAGGCAATCGGGGTTAAGTGACTTGCCCAGGGTCACACAGCTAGTTAAGTGTCAAGTGTCTGAGGCTGGATTTGAACTCCGGTCCTCCTGACTCCAGGGCCAGTGCTCTATCCACTACGCCATCTAGCTGCCCCACTTAATGTATCTTAATGAAAAGAAATTGACTTCTCATAACAGAAAACATACATGAAACATCATCACCAGAATAAAAGGACTATCTAGGCTTGATGTCCATCTCCAGTTGGAATTATAATGTGGGATTATATCAAGGTAGTAAATTTTATCCCTGGATAGTTATACTCAGATCAATGAGGGCTGTCTAAACTCAAACCCTGAAAAAGAAATACGAGGTCAGAAGAGGTGTGGTAACAGCAACTAGGTGCTATATACGGTCAAATTAAGAGTGGATGTGGCTCAATTTTAAAAAACACTATTAAGCTAATTAAGGTACTATAAAGGGTAGTTCTAGTGAGTCTGTGTGTGTGTGTGACACTGAATATACTGCATGTGCCCCAAATATTCTGCATATTTAATTAAATGCAAAGAATCAACATAGATTCTCTTCTCCTGCAGAGTTTAATTTTAGGCTCAGCTACCACTGTAAAACTGGAACCTCATCTTTTTGGATCATTTTTCATTCTCAACAAGAGACTTTGGGGCTTATTAGAAGGGGATACATTTAGAAATTCCCACGCCCTTAACCAACAATAACATTTGATATTTCTACTACTGAAAAGAATAAATAAAGTAGTACTGTAGGAATGCACTGCTAATAGATGGAAGATGTGTTCAGGAGGAAATGTAACTGATATGTTAAACTGATTTTTATTAAAAGGGGAGATGTATAGAAGGTATCCCTATACTATTTATTATTCCCTAAGATCAGTTCATTTCTGAGTCAGGCTGCTCAAACAGAAAAAAATAAGATCTTGATTCTTGCTGCTAGCTTGCTGTGTAATGACAGGCAAGTCACTTAACATCTAGGGACCAGTTTCCTTTGTAAAGTAGGGTTAAAGCCACCTGCCACATATGCCTAATGGGGATGTTAAATGGCTGTTTTGATCCTAAGAATGCTATACACAAATGTATGGCATTGATTTTGTAGGAGATACTCATTTATGGAATCAGTTAGTAGAAACTATTCATCTATGTTCCTGAGACATCATAAAACTACTGTTTCAGAGCCAGAAGGGACCTTAGAGGTCATCTAGAATTAGAAAAAGCCTTGAGAGTCAGAGGGACTGGATAGTTCTGCTACTGCTGCCTGGGTGACTTTAGCAAGAAACCTTTCTTCACTACTTAAGAATTTCCTTGACTATGAAATGAGGTTGTTGGATCTCTAAGGTCCATTTGTCAGATAAAAAAAAATGCTATAGAATTACATAATATTTTAGTAGGTCCATCATTTCCTCCATCTGAACATTTCTGCAAGTCATTGTAGATCACAACCGATCTGCACCTCAGCAGAAAGCTCTTCTTGACAATATTCTTCAGTAGAAAAGAAGTTTCCATCTACCAGGTTCCTGCCTGCAAACAGCCTGTTTTGTTGTCACTTTAGTCCAAGGGTTAGCTTTTGTTTGTTTGTCTTGAATCTACTGGGCAGTCTAGCAACACAAATCTACTATTTAACAATAATATATGTATTTCAAGTGCATAAAATGAAACACAGAGGATAACAAAGGAAATGAAATTAAAACAGTTATCAATATATGTTTTAAAATACGTTCCCAGGTCACTCCTTAAATAATCTACAGACCCCTAGGTTAAAAACTTCTGCATTAGTGTTCAGCTGTGACTGGTCAGATCTATGAATCTCAGTTCTTGCTGTCTCCTCCTCGTGCCCTCTCTACTCCATGTGGCTTCACTTTCTTTTTCTTTACTTAATGTCCTACCTCCCATCTCATTTCCTTACTACGTTATCTCTTGGTTGTCAGTACAGTGATCTAAGGGGATTCAGAGTCTTAGACTCTTGCCGTCTGGTTCAACTCTTGGGACTTGGGTCCTCACAGGAAATGTAGTTCTTAACCAGATGGACCTCCCATCATTGGATCCTTGTAACCTATATTTACATATACACACATTTCTCTTCCTGGTTGTGATTAACCATAAATATGTACCTTGGTTTTTGCAATATTCGTGAACAGCTGGATTGTGTTTTGTAAAAACGGGCTTATAACTAGTTTATATTTTCCAAGGGGAAGCTGCCATGTAAAAGAATACTAAGGTGAATACTTTCACAAAGCAATTCACCATTTCCTAATTTACTTGTTTTAAAAATCCAGCTTTTTCTATAATGGTTATGCTTAAGGGAATAAACATTTATTTATTTGTATAACATTTAGTAAAATACAATTTCTTCAAAGAACATAGGTATGTAATATATATAATTACAATAATTTTAAGAAAAAAACCCCTGAGCCTACAAAAGTCAAAAGCACAAAAATTATACCCTTATTACTTCCTTTCATTGTAACAAATGTTGTTTTTCCAGATGATCATTGAATTTCAGAGGTCATCTAGTATAACCCATGCTTGAAATATGTAATGTCACTAACAAATGGACATTCAGCCTCTGGTAGAAGATCCCTAGTAATGGGGACCTCCATATCTCCTGAGTGTCTTTCTTTCTCAGATTATAACTATAATTACTTTCCTCAAATTGAGTCAAAATATGATTGCCTATGACTTCCTTCCATTGCTTCCAGCTCTGTTCTATAGGGAAAATCACTCTTCTACATGCTGGCTCCTAAAATACTTGAAGACAGTTATTCTATATTCCCCCTATGTCTCCTCTTCTCTAGGGTAAATGTCCCCAGTTCTTTCAACAAATTCTTCTGTTACTTTGAAAAGTAAGTGAAGGTACACACACAGTGTGTATATATATATATATAAATATGTGCATATGTATAAACACATGCACACGTGTGTATCTTAGTTACAACTTCTTTTTTTTTTTTTTTTTTTAGTGAGGCAATTGGGGTTAAGTGACTTGCCCAGGGTCACACAGCTAGTAAGTGTTAAGTGTCTCAGGTCGGATTTGAACTCAGGTCCTCCTGAATCCAGGGCCGGTGCTCTATCCACTGCGCCATCTAGCTGCCCCCTTAGTTACAACTTCTAAACCCAATTAACTTGAAAGTTAAACTTTCTGTAAAAAAATTAACCTCATTTCTCTCAAAAAAGTTAACAAATCTTTATTGCTAGTTGCTATTATTTTAACAAATTTATCTTTATATTAGCACTTACCTGTACCTCTCATCCTGCCCCCCTGCCATCAGATGAGTACATTTTAAAACAAGAATGAAAAATAAAACCCTAATCAAAACCACACATAGTCTAGCAAAACAAATTCCTTGACCATGCCTGAAAATGTGTCTCTCTCTATATTTTAAGGTAATCAATTTTCTGGCAGGAGATAAGTGTAGCATGTTTCATCTTTAGATTTATCATTGCATTGATTAGAATCTAAAGTTTTTCAAAACTGTTTTTCTCTATGTTATAGATGTCATATAAATTGTTCTCCTGGTTCTGCTCATTTCACTCCACATCTTTCTTTCTTTCCTTCTTTCTCTCTTTCTTTCTTTCTTTCTTTCTGGTTGAGGCAATGAAGGTTAAGTGACTTGCCCAGGGTCACACAGCTAGTAAGTGTGTCAAGTGTCTGGGGCCAGATCTGAACTCAGGTCCTCCTGAATCCAGGGCCAGTGCTCTATCCACTGTGCCACCTAGCTGCCCTCCACATCACTTTCAAAGAGGCCTTCCCACAGTTTCCTCTAACATTGTTCATTTCATCATTTTTTTTTTTGGCTGGGCAATGAGGGTTTAAGTGACTTGTCCAAGGTCATGCAGCTAGTAAGTGCCAAGTGTCTGAGGCTAGATTTGAACTCAGGTCCTCCCGAATCCAGGGCCAGTACTCTATCCATTGCGCCACCTAGCTGCCCCATTTCATCATTTCTTATGGCATGATAATTTTCTATTACATTCATGTTCCATGATTTTTTTGCCTATTCCCCAATAAGAAATCTTAGCTTCCAATTTGGCTGCTACAAAAATGGTGACTTTAAATAGTGTTTGTGTGAGTGTGTGCATGTGTGCATGTGTGTGTGCTTGTGTGTGTCCTCTTCCTCTTTCTTTGATTTCATTGAAGCATGGGCCTAATAATGATGAAGCTCAGTCAAAAGGTATGAATAGTTTAGGAACTCTTTGGGAATACTTCCAAAACGCTTTGCAGAATAGCTAGACCAATTCAATCTCAACAAACATGACACTGTTTTCTGTTTTCCCAAAGTCTCTCTAATAATTTTTTTCTTTGTCATCTTTGCCAGAATTACAGGTGTTAAGGTGGAATCTCAAAGTTGCTTTACTTTGTACCTCTCTAATTATTTGTGATTTGGAACATTTTTTTCACACAATGATGGCTCGGTCATTTATCTTGAGGAAAGACTCTTGAACTCATAAATTTGATAAGAAAAACTTGCTTCAAAGATTTTCCTCCCATTTACCCATTTCCCTTCTACTTTTAATGAAATTAGATTTGTTTGTGCAAAAACATTCATTTTTATTTAATCAAAAATGCCTATTTTGGGGCAGCTAGGTGGCGCAGTAGATAAAGCACTGGCCCTGGATTCAGGAGTACCTGAGTTCAAATCCAGCCTCAGACACTTGACACTAGCTGTGTGACCCTGGGCAAGTCACTTAACCCCCTTGCCCTGCAAAAAACAAACAAAAAAAAAAAAGAAAAATGCCCATTTTTATCTTGTGGAATCTTCTTTATTACTTACTTATTTCCTATGCATAGATTTGAAAAGCAATTTCTTCCTTCCTTCTCTCATTTGTTTATGATATGATTTTATTCTCTAGGTCATGTATTCATTTGAACTTAACTGGCATATAATGTAGGCTAGTTTAAATCTAATTTCTGCCAAATTGTTGGCCTGTTTCCCTGCAGTTTTTGTCATAGTGAGTCCTAACCTTACTAAGTGAGGTCTCTGGGTTTATCAAACACTATTTTACTGTGTTGTTGTTTTTTTCCAGTATGCTGTGTACCTAATCAGTTTCCCTGATCAACTTCTCTATTTTTTAACCAGTACCAAATCATTTTAATGAGCAGTTTTTTTGTAGAACATTTTAAGATGCGGTATTGATACACCCCCCCTTCCTTCCTTCCTGAATCTGTAAATTATTCTTGACCTTTTATTCTTCCACATGGATTCTGTTATTCTTTCTAATTCTATATAATAGTCCTTAGATACTTTTTATTGGTACAACACTGATTAAGTAAGTTAAGAAGCATTGTCAGATTGACTATGTTGAGTAACTGATGTTTTGGTAATTATTTAGATGGAGTAGGTCTCTCTTTATTCCAAGAAGTATGTGTTCTAATTAGATTCATATAATTTCAGAGCATATCTTTGTAGATAAACTATAAGTTATTACTTTCAACTACTAGAATTGAGCTGCATTTAAATAACTCATGGAGATATAAAAATCTTAGGTACATACAGAGAATACCAAAATTCTTTTGGGAGACTCTATATAGTTTTTTAAGCTACCGAAGTTGTATATATCGACTTTGCCAATTTATCCTATATCTATGTATGTATGTATGTGTGTGCGTGTGTGTACACACACCTAGAGAGAAGCATGTGAACGTATATATACACACACACACACACACACACACACCACACACAGATTGTACATAGTTCTTTAGAACTTATCTCCCTCATTAGACTGCTAGTTCCTTGAGAGCAGAAGTGGTCTTTTACTTTTCTCTGTATCACCATATCTTATTACAGTGACTGAAACATAGTAGGTACTTAATAAATAATGACTGACACATGTCTTAGCATCTAAATTCTTAAAAGAAAAGATAAATGAATTAAAGGGGAAAACAGTGAAACTCTAACAGTAGAGGACCTTAATGCATCCCCTTCAGAGATAGACAATTCCAACCAAATAAATAAACAAATAAACAAGAAAGAACAAGAACCAGAATAGAATTTAGAAGTTAGTTATGATAGAACACTTGCAATTACTGAACTTGAATAGAAAGGAGAATACATAGTTCCCAGTTATGCCCAGCACCTTTATAAAAATTGGCCATGGGGCAGCTAGGTGGCGCAGTGGATAGAACACCAGCCCTGGATTCAGGAGGACCTGAGTTCAAATCAGACCTCAGACACTTAACACTTACTAGCTGTGTGACCCTGGGCAAGTCACTTAACCCCAACTGCCTCACAAAAAAACAAACCAAAACAAAAATTGGCCATATATTAGGGCATAAAAACCTCACAAAAATTCAGAAAAGCAGAAATATTCAGCACATTTTTACTGACCAAAATGCAATAATATTGCTTTTAATAAAGGATATTTGAATAAAAGATGGAAAAATAATGATAGATTTTTAAATGTACTTCAGAGTTAGAGGTTTAGGGAACAAATAATAGAAATCATGGATAATTTCACTAAAGATAATGATAACAATGGTACAATATACCAAAATTTGTAGGATGTAACCAAAACAGTTCTTAGTGTAAAATTTATACCTCTAAACACTTTCATCAAAAAAAGAGAGAATGAACATATTAATGATTTAGATATGAACACCCCCCCCCAAAAAAAACCCTAGAAAGGCAAAGAAAACAATTCAACTCCATAAATAAAATAGAAAGTTTAAAAACAGAAAACAAAACACCCACTGAAATAATTTTTTTAAGTTTAGGGGTTTTTTTCTATTTATAGTCTAAGACGGAAAACTCATTAACTTTTTGGGGGCAGGGCAATGAGGGTTAAATGACTTGCCCAGGGTTACTCAGCTAATAAGTGTCAAGAGTGTAAGGCCAGATTTGAATTCAAGTCCTCCTGAATCCAGGGTCAGTGCTTTATCCACTGCGCCACCTAGCTTCCCCCTCATTAACTTTTTAAAAAAAAAGAAAAGAAATTTTTAACTATTTTGTTTTTAAAAAGGAAAAGTGAAATTAAATTACCAGTATCAAAAATGAAAACTAATTTACAACAAATGAAGAAATGAGAATGATTATTAGAGACTATTTTGCCCAACTACATGTTAGTAAAACCAGCAATTCAAATTAAATGAATGAATATCTACAAAAGAATACAGGCTACCCAGATTAACATAATAAGAAATAAAGAATTTAAATATCCTAATCTTTAAAAAATAACTTGATCAAGCCATAAATGACATTCCATCCACAAATAAACATAGGAGTAGTTTTATAAGTAAATTCTAATAAATATTCAAAGAAAATAAATTGTGATATTATATAAACCATTTGAGAAATAAACAAAATAAGGCACCTACTAAATTTCATCATGTATAAAAATATGAACTTGATATCTAAATCATGGAAAATCAAAACAGAGAAAGGAAGCTGCAGACTAATATTTCTATTAAAAAACCACCACTGACTCAAACATTTAAAATAAAAGATTACTAAGAAGGTACAGCCACATGTTAAAAACATTATACACTATTACCAGGTTGGATTTATACCAGAAATGTATGGTTGGTTCAGTATTAAGAAAACTATCAACAAAACTGACCATATTATTAATAACAAAATAATACGATTATATCAATAGATACAGGGGGGAAAACCATTGACAAAATATAACACTCACTTCTATTTTTTAAAAAAATAAACTAGAAAACATGAATCCTTAACATACTAATTATTATTAATTTAAAATCAAGAGCCAACGAGGACAAACTAGAGGCCTTTTCTCTAAGAACAGAGGTAAAGCAGTGATATTCACTATTATTAATACTATTTGAAATGGTGGGAATAAGCATGAAGAAGAAAGAAAAGCATCACTCTTTGCTGGTAATAAACATACACACACAATCCTATATATGCACACATATACTTAGATAACCCTAGTGTGTCAACTAAAAATTAACAGAAATAATTTTATTTCAAGTTGCAAGGTGTAAAATATAGCCACATAAATCACCAGTATGTCTGTATATTGCTAACATATCCCTGATGGTAGAGATGGTAGAAGAAATTCCATTTAAAATAGCTGGAATGTGATAAAATGCTCTGGAGCCTACCTACCAAGATATGCACAGAAACCATATAAACACAACTAAAAAGCAATCTTTACTAAAGAAAGATCTAAATAACTGAAGAGATACTAATGCTTATAAGCAGTCAGAGTCAATTTGATAAAAATGACAATCCTGTCTAAATTATTTAATACCATACCAATCAAACTACCAAAGGATTACTTTATAGATCAAGAAAGAATAATAACAAAATTCATCTGGAGGAACAAGAGGTCAAGAGTTTCAAGGGAAATAGTTTTTTAAACAGTGGTAAGGGAAGCAATGCATCTAAAATTAGAAGGGAGACAGAAAACTGGGAAACAATTTTTATAGCCAGTACTTCTGATAAAGGTCTCATTTCTAAAATATATCAAGAACTAAATCAAATATATAAGAATCCAAGTTATTCCCCAATTGAGAAATGGTCAAAGGATATGAACAGGCAGTTTTCTGATGAAGAAATCAAAGCTATCTATTCCCGTATAAAAATGCTCTAAATCACTATTGATTAGAGAGATGCAAATACAAAAAAGGAAAATAATAAATGTTGGAGAAGCTGTGGAAAAATTGGAACACTAATGCATTGTTGGTGGAGCTGTGAACTGATCCAACCATTCTGAAGAGCAATTTGGAACTATGCCCAAAGGGCTATAAAGCTGTGCATACCCTTTGACCCAGAAATACCACTTTTGGGTCTTTTCCCCAAAGAGATCATAAAAAAGGGAAAAGGACCCACATGTACAAAAATATTTATAGCTGCTCTTTTTTGTGGTGGCAAGGAATTGGAAATTGAGGGGCTACCCATCAATTGGAGAATGGCTGAACGAGTTGTGGTATATGAATGTAATGGAATTCTATGGTACTGTAAGAAACGATGAGCAGGAGGAGTTCAGAGAAACCTGGAAGGACTTGCATGAACTGATGATGAGTGAGATGAGCAGAACCAGAAGAACATTATACACAGTATCATCAACATTATATATTGATCAAGTGTGATAGACTAGATCCTTCTCACCAATACAACGGTACAAGAAAGTTCCAAAGGACTCATGATGGAAAAGGCTCTCCAAATCCAGAAAAAAACAAACAAAACTGTGGAATATGGATGCTGATTGAACCATACTATTTCTTTTGGTTTTGGTGCTGTTGTTTTGGGGTTTTTTTTGAGGTTTTTCCTTTTTGCTCTGATTCTTCTCTTATAACATGACTAATGCAGAAATATGTTTAATGTTATTATACATATATAATCTATATCAGATTACCTGCTGTCTAGGGGAGGGGGAAAATTTGAAATTGGAAATATTATTTTAAAAATGTTGAAAACTATCTCTACATGTAACTGGAAAATAATAAACTATCTATATGGGGAAAAAACAGTGGAAAAGAAGAGGACCTAACTACCTACTCCCCTGTAATCCATGTTTTGATACTAGTTAAGAAACAGAGAACTCAATCAATGGAATAGATTAGGTATGGCAAACTCAACATTTGACAAAAACTGACAGGAAAAATGGAAATTAGCCCAGTGGAAGACAGATTTAGATTAACGCTTCACATCATTTGCCAAGAGAAGCTCTAACTGGATCTATCATTTCTATATAAAGAGTGACATCATAAATAAATTAGAGAAGCAGGAGAGAAATTTGCTTTCAAATCTATGAACAGGAGGACAATAGTTCATGACCACATAAGATATAGAAAAGATCACAGAAAAAATGGGTGATTTTGATTAGATAAAATTTTGAAGTTTTTGCATGAAGAAAACCAATGCAGTGAAAACAGTTGGGGTGGTGGGATTCTCTGATGATGATGATGATAGTTGTAGCTTTTATATAGTGCTCTGTTTGCAAATTGCTTAACAAAACCCATCTTATTTGATCCTCACAACAACACTGGTTGTCACTATTACCATTATTTTACAGATGAGGAAATTGAGGTGCAGAGAGGTTATGCTTAGGTTAAGTTCCTAAGTAGCCTAAGGCTGGATTTAAACTCAGGTTTTCCTGACTCCAGGTGCAATGCTCTATCTGTGCACTACCAAGTTGCCTCTTGAGAAGGTCTTATATCTAAAATATGTAAGGAACTGATTCACATTTATAAGACTAAGAGCCATACTCCAACTCATAAATGGTCACAGGATATAGAGGCAGTTCTCAAGGTAAGAAATCCAAACTTATCAGCAATCATAAGAAAAATGCTCAGAATCACTTTTAAAAAAGTAGGGAATTGAAAACTAAAGCAATTAAAGTGAAAATATGGAATTGCAAACTAAAAGTAACTAAGGATGTTCTACCTCATACCCATAAGGCTGGCAAAGTTGACAAATAAGGAAAATGAATGTTGGATAGACTTCAGGAAAAGAGGCATATTAATGCACTGGTAACTAGAAACTAAGGGAGTATCCACCAATTCAGGAACAGTTGAACATATTATGGTATATGAATCTAATGGAATACTATTGTACCATAAGAAATGATAAAAGGGATGGCTTTAGAGAAAACTGGGAAGTCTTCTATGAACTGATATAAAGTCAAGTGAAAACCAGAAGAACAATTTATACTATAACACTCAAACTATAACACCCAAAACACAGACAAGTTTGACAGATTATAAAATTGAAATTAATCAATGCCATGACCAATCATGATTCTTGAGGACAGATGAGAAAGTATGCTATTCAACTCCTGATACAGAAGTGAAGGACTAAATATTCAGAATGGGACAGGCATTTTTGGAAATGGCTATTGTGGAAATTTGTTCTGACTGTATATTTGTTACAAGAGTCCTGTTTTTCTTTTCAAAGGAGGGTGACTGCAAAGGGGAAGAAGAGAAAAGAAAAGCTTAATTAAAAAAAATTTAATAAAGAAAAACTTAAAGACCTGGGGGCTTCTTAAGAACAGGGTCTGGGGCGGCTAGGTGGCACAGTGGATAAAGCACTGGCCCCGGATTCAGGAGTACCTGAGTTCAAATCCGACCTCAGACACTTGAGACTTACTAGGTGTGTGACCCAGGGCAAGTCACTTAACCCCAATTGCCCTGCAAAAAAAAAAAAAAAAAAAAAGAACAGGGTCTGTCATGGTGTTCTATTTTTATCCTTTGCACTATGCACATATTAAATACTTAACCCACGTTTTGTTGGTTTTTTTAATTCCTTCCTTTACAATCTCTGAGTCATTCTCGACTCTTTCTCCCTTTTTCGCCATATCTGATTAATTGCCAAATCTTGCCCTCCCCTACATCTTTCTGCTTCTATCCACTCACAGCTACCTGCAATATTACAGAAGCTTCCTCATTGGACTGCCAAGTTTTAGTCACTTCCCCTGCCAGTCTGTCTTCCTTCATGCCTGCCAAAATAATCTTCCTAAAGCATAAGCTTTCCCATGCTCACAAACCTTCAGGGGCCTGTTGTTGCCTCTAGGATAAAAAACAAAGCAGTCATCCTGGCATGACACTGTGGCTCCAGCCTACCCTTCCAGGCTGATTGCACCTTTTTCCTCTGGCCTGGCTTGGTGTTCCTAACCTCTATCTCCAGCCTCCATTCCTAGGCATACTTCAAATTAATCAACAAGTGCCTACCATGTGTCAGGCACTGACCCAAGTACTGGGAATGAAAGAACAGAAAATGAAACAGTACTTGTGTGCCCTCAAGGAGATTACATTCTATCCCTCCTCACCTCTGACTTTTAGAATCCCTAGTTCCTTCAAATCTTAGTTCATGTACCATCTCTTAAAGAAATTCTTTCCTGACCCCTATAGTAGTGAGTGCTATGCTGCCTTCTCAAAGTATCATGTATCTTCTTATCTGTCGATGTGTTATATCCCAGCAGCAGAGTGTAAGCTCACTGAAGATGAGACCTGTTTTTTGTTCTGTTTTGCTTGATAATCCTAGGATCTAGGACACAGCCACACACACAGCAGGTATTTAACAGATCACTATAGAAATGGATTTACTACATTGTGATAATATACTTGATGGGGGAAGGGGAGCAGTTTCAGTATATGACATCTGTTAGTTGGGTCAAAACAACTAATAACAATTTTATAAACTAAAAAATAATATGCATAAGAAAGAGGACTTGCAGCCTGAGTGAAAAAGCCAGCATGGGCCCTCTCTCAAATAATAATCACATATCAATAGCTAACATTGATACAGCTCCCATGTATCAGGCTCTGCCCTTTGTTCCTTAAAACAGCTCTGGGAGGCAGGTGCTATCACTACCCCCATTTTACAGCTGAGGAGACTGAGGCAAACAGAGGTTAAGTGTCAAGTGTCTGTTATCCAGAAGGTCACATGTCCTAAACGACTGGACACAGCAAGCTCCCATCAAGGTAAAAAGGCCATCTTTTCACACAAGATACCTATGTAGTCTTTCTTTGATAGGGTTCTAGGCCATTTGTTTCGGGCCCTGTACCACAATCTTTATTCAATCTATCTAGATAACGTAGATTTTCCCTTAAGACCCAAACCACATAGTTGAGGAAATCATGGATGTTCTCACATGCAAATATATCTCTACATAGATATAGATATATTTGTATGTGTGTGTATATAAACACATACATATATGTATGTTTTAATAGTATGAATTTCCTAAAGAATCCCAAATTTCATTCTGCAAGGATTTAGTTTTGCAAAATACATGCATACATGTCACACATCTGTCAAGATGCTGGTAAAAAAAAAAAAACTTCAGGGGCAGTTAGATGGCGCAGTGGATAGAGCACCGGCTCTGGAGTCAGGAGGACCTGAGTTCAAATCCGGCCTCAGACACTTAACACTTACTGGCTGTGTGACCCTGGGCAAGTCACTTAACCCCAATTGCCTCACCAAAAACAAACAAACAAAAAAAAAAACCAAAACTTCAGAAACAACAAAAAAGATCTGCTTTGCCACATAAACATTTTGAGTAAAAAGAGAAGTCCTGAGTGATAGCTGCTACTGGAGCCTGTGATAGATTTCTTCTCTTTCTGATTTGGATTCCTTTACTGCTAGGCTTCCTCAAGTCTGGGAAGCTTGAAAGAACAGAAGAGGGGCAGCTAGGTGGCACAGTAGATAGAGCACCGGCCCTGGCGTCAGGAGTACCTGAGTTCAAATCCGGCCTCAGACATTCGACACTTACTAGCTATGTGACCCTGGGAAAGTCACTTAACCCCAAATGCCTCAAAAAAAAAACAAAAAACAGAAGAAATGTTACTTGCAATGTAGTTTAAAACAGGAAGAGTTTTTCAGTGAAACTTAAGAGATGAGACCTTCTCCATGAAGGGCTCAAATTCAACTGTCCAAAACATTTCTGTCTAGGTTTAATGATCCCAGAAGAACCTTCAGGGGGTCAAGTTCCTCCTATGCCATGGATGCTACAAGTCACGTTCCATTACAAATGAAAATGCTGAATATTTCAGATATATTTAGATAACAGTAAAATGATTCACAGAAGAGTATGTTGGTTATAGTGTGTGTGACAATGTATTGAGAATAGTAAAGATGAAGCCTCCACTTTCTTAGATTAAAAATAATATAACTTGAATTTAGCACCATAAATGAAACTTTGACCTTTTCCTTAAATAGATTTTCTCACAGATGAGGGGGAAAAACCATTGATCAATTCACTTAGACTCCTGAACAAACTTACTGTTCACATTAGTTGAAATAAAGTCTGCTTTAAATCAGAATTCTTGGGACATAGAAATAAATAGACCAAGAGGTTTCTAATTCTGTGCTTTCACCAACTGATTATTTTCATTCATAACAGTAGCAGAACTTGATACAGTCGATCCAAAAGAAAGCCCAAGACCACAGTGCACGCAGAAGAAGCAATCAGATCGATGCTGTCCTAAACGTCACCTCATCTCATGATAAACACAACAAAACTAATAAAAGAGAAATGAAGTGAAACAGATCGCTTCTCATAGGCTTTCGTGGCCAGTGTCAAATCAGTAACATTGTTTTTCTGGGCCTGTGGGCCTGAAAAAACAAACTCTGGCAGAATGAGGGTAGGACATTGAGCCAGAAGCACCTCAATACCAGGATTGTTCTCCCAGGCAGCTCAGAGCACAGAAGCTTCCTCCTGTGCTGGATCCAGCCATCATTAATATCAGTGTAGTATGGGGGAAGAGCACTGAATTGGGAGCTGAATTGAGCCTGGACTCAAGTCTTAGCAATACCACTGACTAGCTGGTGACCTGGGGCAAATAAACACTGAACCTCACTCTCCTCACTTGTAAAATGGGAATAATAATACTTACACTGTCTAACAGGGCTAAATGAAAAAAAAAATGAAACCCAGTGTAGCACTTTGCACAGTCAGGTACTAAATATATCTAAGTTATGATTATTACAGCCATTTGGTGCACTGGATAGAGAGTCAGCATCAAATCCAGGGAGATCTGGGTTCAAGTTCTACACATACTTTTCCACATGATCCTGGGAAATTCAGGGCTCACTGCTCTGGCCATTCTTGAAGACCATTAGTTGGAGAGAAGGAACTAATCTCTATCTGTAGAGGAAGTTCTCCATACAAATAAAATCACAGGTCCAGTCCTTATCCATTTAACATTATAACAAATGCTTATTTAAAGGCAATCCAAGTCCTAGGTTTTTCACTGATCTCCTTTTAAATATTTTTATTTTTTGCTGCCTATTAACTATTTAGATGAATGTGCCCAAGACAATAGATAAGAACAATAAAAGGAAACAAAACCTCAAATTACTGTATCTTGTGATTTCTTGCATGCTTTATTTGAGAAAAAAATTAAATGATGGTTAAAATGGGGCTTGAGAACCACACTGAGTTTTCTATTCTATAATGTTTTTCCTATAATCATGGATGATAGTAAAAAAAAATACAAATACACTTACTAGCTGTGTGACCCTGGGCAAGTCACTTAACTCTCATTGCCCAGCCCTCCCCCATACAAATAGGAAAAAATATAAAATATAATACCTTTAAGAACTTCTAGTCAAAATATTTTAAAAATGGCTTAAAATGCTCTAACATGAGCCACAGGTAGGAATTCATTCATTCAACAAGCATTTATTGTTGTGTACAGTACTATTGCTAGACATTTCAAGACAAAAATGAAACAAGTTTGGTCTTCAAGGAATCTACATTCTGTCAAAAAGTAGGTATTATCCCAATTTTAAAGATGTGAAGACAGAGGTAGTACTAGATATAGTAAAGAGAAGTAAAGCAGCTAAAAACAGGATGCACATTTATGAACTACAATTCAAGACTCCGTTCATAAATCCAAGAAGCTCAACCACCTCTCAGTAGAAGCCAGAACATTCCTGCATCTATACAGTTCTGCTCATCAATCAATAAATATTTCTTGGGTGACTACTATATGCTTAGCAATGTCATATACTGAATTTTGTAGGTGTGTGTGTGTGTGTGTGTGTGTGTGTGTGTGTGTGTGTGTGTGAGAGAGAGAGAGAGAGAGAGAGAGAGAGAGAGAGAGAGAGAGAGAGAGATAGGGAAGCGGGGAGGAAAGGAAAAAAAGAAAGGAGGAAGGAGGAGAAGGAAGAAGATGGAAGGAAGGGATAGAGAAGAAAAAGAGGGAGGGAAGGAGGGAAAAATGAAGGGAGAGGGAAGGGAGGGAGAGAGTGGAGAAGAGAAAAAGGAAGGGAGGAAAGAAGGGAGGATATGAATAAACATTTATTAATCACCTACTATTTGTTGGGAATTGTGCTAAGTACTGGCTATACAAAAGATGGCAGAAACACAGGAGAGGAGAAGAGAAGAGAGGAGAAAAATGGGAATAAGCAACACTTCAGTTTTACACACATTTCACCTCCAAATTTGGTTGTCTTCTTTATACATCAAGCTGGTCATGTTATTTTTTTTTGGGGGGGGGGGTTGCAGAGTAATGAGGGTTAAGTGACTTGCCCAGGGTCACACAGCTAGTAAGTGTCAAGTGTCTGAGGCCGGATTTGAACTCAGGTACTCCTGAATCCAGGGCCAGTGCTTTACCACTGCGCCATCTAGCTGCCCTGGTCATATTACTTTTGAACTAAGATCTTCAGGGGCTCCTTATTACCTGACATTTGACGCCTCTTCACAGTCTGGCACCATCCTATATTTCAAGCCTTATCTCATATTTTACTCATCTACATACCTTACACTGTGGCCAACGTGGACTTCCTCTCTGTTGCCCCCAGACCCACTGCACTGCTTCCCCCTGCTCCAATAGTGTAAAGTCCTTTCTACTCACTTTTATCTGCTGTAAAGAAGACCATTCCCATTTGGCCCAGCTGCTAACCAGTGCCTTCCTCTCTCTGATCACCTTCAATATCTTCTGTAGACAACTAGTACATACAGTAATTATGAGCTCTCTCTCCCACTGGAATAGTGTAGGGGTTGTTTTTGGCTATCTTTGCATCCCCAGTGCTTATTACTTTGCAGATATTAAGTACTTAAATGTGTTGGCTGACTATATTCCTGCTCATTCTCCATACTCAATTCCATGAAGCCTTCCTTCCCTGATCTGTAGTACTAGTCATAACCTACCCTCCTTGGACCTCCCAGAGCACAGTGCTTTGTAACCACCCCCATCCCTACCCCAATGTACTCATCATCAAATATTTGAAGTCTAGTGATTTCATTTTATCTTACTAGCTTATAAGGTCCATGAGAATGAGAACTAAATCTTTAACCATAGCATCTCCCCCAAGGTCCAGCACTGAGATCAGCACAAGGTGTTTTTAATGAATATTTGTTCAATTTTTTCAATCCAGTAGAATTTCTAAATTCCACACAAACTCTCAACCTGGAAAAAGTCCTAGATATGACCACAGGCATAATGACTTCTGTCAATTTTGTTCAATCAACTTTTATTGTGTCTACTTCCTTCAGGAACACCTAGATGCTGGGATATAAAAGTAAAAACATTCCCTGACCTCAAAGAGCTTACAATCTAAAAAGATAAAAGATTTATAAAAGTAGAATATAAAGATATAAAGTAGAATGCAACAAAGGCTAAGAGGAAGTCTAGATAATGTTATAATAAACATACAGGTGAAGGGATGACAGGGAGGGAGATGTGGGAAGGGCTCTTGGACAAGGCAGCAGTTGGTAGTCTAAATACTTGAAAGATCGGTCTTGTTCAATTTGTAGGCCATTCTCCTATATCAAATAAATAATAAAGACTTATTTTTACTAAAAGTGGAGCTTCCAGAGTGATTGAAAAGTATAAACCATAATACTGTGCCCCCCCAAAAGTCTTCATTTTCAGGGAACGCTGCATTTAAATCCTAGAATTCAATGTAACAGTTAAAGTATGAAATATAGATGTAGATTTATTGAAAGATGACAAGTATATATGTTAACCAATGATCTTGCCCATCTACTGTGAGCGAAAAGAGTTAACGCTAATAAAAACTAATACCATGCTCTGCAGAACTGGATCCTTGGAGAGAAATCCAAAAACATTTTTGGAACAGACATCCTGTAGTCAATAACTAAGTCCAATATCCTGAGTATAACAGAATCAATCAACCTGAGGAAACTCAGCTACACCCTGCTCCCAGAGAAAATGACGAGCAAACTCACAGAGGTCATGAAAGCCTGACCATTGCCAGCACAGATGGTAGAAGGAAAATATGAAACAACAAAATGAGGTAGAAGAATAAGATTCTGGAATAAGTTTTAAGGGTTCTTGATAGCAGATGAAGAAAATGGTAGCCAATTACAGCAAAAACACAAAGAAAGTAAAACCACCAATGCCAAAAGGAGTGCCAGGTCACTGCAATCTTTCAATCTAATGTTAGACTGGGATCTCTTAGTAGAGTTCCAAGAAATAATATTCTTCCAGATTAGACTCTCCCTAAGCCAAAAGGAGCTTGTGAGAAGAAGAGGAAAGAGGCAAAGAAGGAGGGAGGACTTAGTTAACAAGAAATAAATGCACAGGTAACACTGAAAAACTAAGAAGTAAGTCTTTGATGTTATAGAGTATGGCAGGCAAACTCTTCACTGGAGCCTCTTGACAGCATATATTCAAAGAAGTTTAAATTACTCTGGATGACTTGTGAGATATTTTCAATTCTAAGTTCCTTAAAAGATAAATAAAACACTGAGATAATTTTTCAAGGATTCGCTCTACTGGAGGTGCAGGGGTGATGAAAACAGGTTTGTTTGTTTTTAAAGCACCCTTTTTTAAAGAAAAAAAAATAAAACTCAGCTCTCCAACTACAAATTTATATTGGCCTTAATGCTTTTGCTACTTTAGGAAGACACTGTTATTCTTGCTTCAAGTTGTCATAAAATTATAGTCCTGTGCTTCCTTAAACACAATCCATTAAAAAGGGTGTGGCACAGCAAGAAACACCCCAGCTCCTACTACAGTGGTTACAATTCAGGTAGTTCCATCACAACAAGAAAAGCATTTTATAAAAAGTCTCAATGTCCTAA